>NC_139721.1:60656303-60776303 GCF_964211835.1 Anser anser
ATATGTGTATATTTTATTATAATTGTCTTGACAAAAATATGACCAATCACTCTGAAGGTCAGTTTTATATGTCTCTAATAGCCCCAGACTCCAAAATTTCTACTCCTGGTAGCATTCTTAACTTTGATAACAAACTGATGTAATGGTTCACAAAACTCAATCAAATAAGTGCTTTAATCAAGTAAGTGCTATGAGTAAAAGGGACTTAGATTTGTTCATCGTAATATTTCCTCAAGCTAATTAGTTGCTCCACAGGATTTTAACATGCTACATGTACTCACAAAATGCTCTTTCAATCTTACCTTCTTATTAACACTCCACAGACTCTTCAGAGGTATACCTGTTGAAGCATGGAATTATCCACAGCCACAGTCACTTTGAGGTGTACCTGGTGCAGCCTCTTCCATTAGCCACAGTCCCTTCAGACACCTATTGTGCTGTGGTCTTGTCTGTGACCACCGATATTTCAAGGTACTCTGGCGTGGCCTTATCCATGGACATGGACACTGTAAGGTGTACCTGTTGCAGCATGGACTCATCCATGGCTACAGGTCTTTTGAGGCATACTTGTTCCACAGTGGACTTATCCATGACCAGGGATGCTTTGGGGTGTACATGCTCCAGTGTGGACTCATCCACAGGTCAGAGTCCTTCTGACTCAAGTTCAGTCTGGAGTCCCAGCCTGTGCAGTACAGCAGCACAGGAACAACAGTGATGCCCTGGCTGGCTGTCAGTCCAGTCCTGTGGACATAGCTGTTATCCAAATGTTCCCAGGCACAGCAAAGCAAGATGATAAGGAGTAGAGCAAACAGCAAAAGCAGCCACTAGCAGTCACTGGACTCTAACATACAGTAAGACAAGCAAGATCCATGACAAGCAAGGGAGCCTGCCAGTTAGCAGCTAAATGTCTATAACATCTATAAATTTGGTTTTACATGTTTCACACTCCAATCAAATCTGTCATCACCTTGAATCCTTCAAACCTCATGTTGAGCACCAAATGGACTGTTTTACCTGACAAGCAGCTATGTACCACAGACACTCCCTCATTCAGTCTCCCCAGGTGGGATGGGGGAGAGAATCGGAAAGGTATAAGTGTGAGATAAACGCATGATTTGAGATAAAGACAGTTTACTAGGTAAAGCAAAAGCTGCATGTGCAAGCAAAGCAAAACAAAGAATTCACTCAATATTTCCCATCAGCAGGCAGGTGTTCAGCCATTTCCAGGAAAGCAGGGCTCATCATGTGTAATGCTTCCTTGGGAAGATAAACACCATCACTCCCAACATCCTCCCATGACTTTGTCCTCCTTTACCCTAGATTTTATTGCTGAGCCTAATGCCATATAGAGTGGCATCCCTTTGGCCAGTCTGAGTCAGGTCTCCTGGCTGTGTCCACTCCCAGTTCCTGGTGCACCCTTAGCCTCCTTACTGGCAGGGCAACATGAGAACAAGAAAAGTCCTTGGCTCTGCATAAGCACCTCTGTGCAACAACTAAAACATCGGTGTGTTATCACCATTGATATCACCAAAAATCCAAAACACAACATCATACAAGCCTCTGTAAAGAAAACTGAATATCCAAGCCAAAATGATGACACTTTTCCAGTGCTACTAAAACCCTTTTGTCAAACTATTCATCTTTTTTAATATTAACCCCCCAGCATTATAGTAGAGTTCAGTTTAACGCCTCAAGAGGAGGGTTTCCAAGACCAAATGAGATAGAGTTTTTCAGCAAAGAAAACCATGAAGTATAGACTTCCCTCTTGGAAGGTTGAAAAGGACAATATGTGGCGATAAAACCATTTGTTGTTGTTGTTGATTTGTTTTTCTAGGACTCCATTCAGAGAGTAGCATGATAATAAAGAAGATGAGTTTTGCTGAGCCAAGACAATGACAGTCTTAATTTGTGATAGATTCCTATGTCACATCCACTCCAGTGAAAATATTCTTGAAGTTATCATACATGAAACACCTATTGAAGCATTTTCTTTAAATCAAAAAATTTATGTCCTTCCTTCAAGCATGCATCAATTCTTGTCAGTCTTTCAAGAATATTTATTCACTTCTACCCCTACAGTCCTCCTCATCACTAAACAAAATGTTTGCTGATGTTTTTCATACTGTTTTTTAAAGCAGATAAGTAAACCACCTTCTTTTCCAGTGCTTTTTGATTGCTAATAACACTGGGCAAAATACTTCCATTTCACAAATTCTCTCGCAGATAATTTTGCAGTTTTGATTCTTATAAATTTGTCTTAATCTTGTCTTGTTTTATAGCTTTATTATGTCATTTGAACTTAAGAACGTAAAGAAACAACCATTTGAAAGAAATGATTTTTTTTCTTTTTCACAATAGAGCTATGTAAATTGATCAACAGATTATTATTACTATTGTAATAATAATTATTATTGAGGAACAATTGCTATGTTTACTTTCTCTGCCCTTTCTCCTACCAACTTAACCATTTCCTTATTTTTAATACTGATTTGCATGACAGAATCACCAATAAGAAATCTCGTATATAAAGGAAAATTAATATGGCTCATGAAAAATACCTGTAAATAAATAAATATCAAGTACAGAGATTTCAAAAGTTTTAAGGAACTAGCATGGAAATTTTGACAAACAAAATCTGACATGACAAATGATGAGTGTGTCCTTACATAATGTGTCCTTGACACATAGCTTTCAAAGCCACTTTAAAATCATTAGTTTATTTTTCCACAGTGTCACCATTAAAAAAAAAAAAAAAGTCTATATTAACCATAACTGTAATCTTTGCAAACTCTTATTATATATCTGAATATCTGTTCTTATTGATTATCTGAATTATCAGAGGTGGGATTCAGAAAAACAGGTGTTTTGTAGACTTCCTTTTCAGCTGATAATAAGCATACTACGGAAGGTATATATTTCTAACTTGGTATCATGCCGTATATAGAGAAGGCATAAATAAATCACTAAAAAAAACTTATAAGAGAAATAGAAGAGTGTTTCTTAGTGATCAAATATACAAAAGAACAAACATACATGACAATCAGCTTAGAAGGATGCTCATAACACAGACTGGATTTCTCTTTTGAATCACAAAGGTATCTGGAAAGAATTTTTACATACTCAGGAAAAAATGGCCAAGTATTTTGTTTGTACAGAAATTATTTTGTTCTGAATTTCAAACACACTTTCTGCTCTTTCTGGCCTATCTCACGCAAGTATACTTCCCCAGTGTAACTAAATTTGGATTCAGAGTTACAAAGTTTTCTTTATATCAACTTCCTTCTGGATTTTTTTGTTTTTGTAAATCCCTTGTTACTATATCTTTCTCTGAATAGGATCCCTTCTCTTCATATGCTTTTCTTCTCTCTATTATTTCATAGACACAATCTATTTATCTGGTAGTATTTTATAAACCATCCACCTGCCCCATTGCATCCCCTGAATTCCTTTGCACTATCTCTCATTTGCTTCAGTATTATTCTCCTTTGCTTGTCTGATATCTGTTTTTGTCCTAAAAGTACAAGCATGCCTTTGTATCTTTCTCTTTGTCTTTCTTAGTTCTCCAAATTTCCTTTTTAATTTTTGCCTTGCATGTTGTTCCTGATTTTGACCTAAAATCTTCCTCCTGAGCTAGATTCTTCAGTTCAGTTTTCAACCTTTGCTCTTCCCACAGGGAACTCCTGACTAATGGTTGACAAGGATCAAAACTGCTCTATGTGCATGGTTTAAATCAAATCAGGACTGAAGTGATTTATCGATTTACTGCGTAACGAAGCAGAAATCAGTGAGCTATACATTCAGGATCAGCTATATAGATGGACCTGAATAGAAGACATTTACAAAATGTTTAAACTTTATGGCTGTTTAATAGCACTCTTCCATGATTAATCCCAAAACATGTCTAAAAAAAAACTTGATCACATATCACATATACACACATTCATTCACAGTGCTATATGCATGCTTCCCTCCAGCTGGTCCATGCAGGTTACATGTGGCACCTCATTAGTGGGTGGTGTACACACCCTGCCTGCAGACCTTTCTGTAATCTGTGTGGGTGCCGTAACTCTACCTGCAGGTCTCTTGCTCTCTGGAACCTGCAATGTGCTGTTGAGAAAGCATCTACAGGGGCACCACGCAGCTGGCTGCCCCAGTGCCTGTCTGGTAGGAGGGGGCTCAGCCCTGCCCAGGTGGAGGCTACTGTAGTGTCCAACCTGGTGAGCCTGCCACTCTGCCTTCCCATTCCAAGGTCTCCCCCCACGCTTACAGATTTTCATATATCTTTCATACTCTTTTTAAGATTATTGTTTCTATTCTCAAAAGCCTCATAGTAATTCCCCAAATACTCCCCAACCCTCCTGATGCTTATCCTCCCCAGTGATACCAGTTTGGGGACAAAGACATAGGGAGTCCTTACTTTTTACTCACCCCTCATTCTTTTTGCTGAGTCTTTCTTTTTTCTTTTCATTTTTATATCCCTTCTTAGTAAACTGCTTTCCTATGGCAGCTAAGGAAAAGCTAACATAGCTTTTGATATGCTCAGATCACTCATGCTGATCAATATGTTCTCACTGTCTCCTTTCACTCCTTTAGTTGATATCCTGTCTGCTGTCTTTTATGTTATATTTGTAAGCTTTATGGGAGAACAAAAATGTCTTTGCTGTGTTCATCCAGTGTCAAAAGAGCTTTATTCTAGTCTATATTTTGAGTTCCAGGCCATGCAGAAATATAAATTGCAATATCTCATGAAAAATGCTATTCATTGAATGGGTGTTTGTTCAGGGAGTGCTCCACTATGCAAGGAAATTGTGTGCTCCCAAATACATCCTTCAGAAAAGAATAGGGCCATTCCAAAAGTCACACAAAGCATCTGAGCATGAACAGAACACTAAACAATTATCACAGAACTGGTGTACTTACTCTTAGAAATATGAATCTCAGGTACACATAGTGTAAATCTCTCAGTTCTTTCAAACAATATTATGAGGAACAGGAATAGACATTATGTAAACTTTTTGTAAAAATCTAAAAATATTATGTATTTCTGTAATAATAGATGAGCATGAAAGGCTCAAGATTTCTGTTATGTTTTTCATAGTCTACGTTTATTTCTTCATTACTCATTCTTCAATGTTTGAATCTGGGGAGTATTTAAAACAGGAAAAAATATAGGAAAATAGGTAAGAGTTAACCAAGCTGCAGAATAACACTACTGTACTTTTAAGAGACTGCATTTTGTTTTTACAAAGGAATGCAGTTACCTAGGTACCTGTAAAAGTAACCAGCCATTCATGAGGTAAAATCCTGCCAAACAGAATGACAAATACTGTTCCCATAGAGTCAACATTCAATTTGAGGAAGAGTCCATCCATGATACTATATGCGCAACCATAAAACAAAGAGAGACCTGCATCCTCATAACACCAACATACTTCACTGTCTTTCAGGATCTCCACCTGCTTCAGTAACTACAATCCCTTATTCTTTCTCCAGTCACATCATGTTTCACTTGAAGCCTTTAGGGATAGAGACAACTACATGGTAACCTTTTTTTTTTTTTTTTTTTCCATGAAATTGGAGGCAGAGCCATACGAGGAAAGTTATAAACCCTTTAGTCCAATGTAATAGCTCTACCTATTATTATCTTGCCAGTTTTCTTTTTGCATGGTGTGTCCAAGAAATTCAGGAAACCGTCTTCATCCATAACCTCCGGAGCTTTCACTTGTCTTGATAAAGTCCCCTCATGCCTTCTCAACTCTGGGATTGCTTTCAACATGGCCTTTATTTCAAATTCATAACCACAATTGCTGTCATAGGTTCCCTGTTCCAATGTTTCCATTCCTTCTACATTAAAAAAAAAAAAAAAAGATAAAAATAAATTCTTCTCAATAATTTGTGGAGGGCTCTTTTGTAGCCCTGTACAGAGAGAGTGACAAGCTCATTCACACATAAAGCTACAGCTGTCATATGGAGTCAGATCACCTGTCTAGCATCTTTTTTTTTTCTGTTTTGTCCTAAAATAGTCTTTCTGCAAATAGAAATATATATATATATAAATACTTCTTATTTGTATAGAATAAAAGCAAGAAAAAAAGGCTCAGTTGAGAAGTCTTGCTATGCTGAATTGACAGATTTATATATTTTAAGGCTCTTTATGCATTTTAAGGCTTATTGAGAATGAAGCATTGTGAGAGCTGACACAGAAAGATACACAGAAAGATACGACAAAGATGTTAGAAATTTAAATAAATTGATAATATGAAGTTATTTTTGAAATTTAAATAGAAATAATATATGAAACTCTACAGTAAAGTGAAAAGTCAGAGTTTCCTTAATTTAATTAAAATGTTGTTGAACTAATTATAGAAAAAACTATTTGATCTAAGTGTACTTACCTCATGATGGATGTGTTGAATTAATTAACTTTCTGTCATCTTACAAATTTTTGTCATCTTTACTACTTAAATCTCTAGAATTACCCTCTATTTATTATCATCTGTTTTTTAGTGAATTCAGAGATTATTTCAGCAAAAGAAATAGTACAAGAAACAGAGAAGAAATGAATTGTAGTTTTTCCACTTCAATTTTAACTGAAAACATGAGTTTATGTTTACAATACCTTTTACAAAAGAGACACTTTCCACTAGACCATGTTGCTCAAAGCCCCATCCAACCTGGCCTTAAATACTTCCAGGGATGGGGCAGCCACAGGGCAACCTATTCCAGTGCCTCACCACCCACACATTAAAGAATTTCTTCCTAACCTCTAACCTAAATCTACCCTTTTTTAGTTTGAAGCCATTACTCCTGTTACTAGACTCTGTGATAAAGAGATCCTCACTAGCTTTTCTGTAGGCCCTTTTAGGTATTGGAAGGACACGCTAAGGTCTTCCCAGATCCTTCTCTTCTCCAGGCTGAAAAAGCCTAACTACCTCAGCCTGTCTTCATAGGAGAGGTGCTCCAGCCCTTTGATCCTCTTCATGGCCCTCCTCCGGACTCATTCAAATATGTCCATGTCCTTCTAGTTTTGGGGACCCCAGAGCTGAATGCAGTACTCCAGGTGGGGTCTCAGGAGAACAAAGTAGAGGGGGAGAATCACGTCCCTCGACCTGCTGGCCATGCTTCTTCTGATGCAGCCCAGGATATGGTTGGCTTTCTGTGGTGCAAGCACGCATTGCCAGCTCACGTCAAGTTTCTTGTCAACCAACACCCCCAGGTCCTTCTCATAAGGACTGCTCTCAATCCATTCTCTGCCCAGTCTGTATTTGTACTTGGGATTGCCCCAGCCCAGATGCAGGACCTTGCAGTTGGCCTTGTTGAACCTCATAAGGTTCACACAGGCCCACATCTCAAGCCTGTCAAGGTCCCTCTGGATGGCATTCCTTCCCTACAGTGAGTCAACTGCACCACACAACTTGGTATCAACAGCAAATTTGCTGAGGGTGCACTCAATTTTTGTCCCTCTCACTGACAAAGATGTTACACAGTGCCAGTCCCAATACTGACTCCTGAGACACAGCACTCATTACTGATCTCCACCTGGACATTGAGCTGTTGACCACAACTCTCTGAGTGCGAACCTCCAGCCAATTTCTTGCCCACTGAGTGGTCCATCCATCAGATCCATGTCTCTCCAGATATGTAGTAGATAGGGATTAGAAGATTGGGGCTATTGTTTTAAAGTTATTCTAAACTTAGTACCTTCTTACCTTGTGGACACCTCGTCTGGTTCCATTATATGCAATCTCACATACATGAACCAAAAACATTAAAAGAAAATATGTTAAGAAACATCTTTAACTAACTTTGTTTATATAAAAATTTACCAACTGCCCCTATTGGTGCTTTGATCTGTTGGCAATCAGCATTGCACTCTGATTTTGCAAATAAGTCTGAAACTAAAATGTCTTTTTACATGTTTCTCTCTATTATCCACAGACATTTAATCAATTCTGCACATAAATAAGCATGATTACCAAATCCTTTGTGAACTTTGCAGATACCTGTGGGTAATTCAGAGCACTACCGTATGGATCAGATCATGACATTGAAGTTCTGACTTTAGATTTTGGCCTCTAGTGGAGAACATCAAAAACTTTATATCAGCAACAATCACTTGACCAAAATATAGTTCCAAAAACTTATTTTAAATATATAGACCATTAGTCCAGTTTTGGAACACTGTTTTCTAATGATAATGTATGATTTAATATGCTCATGTTAATAAATAAATAAATATCGATACTTTTCCTAGCCTGTTAGGTGAGACAGGTTTCCTTGTGCCCAAGGTTAAACACAATAAATAAATATATAAATAAATATATAGGTACATTTCTTAACCTGTTAGGTTAGACGGGGTTTCTTGTGTCCAAGATTAAACATCACAGGTTTTTGCCATAATTAACTAAGAGTTAAATAACCTTGAGATTTTCACAAACTCTATGCAATGCAGAGTGACAATGTAATTAAAATGTTGTTATGTGTGATTTGTATAGACGGCACTGAGAGCTGTAACCAGATTAACTACATGACTTGAAGACACTGCCTGCAATGAGTTATACCACTTTAAACAATTACAAGAATTAAGTTCTAACACAGGCTGTCTACAAAAAATATATTGACTCTGACCAGATTAAGTACTAGAATTAATAGATTTACACTGACAATGCCTACAGAATGAAAGTCTCTTGCAATATAAAATACAAGAAAAGTGAATATACAGTGCAGGGTAGAATGCAGTCACAGCTCAGTCTCAGTGAGATGATCTGGCACTTTCTACCTTATTTTAACCTTCGTAAAATGGCATAACCTCATTTCTTTAAACAGTGGTTCTCTCACACTGCTTAAATAAGATTTTGTACAGGTTAGTTTAAATATAACTGTGTGGAATAGTCTAGGCAGTCAAATCACTTATTTGTTTCTGGTCCCACAACAAAGGGAACTTGGAGAAGACCAAGGGTTGGGGTCGGTTACTGCATAGCATGTCTAAGGACGGTCTGCTCTGGACAGGGTTAACCCTTACCAGAGTGGATGCTACTATTTTCCTCACTTATCCTTGGGATTTAGGTACAGTATAGACATAAGGAAAGAGTGAGATTCCGGCATACTCCTTGCATCACCATGAGTACTAGACAATTTCAATTCTAGCTGAATTGGTCTGTATGTTTTAAACCAAGATACAAGAGTGGGCTAAAGTATCAGTAGATTTACTTTTTCTAAGAAACTTATGCTGAGTACATACTTAATTTCATTCCTGTGCTAATTCCACACAAAAAGGAGGTCTTTAAAAGCATATATACGTTCAGCAAGAGTTCTGTCTGTCACCCTAGGGAATATTAGAAAATGACTCTCGACTGAAAAGAAGGTAATGAACTAGAAAGGGGAAGAATAAAAAAGAACTTAATGAAAATTAAAACTGACTTCAAGTTTATAGTAAAACAAAGAGACATCACCTCCATGAGTGAAGATCCAAGAGCATCATGTCAGTTTCATGAGAAAACCAGGTAATATTTCTTGGTTATGAAGTCTTGTGCAAACCTGAAAACAGACCAGACTTCCTCATACATTTGTAGCAAAAGCTTATACGTGGTTAGGACTCAGAAGTCAGGAAGTCAGCTGCCTTTTTCCACCACACATATTCACCATGGCGGTCTATTCAAGCACAGTGGTCTAACACAGCAGAAGCTTTCTAGTCTCACATAATCTTTTTCTCTCTCTCTTTCTTTCTTTCTTTCTTTCTTTCTTTCTTTCTTTCTTTCTTTCTTTCTTTCTTTCATTTGAGGAAATTGCATGTGCACATACAAAATAGAAAATAAAATGAGTGAATTGAATATGGTAAAATAAACATTTAGTTTCCTTCTCTTCTAATGTTAAAAGTCTGACAGAGGGTGGGAGAAAAGGCTGGTAGATTGGGAGAGAAGAAGATGATAGTGCTGATGCTGGAGGTGTTCATTCTGCTATTTACAAAAAGAAATAAAGAACTTTGGGTCTTGAGAAAAAAAAAAAAAAAAGAGTGGAAAATAGAATAGACTTCCAGATATGGAAGCTGTATGAAACTCCTTTAGCCTGTCTTTATAACCAGTCCCACACCATGATGTAATAAAAAGCCTCAAACACAGGTATAAATCACAGAAAGGCAAACTGTCAACTGTGATATAGTTAAGATAAGCATAAGCCAAGGCAAAACTGAATTATGCCTAGGTATTTAGACTGAATTTTTTCCATGTGTCAGAGAAGAGTCTACATTAGAAAGTGAATGCTTTTGAAATGAGGAGAAAAAAAAAAAAAAAAAAGAAAAAAAAGTCAAATTAGTTTTGGGGGAATTTCTGAATTGCATAAAAACTGAGGCTTCATACAAAGTACTTTGTTTACAACTTCATATCACTGTAATTATCAAGGAACCTACAATTTACGTGCATATTCATCCCATGGAGCAACCACATTTCTTCCTAAAGGCAGAAAATTTGAGTCTTGTCAACTTCTTCAGTAACTCTTACTTGCTAGTGTTTTGTTTCTTTCTTTATTCATGTATTACTCTTTGTTTTCCCTCTGTTTCTTTCTTCTTTTTCTGGTATACATATCTGCCCTGGTTTCAGCTGGGATAGAGTTAATTTTTTTCCTATTAATATCATGCTGTGTTTTGGATTTAGGATGAGAATAATGCTGAAAATACACTTAACGTTTTAGTTGTTGCAGAGCAGTGTTTACACTTTGTCAAGGACTATTCAGCTTCTTATGCTGCCCTGCCAGGGAGGATGCCAGAGGTCCTGGGAGGGGACAGAATCAGGACAGATGACCCAAACTGGTCAAAGGGAAATTTCATACTATATGGCATCATGTTGAACAAAAAAAGTCCTGGGGGGGATGCTATTGCTCGGGGATAGGATGGGCATCAATCATCAGGTGGTGAGCAACTGCATCGTGCATCACTTATTTTGAATATTCTTTTATCATTATTATTATAGTTGTTGTTATTCCCTTCCTTTTCCACCACTGTTCACCACCTTTTCCACTAAACTGTCTTTATCTCAACCCACTTTTTTTTTCTTTTTTTTTTTTCTGATCATCTCCCCCATCCCACTGGAGTGACCAAAGAGTTGTGTGGTGTTTAGCAGGGTTAAACCACAACAACATCCCACCAACCATGCAGTTATTTCATTTCTATTAGGTCTCTCACTTGTCTCAACTGATCAGCTCTTTATCTTTGCTACAAGAAACAAAGGATTAGTTATAGAAACAGAGAACTATAAAGAGGTTACATTGGGCTATATTGAATGGAGTCAGTCTTCCCTTGTGAGCATACATCTGACCCATCTGATCTGTGTTTCAGGCAAAATTGGTAAGTGGAAAAATGAAGAACAAAGGTGTACTCAAAGCAAGTGTTACTCCATCATCAATATTTAGAAACAGGAAAGACTGCAGTCTTCAAATACTCCAACTAATCTAATTTGGAAAGAGGAATGAACTTCTAGCAACAGGTTCTTGTTGTGTCTGAGGAGATATCAATTTTGTTCTTAATATCTTCACAAATTCCTAAGTAATTCCTAAACTGATTTTTTTTAATCTGTTAAGTGAAAATAATAGCATTTGTGCTACTTCAGAGAGGTTTTAAATGGCTAAATTCATGACAGTTTGTGAGCTTTTAAAATAATGTGATGCCAAATAAGCACAATAAGCAATTTTCTAGGAGGAATTCCACCTCCTGCAAGAAGCAGAATCAAAACTGTTAGGAATATCAAGAAGGAACATGAAATGAAATGTACTGAGATCATAACAGTAAAGAATGATACTCTTAGTGGAATTTTAAATTCCACTTATGTTTTCATTTTTTTTAATGGGTGTGTGCTCCTTCCATATCACTGGTCTTGGAAAGTGAGTTAATTTCCTTTCGTAGTCAAAGACTACTTTTTGTAGTCAGTCTAAGCAAGAAGGAAAAGAACATAAAATACACCTTACAACTGAGTTGGAAGGAACCTTCAGGATTTCACAGGATTGAGACTGAAACCTACAATTAAGTCAGTGTAAGCTAAATCTAAAAAACAGACAGCAAAGATGAGAAACAATAAATACCCAGCCAGTAATGTGGCCAGCTTCTAAAGGGTATGGAGTTTGCAGTCCTACTCAAAGGTGTTCAGACAATAACACTATATGAATTTAGATCCATACCAAGAAACCAGGGCAAGATATATCTAGTCCAATTTTTAAACCAGACTAGAAAAGACTTAAACAGATGAGGTAAAAATAGGAGACAAGCTCTTAAAGGAGGTTCCTGTGTGCACATTGTCCTTATCTGTTTCCGTGGAAAACTATTCAATTCATAGAAAAAGCATTGTTTTAGAGACATCTATGGTAAAAATTATGCTCCCCATCCCATAACCCACAAAACCCAGCTGATCTAAGCAAAAGTTCTGCAAGATGAACTTCACTGATTTTCATTGTCGTCTTGTTCACTTGATGGTTAATATAAACAAATAGAATAATTTATGTACTACTCATAATGAGAGATTGTCTTCAGTTACAACCCTTTCCACAGTTTTTCCCCATCTTCCCTGATGACCCAGGGAAAGATATCTGAAACATTTTAGAGGAGCATATTTACATTTTTGCACTGAAGTAGTAAAGCAGGATACCAGAATTATTCATAAGCATTCAAACAAAAGATATATAAATCAATAAAAAAGAAACTGCGAATCTGTACTAATCAGTAGGGGTATATAATCCGTGTGATGTAACAGAAATAAATGTCATATTGAGAAAAAAAAAAAAAGTCTGAAGATAAATAAAGCAGGAAAAAAATGACTAGCACTATCAGCGACAAAAATCGACTCTAAAACTTTTTTTTTTTTTAAATGGATACCTGATTTAATGTAGAGTCTTTTATTATCTGAAATATATATATACATACATATAAGCAAGCAAAGCTGTTTGTTTATACATGATCAAATCACCTGAATAACTGGCAACAGTAAAGCCATTCTGTGCCAAGGAATATGCACATTGCTTGGTGTTACCAGAGGTGATATAAGAGAATAAGTATATTGAATTACAATGTAAGAGTGAAAGAGAAGATAAGTAAACTGAGCTTATAGGAAAATATTTTTTACACTTCTAAATTTTAAATAACTCTTCTTTCCTAACATATGTGTGTGATAACAGTTCTTGATTCTAATATAGTAACATAATTACGTTGGAGCTGTGAGGTAACTTTACAATATCCACAAAAGTGAGATAGAGTTTAAAGTTTTAATTGGATTTACCCTCTGAATGTTACCTGGGTCAAATATTATATCAATTTTACAGAAAACAATTTACTAATAAGATTGATCTGTAGGGAAGGAAAAACAATGGGTTCAAATAACAGATCAACAGAGACTGTTTTCTCTTGGCTCTGGATTGTTTTTATTCCTTCCTCCTCCCTTCAACTTTCAATACTCTTAAAAAGAATAGAAACATATGAATCCTGAAAAAGTCTTTGGAAATAAATTACTAGATTTTTTTAGATTAATACACCGAAACATGCATTTAAAATTTTCAATACAAGTTTTCCAGGTTAAGATGCAAATAGTTATCCTCCCTCTTCTACCTCACAAGTACACACACATACACATTCTATACCTGAGAAAGAGGGACCCTAAATGGGTCACTTTCAAGTTAGCGAAGAGATTATTTACTATAAGAATAATGAAGGAGAAAGATTTTTGTTTTTCCATAGTGTAGAAGATAGCCAATGACATTTTTTATGACTACTTCAAATTACTGTTACCAAAGGCCAGCAAAAGCTAATTTTATCAACCAAGATTTAGAATGGATTCTGAAAGCCAAGACAACAAACTATGAACTACAGATAGTAATTTTAACAGTTCCTCTGCTATCTTTGTTAATATTTAATATTTTTAGGGTAGGCATCTTGGTAAATATTTAAACATTGCTGCATTATCTGTACACCTATAAAAAACAGTGTTCTAGCTTTCGCAGACTTTTTTCTTAAGTTGTATAGAAAAACAGCTGGACTGAAAAAGATCTGTTTTCCACAATCCATCTTTAATGTTAGGTAGCAGGCACTTCCACCTGCCAGAATATTTGTAAAACAGATGGTCAAATGCCACAGTCATTAATTTTTGCATTAGAGACATCCAGGTGGTAAATTTGTGAGTAATTTGCTGAATTCTTTTCCAAAGATCATTTATTCAGTGAAGGTAGATGTTTATTTCTATTGTAAATTTTTCAACCTGGTATAACAGATTAATGATATACTATGTTGCATTAGAGTGCCTTCCCTGATTTCCAGCATGCTACAGTATGTCAGGATAGATATTAAGTTTCACAATGTAAATACCAAAATATAATTTAAACACAGCACAAGAACTAATGCACAGACATAATATCCATTTCTCTCCTTCTGCTCCATGTGAAGAAAAAAAAAAAAAAAGGCTTCCTGGCCCCCCAGGCCCTCTCCTGGGGGAGCCTGTAAGAATAAGCAGCAGTTATCTTTCACCCAACATTCAAGCATACCTGCCACCTGACTGTCCCATGTCTCTCATTTTGAGAGATTAAGATTTATTTTTTTATTGTTTATTTTCAGCAATGGCTGCTGTGCTATTCTGGTGCACTTGGGCTACAGATTAAGTTTGATTTGTAAGGCCACCCATCTCTGAGAAGCACTAAATTCGGTAAATTTCTTGGAGCCCTTTGTTTCAATATTCATGACTTTGCACTGCACAGTCTCTGAGTTTCTACCTTCAATAAATCTAAAACTTAAACTGTGACAAAGAAAAAAAAAAAAAAAACTGCCTCAGCTAATGATGCACAGAGGAGTATTTCTGGCTTATAGCTGGTGTAGAAGTCTCAGCTATTTAAGTGCACACTGATTTTATATTTTGGATATTGTATGTGGTTCTGGGTCAAACTACAAATCTATCAGGTATATCTTTACATAAATAAAATGACTAAATAAAGGTAGAGAGATAGACCTGGTTCTCTAAGAGAAACTAATAAAAATGTATTTTTTTCTTACATGTAACATCTTTTCTTTTGTGTGTGATAAATATATGGCAGTTGCCTATATGTACTGTGAGACTGATGTACTTAGAAGTCACACTCTTCTCTACAGGAAGGAATCATTTTGGTCTTGAGCCTAATGAAATAATAATCACTGGAACAAAAGGCATAATTGTTGCCTGCTATAAATGTGCTACCCCATTGGAGTGTATGATTCTATTTTGATTGTTCTTTTTCCTGCTTGGCAGATGGCGAATTATCTTAATTATCCATTCACACTCTGAAACCTCTTTAACCTCAACCAGTTGTCTTCTTGAAGACCATCAAGCAGAAAACACGTTCATTCAGCTATGCGTGAATATAAATGGTGTCTTTCTAATCATGCAGCACTCAAAGCAATATTTATCTTATTACTATAGAAACAGTAATAGCTGCCTATACATAGGCAATATTCTGAAAACTTATGTCCTATTATATGCCACGCTGACTACAAAAGAAAATCAACTTTGCAAGTCTAAACTGCTTTCCTCCATTCTACACACTGTAAAATATATCTACTTCCTTTACTAAATATGAGCTTTTCTCACTTTTTATTCCCCTACCAACATCTGAACTTCCAACTGTGAGCATCTTCCACTTGTCCTTACTATATAAGAAACATAGGAAATTCACCACTGAGAGTTACCATTTCTTTTGCAGAGCCTACATTAACTTTGAAGATTCTGAAATGGAAACTCCACATTTCACTACTAAGATTAATGAGTTAAATGTTTTCTGTGAAAGTATTTCCTAATACAAAGGATATTTTAATAAACCACTCCCTAACTGTTTTTTTCTCCCACCTTTTTTGACTTGTAAGATTTTGCAGAATCAAATTTAATTGGCACAGCCTTGTGAGACTCTTAAGCCTATAATGGCCACACATGGAAATTCACTCAAGCAAAAAATGATCTGATTGGCACTGGTCCAAAAATTCTACAATTTCACAAGTATAGGAACTTTTCTGACAGCAGAGGGGACATCATGACTTACATTCACACACAAAATCAAACAGGCAAACAAAATCTCAACTACAGACAATTATCCCTATTTAGTATTGAATGATTTATGGCTCAGAGCACTGCAGGTGACTTTCTTTGACACTAATGTAACTTGAACTTTAAGACTATTATTAATCAGAAAATGTGCAGTGAAAATTCATTTCACAGGTGCTCAAAAGTTTTTCAGAGATACAACATTGTTTTGTTCCAATTAAAACTTCTTCAAATTAAGAGGACAGACTGCTTGGTCATTTCCAGTGTGGGATGAAAACAAATTCTGAAATCTCACAGATGCTGTGAAACAACATTGTTGACTTTTATACAGTTCCATTTAAAATACACACACACACACACACACATATATGCTATATCTAAAAAGGTTCACAGAAATGTTACATCAATGTTATATGGAGCTTCTGAGCACATAACATAATAATTACATATAAACTATAGAAACTTGCTTGAGTGTTAAAAAAGACTAAATATTAGAGTGTTAAATACACTAAAATATAGTAATTATTTTTCAGCAAGACCAAAGATCAGTCATTACTCATGAGAAATGGAAGAGTAGCTTTAAAGTTATTTAAATGTTTGAATAGAACACTGTTCAAAGATTTCCTCTAGAGAGCTAACTAGATGCAGTTCTTTTAAACTGCTGCCAACATATTTTTCTAGTTTTGATTTTGCGGACATAGCTTTTTAACTAGGTTGAGCCCACCTTATTGTGAAAACTCCAATGGAGCAATAAATCTTTTGTATTCTCCTTGATAATTTTCACAGTTTAAGGAACTTTTATATTTCATATTGAAATACTTGAAAGATTTTTCAAAGAGAGTTTTGCATGTGACCTAATTTATTAAAACTGGTATCTTTTGGGATTACAGCATTTGCTCAGTTCTAGACCTCCCGAGTTCATATTGAGGTCTCATCACCCAGCTCTGACATCCTATCTGTGTGTCATTGCATAACATGATGATCAGTGTTTTTGAACATTGGTGGGGAAACCTAAGATCCTTTTTTTTCTTAATTGCATAATTAATTGCATTTGCAGGGAATGGTTTTAAGAACGTCAAACCACTTTTCAGCCCCTCATCTTGGTTTACTTGTTTCCAAAAACCCATCTTGTTGAAGTTGAAACCATCTTCTCAAAAGATAAGAATATTTTTGAAGAACTTCACAGTCACACTCTGAATATTTCCATAGTGAATTAAATGTAGTGTGATGTCAGTTATATAATCTACTACCAGTAAAGAGGAAAGAGAGAAAGAGAGAGAGACAGAGAGAAAGAGAGAAAGAGAGAGAGAGAAAGAGAGAAAGAAAGAGAGAAAGAGAGAAAGAGAGAAAGAGAGAAAGAGAGAAAGAGAGAAAGAGAGAAAGAGAGAAAGAAAAAGAGAGAAAGAAAGAGAGAGAGAGAGAGAAAGAAAAGAAAAAAGGAAGAAAGGAGGAAAGGAAGAGAAAAAGAAAAGAAAGAAAGAAAGAAAGGAAGAAAGAAAAAAAGAAAGAAAGAAAGAAAGAAAGAAAGAAAGAAAGAAAGAAAGAAAGAAAGAAAGAAAGAAAGAAAAGAAAGAAAGAAAAAGAAAGAAAGAAAGAAAGAAAGAAAGAAAGAAAGAAAGAAAGAAAGAAAGAAAGAAAGAAAGAAAGAAAGAAAGAAAGAGAAAGAAAGAAAGGAAGGAAGGAAGGAAGAAAGGAAGGAAGGAAGGAAGGAAGGAAGGAAGGAAGGAAGGAAGGAAGGAAGGAAGGAAGGACGAAAGGATGAAAGAAAGAAAGAAAGAAAGAGAAAGAAAGAAAGAAAGAGAGAAAGAGAGAAAGAGAGAAAGAGAGAGAGAGAGAGAGAAAGAGAGAGAGAGAAAGAAAGAAAGAAAGAAAGAAAGAAAGAAAGAAAGAAAGAAAGAAAAAGAGAAAGAAAGAAAGAAAGAAAGAAAGAAAGAGAAAGAGAGAAAGAAAGAAAGAAAGAAAGAAAGAAAGAAAGAAAGAAAGAAAGAAAGAAAGAAAGAAAGAAAGAAAGAGAAAGAGAGAAAGAAAGAGAAAAAGAAAGCAAGCATAGAGGGGGTAAAATGAAACTTCTGTGTATACAAATCAAATATCTTTAAACATTTTCCTTCTTTTTCATTCTTGTTACTTGGTTGTTGCTGTTAATTAGATAGAATTAGATGTACCATCTAGCTTGCCTAAGATATTTCCAAGTTCATCTGTTGATGTGAAGATGATAATTAATATACAGGTCTTTCCTTATACAAATTGGAGGACAAAACTCACTAATCTTTTAGAATCACATAATCATTTAAAAATATATTATTCAGCAGACAGAAGTTTCATATGCCGTGTTTTTTATGTGTATGGATAAATATCCATATATATTTTACAGTTCAAGAATGCTGTTGCTGACTTGATTTCTATCATTACAGTTAGTTCTTTCTGTCTTCCGAATAAACTAACCACTGTCCCTGACAATTCATTTTCCAATGCAAGACACCATCAACCCGTACGTACGTACTCTAGGTGGCAGTAACAAAAGTCCTGTGTATAACCTCCTGAGTGAAATACCACAATCAACTGCTTAGGTACAGCTATCTCCTATGATAAACACCACTTTAAAACTTGGCACTGAAGTCAATATGTTTCTTCTTGAAGTTCCCATTGCATTTACACACACAACTAAAACACAGTGAAATCAAATATGTTATAGAAAGCATGACTACAAGCAATTCCCAAAGTGCTTACAGTAAGCCGTTAACAATGGCAGAGGAAAAGCAACTAAGTTTTCTTGGTTACAAAAAGAAAGATAACAAACTGTTTTGTGTTTTCTCCCTCTGTTCTCTGCTACAAACTCTTTGTCATATGATTTAGCCTTCATAATTTGACCTTGCTAATTTTAAGAAGAATAGCAGCATACCTAAGTCTTCCTACATTCTCCTTCCTCTTTTTCCTCTCTATCACTTGTACTCAGTGAGAGATATCAAATAGGATACGGTCAAGAGTATGAAAGCTGGTTTAGGCCCTCCAGCACAGAAGTGACCTCTAGACTTTATTACCCACACACAAGTTTTAATGACAAGCAACAGAATAGAAGTAGGGAAAAAAAATCAGGCATGATGACTGAAATAATTTCTCTGTGGCGTTCACAGATCCTGATGCAGTCCAGGGTTAATAAAAAGTGAGAAGGAGAAGGAGAAGGAGAAGGAGAAGGAGAAGGAGAAGGAGAAGGAGAAGGAGAAGGAGAAGGAGAAGGAGAAGGAGAAGGAGAAGGAGAAGGAGAAGGAGAAGGAGAAGGAGAAGGAGAAGGAGAAGGAGAAGGAGAAGGAGAAGGAGAAGGAGAAGGAGAAGGAGAAGGAGAAGGAGAAGGAGAAGGAGAAGGAGAAGGAGAAAGAGGAGAAGGAGAAGGAGAAGGAGAAAGAGGAGAAGGAGAAGGAGAAGGAGAAGGAGAAGGAGAAGGAGAAGGAGAAGGAGAAGGAGAAGGAGAAGGAGAAGGAGAAGGAGAAGGAGAAGGAGAAGGAGAAGGAGAAGGAGAAGGAGAAGGAGAAGGAGAAGGAGAAGGAGAAGGAGAAGGAGAAGGAGAAGGAGAAGGAGAAGGAGAAGGAGAAGGAGAAGGAGAAGGAGAAGGAGAAGGAGAAGGAGAAGGAGAAGGAGAAGGAGAAGGAGAAGGAGAAAGTAACACCAGCAACAATAAAATCAAACAAAACAAAACAAAAAAAAGCATAGTACACTCCACCTTTTTCTTGGGTAGTGAAAAAGAAGTAAAGCAGATGTGTTAAAACAATTTTCAGTATCTAAGTTATTTTCACTCAGTCATGGTGCCTTGCTTCAGGGCACTTTTTCTTGTCCTCATTTCTTAAGAGATCCGAAAACTGAAAACAATCTCACAGCCCACATATACTGCACCCAATGAGAAAAAAACACATGTATCGGTCATTCATAAATAGAAGTATTGCCTCTGCCTACAGCCCCTTCATGGTGCCAGTGTCACATCTCAGCACACATCTGCTCATGTTGGGATCTATCACCTGCTCTGACATAAATGACAGTATGAGTAAGAGGAGCCTACATTTTAAGTATGCAATACTGTAAAGCACTAAATGGTGCATTACAACTATCTCTTATGTAATTTAACTCAAAAGCCAGCACACTAGCTGCCAGCTCAATGGTTTGGAAGGTATTTTGTTTTTATTGTGTCTAATGTACTTCTAGGTTTTCCAACACAGAGATAATATTATATTGAGATATTCAAGACTGTAGCTGGAGCTCTGCCAGCAGTTACAAATCTTATTACTCTATTTAATATCTAGGAGCTAGATATTAACATTGAGGCAAACCCTACCTCTTTTTCTGATGCTCTAAAATCTCAGTTATTTCTCAAGGTAAGTGATCACAGCTCTTACTCTGATTAAGGTTCAAGAATCCACCATTCAAAAATAGAACAAAATATTGGACTGTGGAGACTGTGTGCCTTCAGTGTCAGGGAAAGTGAATGCAGTGTCTTTCATCTGTAGGTCACCAGAACAATGTAACACAGCTGTGCATGACTGAGAGCTGTACCTACCCCGGCAGATGTTGGACAGTATGTGGGATGATGATCTCAGACTAATTCCTAATGGACAGACATGTATATGATTTGAAAATAAAACCCTCGTAGCTGCTGTTAATTGGCTCCCTTCTCAGCAGTTTCAGAAGTGAGGCTGCTCACCTCAGAGACACAGAGATTAAATCATTTTCTAATCCCTAGATGTGCTCAATCAAGATGTGGGAATAAAGTAAACAGTTCAGTGAAAGAGAACGTGCACTGGTGCTGTCCGTGCTGTCCATTTTCTGGGTATAATTAAGGTCCTCATTTTCTAAGGCTGTCATTCTGACATCTTCCATCAGCATGAGCATTCACTTGATCTTTGTATTTTACTTTGTTAAGAGGAAAGATGGAAAATGAGGAAAAAGAAGAAAAAGAAACCTTGCAGAGTGAAATGAAGCACTTCAGTGGAATCATCCTATTTACATCTGAAAAGTCATTGAACCTCCACGCTGTCAGTGACTTGACACAAAATGTAAATTCCTGCTTCTATTATAATTCCTGAGCACATGAAGAAGAAACAGCACAGTAAGACTTTACTTTTGCTTTTAAATACTTGCTCACTGAGTCATTTTCCAAAGCCAGTTTGGATACAATTTCTAACTGAATTACAGGAGACACAGAATAGTCATGGCTGTTTCTTTTATTAACTGAAATTATATAACTAAAATAGAAAAGACTCTTCTCTGAATGAAGTAATTCCTCTCCCAGTAGTGATATTTCTTCATGTTGCTGAGATGGTAAAAGAGAGGTATAATTAATCTACTGTCCCCTTATCAAGACCAATAAACACTGAGCAATAAAATATAAAATGATTGTGCCATTATCTCAAATGAATTTTTTATCATGTCTTAGCAGCTAAATCATAAATTATTTTTCAACATCTTTTTAATGAGGTGAAAGGTAATCAAGGCCTGAAATGAAGTGCTATAATAATCAGTCTGTTTTCTCTAATAATAATAATAATAATAATAAAGAACTAAAAATGAACTGAACTGCTCAAGAATGTACTCAAAAGTGCTCAAACACTAACTACGCCCTAAATTTCACCTACATCTTCACAAAGTCAGGAGGAGTAATTCTACCAATTGAAGATCAGGCCTATATTAACGGTAATCTGTAATCAGATATTAATCTCAGTGGTCTGTATTTGTAATAAGCTTCACACAAGCAGTGAAGGTTAATCACAAACCAATGGTCATAAATTAGCATAAATGTGGCTTTGTAGTTAAGCACAAATGCTGCCAGACTTTCTTAGTACAAATATATATATATATATATTTACTTGATCTCTTATTGTCTGTTCATTTTCTCCAGTACACATTAAGCCTGTGGGTGCATATTCTTTACTACAGTATCTGAAACACTATACATACTGAATTTACAGCAAAATAATAATCCCACTGTTAAAACCACTAATATCAACATAGAACTGATGTATCTAATTTTCCAATCTGTCTAGGATTTTTCAATTAGCTTTTTTTTTTTTTTTTTTTTTTTAAGCAAAGGAGTTTAAAAAATGTTTCTTAATCTCATTTTCTTGATATAAATAAATGGTTGGTTAATTACCTCATAACAAGTACTATAAATATGAGATGACATTCAATGACAATCAGAAATGAAACATTTTCTGAATAAAGCAATGCATATTCGAAGTGTTTTAAACTCTTACATTCATCTGGGATAAACCATTTTCATTTTATTTATTTCATTAAGGCCAGTTCTTTTCTGCTGTAGTAGATAAATGTTGTTTTAGTTATCTGGAAAAATTCACATCAGGTTTTCAACCCACTTTTTTCCTTTCACATGTCTGACTGATTAGTGACACACATCTGAGCTCTTTTGAATGTGTTGTCCTTTCAGTAAGACATTTGTTTATAAATACTGGACTTAGAGATCACATTTACAAACTCTGAACTTATGAACATCTATATTAAATTAATAATGTATAGAATAATACCAGGTTAGATATAAATGGCTTTTGCAAAGGATTAAGTTCCAAAATATTTGATAATTATAACAACCCTTTATTGCAAGTATACCTTCAAACACCACAAGCATTATTCTTACCAAGAGACACTTTTTTTAAATAATTCTTCACACTTGCACGGTACTTGTCATGTTTGAAGCACTCCACAATCATAATCAATCCTTACCACTTCTTAAATAGATTGTGAAGTCACAGAATTGGAGCTCAGTGACCACAGATATTCCAGCCTTCCCTGAAACTAATAGCAAATGTAATTACCCCAAAGCAATATTAATTCTGAATAAATGCAAGAGAAGAAATAAATAATCAAACAAATAAAAAAATAAAAAAGAGTTCTGTTAATAAACTTTTGAAAGAGACCCTTACTCATCTCGCACGCCATGGTGACATCTAGCATCTAAGGAGAGAGAAATAATTCTAGCTAATACAAGCTTAGTGGCTAGCACTAACAGCTAATGCTTCAAAAATGACTAAATATCACTATTTCCTCAGGACCACTTATCATCTTGCTCATCTCTCCTCACTGTCTTAGGAAGCATTTTGCTTAATAGTACTGATATATTAGATTTAATAACAGCTACCAATCACACACATTTTCTAAAATCTCTCTCTAATTGTAAAGTGGGATTGTACTTTAAGGCCTTAAAATGTCATGTAACTTCCATTGCTTTAAATACACTGTAAAATATTTTTCCATGCCTGTTGCAACATTTTAGCTGATTCATGATGTCTTGACATGAAAATGACATTAACCAAAATAATGCCTGCAATTTGTTTGAACTGTAAGTTTTGTTCATCTTCTGCAGAGCAGAAAATCACCAATCAGTGATTTAAAATATTCTGGGTTGTTTTACTCTCTTCATGTTTGTATAAATTTCCAATTTTTAGCTGCTTAAATATTGGAACACCAAGAAATTACTCAATACGATACTTTTTGCCTCAAATGTTGTAGCTTAATCCAATGACTCATTACATTTATTGATGTTAGACATCAGTGTTGCACTCCAGTATTTCTCATGTAATCAGGGGTGGCTGGTATCTGTCCACATAAAAGTGAAGATCACAAATGAGAAAAGCATTTCATTAGCAAGCATTTAGTATTTATTGAAAAGGATTCAGGAAGATAGAACTAGACCCTCTGATTGTGTTCAACTATGTACGTTTACCTCTTCCATTTATATTTATTAATACACACATATAAATACACATATAAAAGTAAACAAATAATTCCTTCACAAGAAATGAAGCAAGACTACTAAATAATACAAGATTCTTTACCTTCCTCTTGTTACACTCATTGCATATGTGTTCATGACTATAACATTACACACACCCATGAAGGGATGCTTAGTAATCTACTATGCTATAGCAGTTTTTTTCTAGTTGTCATAATTTGATTGCTCCCTTTTAATAAACCAAAATAAAACACGTAAAATGCATACAATATAGATTATAAACTACTAATTGTTTCATCTTACATTTCACACTGTGAAACTTTTGACACGTCATTCAGAGACTGTAGTAATAAACTTTTTGTATAACTAATTTAGAATAAAAAGAAACAAGCTGCCAAATGTACAATCCATATCATTTACATTTATTCCACAGCCACAATCTCATTTTCATTTCTTTTCTGACACTTCAGAGTGTCAGGAATGAATAAAACTATGAGATGTTAGGAGAAATCCATTACTATGTGGCATTTGGACCAGAAATAATTCACTTTTTCTATTAAGAACTTCATATGTTCAGGAATTCTACAAGGTTATATAAAGGCAGATTCCAAACACTGATAAATCATGTGTGTTTCTTATAATAAGCTGCTTGAGGACAGTGAAAGAAAATCCCTGTATAGAATATAAATGCTTTGTGAATCAGCACCACTGAGGATGTTTTGAAGAAATATTAGTGATATGCTTGTTGGTTGTTCTGTTATAAAATCTTGTAGGAAGGTGAAAATATACCATTACATATCTCTTCAAAATTCTTCACAACAAGCCTTTTTTGCCCCTTCTCTTAGAACTAATCAGTTTCAGCTATGTATTGAAAATGTACCTTTGAAGGTGCATGGGTAAGATTATAGCTGTGTGGTTTTACCACGCCTATATTTTCACCATTGCTGAGCTGTTAATTTTCTCCCGAACATATAGAGGTAGTTTTCCCTTGTTTAGTTTGTAAACAAGCCAAACATTGGTTTGTAGATAGTATTGATTTGTAGACAGTATCGTCCCAGACAGTGAGTTATCTGGAGAGAAGTAAGTTAACATCAACATTATGCCAGCAACAAGCTTTCAACATGTTTGAATCATTGCTTTAGCAAGTCTGTCTCTACAGAATGAAATAATTGAAAGATACCAAAGAGAGGATAAAAAGAGGGACCAAAGGACACAGAATTTAATTTGGAGTCACTAACAGATTAGTACCATGCACAGAAACCATCAGACTACCTGATTAAATGTTCACTTTATGTGGTTCAGCACAAATACGACTTGCATTCTGTTGGCTCAGAAGGTATTTTCTCAAACATGGATCATTGAACCAGTAGACCATAAAGGCTGCCTTAAACCCTTTTATGATCTACTTATGCAACTTTAGAGCAATTACAGACAAGTTGTGCTAACATGGATACTCTCTGTGCAGATTATATTATAATACAAGAAAAATGATGCAGTCCACTAAAAGAAATAAACTATGTATACAGTATCATGCTTCCACAACTAAATCATTTGTGGTTTTCATTAGTAAAGTTGCTATGTGAATTCTAAGAACTGACTGTAAACAGAAGGAGAAAAGAAAGGAAAATAACACATCTCTGGATGATCTCAATTTCACATTGTCCCCCATGAAATGGTTTGGACTGGAAGAGAGTTAATTTTCTTTGTAGAGACTTGTATAATGTTGTGTTTTGGATTTTTAATGAAAATGGTGATAATGCATTGATGTTTTCCATTGTTGCAGGACAGTGTTTATACAGAGCCAAGTCCTTTTCTGCTCCTTGTGCTGCCCTGCCAGAGAGGAGGATGGGGATGCACTATAAGCTGGAAGTGGACACACCCAGGACAGCAGACCCAGACTGGCCAAAGAGATATCTCACACAATATGGTGTCACGCTCAGCAATAAAAGTCGGGGTAAAGAAGGAAGAAGGAGGGGATGTTCAGAGCAGACACGTGATGAGCCCTGCTTTCCTGGAAGTGACTGAAAATCTGCCAGTAGATGGGAAGTAACAAATGAATTCCTTGTTTTGCTTTGCTTGCACATGTAGCTTTTCTTTACCTAGTAAACTGTCTTTAAACCCATGAGTTCTTGCACTTTTACCTTGCTGATTCTCTCCCCTATCCCACCTGGGGAGAGTGATTGAGAAGCTGAATGGTGTTGAGCTACCTGCTAGGTTAAGCTACAATGCTTCCTATCTCATTTTTGTCCAAAGCCTATCTTAAACAATTCATTTACATTTATTTATGTTGCAGTTTTTCTTAGGAGACTGTGGCTGTTCTAACAAAATTTGAAATAATCACTAAAAAGGGTTTCAGCAGAGGTAATTTTTCTCTCAGTAAGCTAGAAATCTGAGCAGTTCTCAGTCTGACCACAAGAGCTCCAGAATTTAAAAATAATAAAAAAAATAATAATTTTAAAAAGTGATTAAACTTAGGAATATTTTGATCAGAACATTATTATTATTATTATTATTATTATTACTATTATATTATTATTATTATTATTCAGGTTTAAAGAACTTAACCCTTTTTTTTTTTTTCTAACACAAACATCAAGACTTTTCAATTCTTCTTTACTTTGTGGATTACTTTCCAGAAATTTTCAGATTTTGTTGAGGAAAATTTCAGTTCAACAAAAGAATTTCATGAAAATGAAATGTCTTCCTAAACAGTAAAAAGAACTTTCTTGGTTTGGTTTGGCCACTTTTTTATCTCTACAGTTCAAGAAGCCTATTCATCCTAGATACATAAGTTTATGTACATAATATATATGAATATAATGCTAATGCTAATGCTACTAATACTGTTAATAAATAATAATAATACCTTGGGTTTAGTTTTAATATCATTTAGAACATTGTGTTTCCACATTCAGTAGAGTTTAATTCAGTATTAAATCTGATTCATTAGAAATTCACCTACATGTTTCAATACTTGTTTTAAAATGAAGACTGTTTACTTTAATATGCAAGTGTAACACAACACCTTAAATTCAATCATTGTTTATCCAATAAATATATTTTAAAATTTTGGGAAAAGAAACAAACAAAAAACTCAACTCCATCCCTCCTTTCAGACAGAATGATGCCTTAAGTTATGGTAGAGAAAAAAATGAAAAATTTGGAAGTGATTATTGCTCCAGATCAACTTTTGAAAAAATTATATTGTCAGTTCTATGCAACAATAAACCCCATAAAACTTCAGCAGTACCTGAAGTCATAACTGAATCTTATTTGAAAGGATTACTTTAAGTGGAAATTTGTGAAGATGAATCACCCAAGGTACAATGAGTACAGGCCAAACACAAATTAGGTTTACTTACCATTATATGAACAGTGCTTGTAGGGGAACTAAATATAGTAGCACTTTTATAAAGTGTGTACCTTTATTTTTCAATGGATGCTTCCTTCTCAAAAAATGACAAAACCAAAAAAAGTCATACAACTTTGTCCCTGCTAGACCACTGACAGTGGGTTACTCCAAATTATGACATTTTTAAGAGCGTGTAGTCAAACTTCCAGAAATTACTGCTTTTCTGAGTTCTCAATTTGCTTTGGCCCTTTTACCATCCAAGATTATTGGTTTCTCCTTCCTACCATTAGGACGCCATTGGACACTAAGGATTAATGATACTTGACCTTTTAAAGAGCTGTTATAATGACATACCACTTTCTTTACTTGCATATCTTTCTCCATTGCATTTATTCAGATGATAAGTACTGGAATGTTTTCAACACGGATTCTTCATTCAGAACGTGAAATATAAACTATGAACTATTTCTGCCACCTTCAGAAGAAAGTGAGCATATTTACTCAGCACCTTGAAAAATTTACCAATATTTTTGAGTTTCTGATCCATATTTCCATATGCATTTATCCCTCCCATTTTATCGGTTATTTCTTAATCCTTAGCCATCAAAGAAGCACAAGTTTTACTGTATAGTGAAGAAGTACTAAACCTCAATATACAGATATTAACCTATGCATTACGCTTTATACTTCTTACCCAAAAGAGATGTGTGACCTTCAGTGGTGTATACAAACCATCAAAAAGACTCACATTGCTTTCTGCTGTGTAAAACAACAGTTGTAAAGAAAGTTTTAAACTGAAAGGAAAATCATGACTAATCCATTTCAGAGGGGTGTACTGTCCTGTGGTAGAATCTTTGTATTCTTACACTGATTTTGGAGGAAGACTAGAAGAACCGATCAAGCATTTCATCCAGCATAAGCCAGAGGTCTCAAACTGGGTGGTACAAGCAGTTCCTTGACATTTTAAGAGAAAAGAAGGATCAGATTTTCTACATTCTGTGTTCTCACTGCTTATAGCATTCATACTTTAGAAAGTTTTTTATTTTTTTGTTTGTTTCTTGTTTTTTGAGGTTGGTTATACCTTTCCATACAACATTTAAAAAAGTCTAGCAATACAAAGAGTATCATTTGTAAATGTTTTCAAAGATTTTGGCATAATCAAAATAATATTTTTTTAAACAAATTTTAAAAAATAAATTAGAATTTAGAATATATTTCTGTAAATTCTTTTTTAAGTCAAATATTTTTGTTTACTTTTTAAAACTTTTATGACAGCTCTAACAAATGATTTTACAACAATATATTTTACCAAAAAAAATATGTTAATACCTTATAATAAAGTTTGTAAAAAATGTGGAATTCAAATTAACATTTTTATTCAAATAGCTTTCCCCCTTCATTTTAGATTATTATGAAAAAGTAGTTTTATACAGAAATAGTTCTCATATTTTCAATACCTCTGCTGATTAATTTTAAACATAATAGTATGAAGAGAGACAAAAAGGTTAAAGAAGCAAACTGCTTAGGAAAATGTAAAATTTGATACTTGATATTGTGATATAGACTTCAAATCACTGATTGAGCCATAGAACTAAAAATAAACAAAGGTGATAATATAGGCTGCACTCAAATCATAGTTCATTATCTATTAAAAAGACAGCCAAGAAACAGGTTTGTTAACATATCTGTCACTAGAAGACTGAAGTTAGACTGTTTATAGGAAGATCAATAGTTGAGCTTGTTTTAAAACCATGGATTTTTGCTAGTCAATAGGAATTTTCTTTAGGGAAATGAGAATTAGTTCATTACACACAAGTGGGGAACAGAGAAGAAATGGCCAAACAAAACCCACTAATTTAGATAATGTAATTATAATTTTATTCTAATTTAAAATGTATTGTTTCAGTTGTTTGAAATTCTTGTATGGCTCATTGTTTTTCAAAATTAGCTGTAGTTTATCACTTCTTTCATCTATACAATTTTACATTAGAAGTACTAAGGGCTAGTGTGGTTATAAGGAAATATATGTCACTCTCAACTGATAATAGTTTCTAAGGAATTCTTTTTGTCATAATTCTTAACTTGATGAATTTTCTTCTTTCCATCTTGGCAAGAATTAAGAAAGAAAGTTAACAAATTAAAGGGCTCCACTACATTTTTATAGTTTGTTCTACCTTCAGTTTCATAGCTTATTTGACCCGCTTTCTCCGGGATACAAGTTTAAAGGTCAGATTTGGTGAATATTTCTCCATGCTTTTAAGGATGTGTCTTTTATCCAGAAAAAAAAAAAAAAAAAAGTGGACAAATTTGCTTCCAAGGCAGAAAACATCGAAAAACTTTGGACTTATTTGGAAAGGGTAAATATGAAAGGCCTAAAACTGAAATATTATAGACAGAGCTATATTGTTTCTTTTATTCATCCATTATACTTATTATTATTTCTAGTTATACTGTTTTAATAAAAAATACTTTTCCCAATGTGGTGCTGCAAACAACTGTTAACTAAACCGAGAGAACCTGCATGAAACACTGAGCCTGACAACACAAGTTGAGTTTCCGTGCCCCTGGTTGTGGTGGGCTGATGTCAGCCGACTGCCAGACAACCACCCAGCCACTCTCTTATTCCCCATCCTCAGAAAGATGGGGAGAAAAAAAAAAAAAAAAAAAAAGTTTGTGAGTCAAAGACAGGGAGATCACTCATCAATTACCATTATGGGCAAAACAGATTTGACTTGGCGAAAATTAATGTAATTTCTTTCCAATAAAAAACAGAGTAGGATGGTGAGAAATAAAGACAAAAGCTAAAACACCTTTCCCCTATTCCCCTAGCCTTCCCTTCTTCCCCAGTTCATCTCACCTCTTGAAGTGATGGGACTAGGGAGCTATAGTCATTGTATGACTGTATTATATATATCTATATATAGATATATAGATCTATCTATCTATATATAGATAGATATATAGATATATCTTCCTCAGACTTTTCCCCTAATCCAACATGGGGTCCCTCCCATTGGCTAGACTTCACAAACTATCCCAGCACGGGTCCTATCTATGCAGTGCAGTCCTTCAGGAATGGTCTGCTGCAGAATGAGTCCCCTTTGGAACCACAGTTCCTGAAAACAAACAAACAAACAAAAAACTGCTTCTCTATCATGGGCTCCTCTGCTTGGACTACAGTTCCTGCCAGACCACGTGCACCAGCAAGGACTCTCTCTGGGCTGCAGCTTCCTTCAGGTCACATTCACCATCTCCAGCAGGGGTCCTCTTTGGGCTTCAGGGGGAGATCTCGAAGACGGTCTACAGAAAAGATGTACATGATAACACCTTGTCACAAAGACGTGAGTGAGTTTACTTCCTTTTTTTTTTTTTTCCCCAAACTTCTCAAATCTTTGCTGAAGACACAAAAGTCCTCCAGATAATAGCTTCATCTGCAATGCAAGTCCCACAACAAGTAGTATGCAATGTACAAGATCTAAAATTAACTTTTTATGTTGCAGCCCTCCAAATTTGCCTGTCAAAGATCTGCAGGAGAACTAATTGATCAGCTAGCTGTCATCCTTGGTCTAGAAAAGGAGTACCAGGACCCAGGCTGCTCAGGTCAGCAGGACATGTCTTAACTGCATCATGACACACCACATACGGGCACCAGTCACCAACTGATTCCACATTTAGGCTTTTCTATATTAAGACGCAAGTAGATTGAAAGAGTCTATTTCCACTTTGGGGGAATTTTCATATGAAACATGAATGTGTGCGTATATTCATTCTCATACATGAAAGGCTTATCTAGCATTACTCTGTCCATAAATTTTCAGAATGTACAATAGAATATTTATTACATGCCTGTGACTGAGTAAGGATGGTATAATAAATGTTCCCTTGCTCTCACACTTAAAAATATGAGATAAATAAAACCATATAATTTTATATAATGTTTGTAGATTGTTATGAAAGCAATAGTTACAGAAGCAATAATTATTGAAAATAGGTCAAGCTATTCAAAGGACTGATATCAGAAAGGATCAGCAAAATTTTGCTTTTCTGCAGATGCTCAAAGTAAAGAGTTTTTTGTTTTCCAGCTTAAAAATCTAGTTTACAAAATAATTTAAATGCTAGAAATAATATCTACTTAAATAAAAGAAAAATGCCACCCCATACACAGAAGTAGTTAAGTACAGTTAACTAGTGAAATATGGCAATATTGAAGTTGAAAGACATTTGTCTTTAAAACTGTATTTCTCTTCCAAAGAACATGTAGCCCAACCTGACAAAATTAAAGGTTTGTCGGATGTTAGTTCAGTTGCTGTAATACAAGAAAGGTCAGAAAGCAAACTGAAAAAATAGTCCAGACAGCTTTAACCTCAAGGCTTTAGTTTATTCCAAAAGACAGGGTTTTCGGTCATATTATTTCCTATAAAATAAAAAGAACTAATAAACAGAAAAAATCACAAGAGCTAACATTCAAGGATGTGACAAGAGGCTACTATTCCAATTTTGTAAGCAGTTTTTAAATTATCTAAAAGAGAATAACTTCCACCTTACCTGAAGATTAAGATAGTATGTTTAGATTCTAAATGAGCCTGTGGTCACATGATTTATGATAAATTTCTGAATTATTTAAACACAGAAAGATGAGATGGGGCCAAACAACAAGCAAACACATATATATATGTATTAAAAAAAAAAAAAAAAGAGAGAGAGAGAGAGAGAGAAATCCTGAAAACCCACTTCAAATAAATATTTTAACTAGTATAATTTATCCACATGTGACTTGTTGGATCAAGCCAATAATTAATTTTCCTATATTCAGGATACATTAATAAACAAATGTTTTTCACAATAATGATGAAAGAATACCAGCTACACTTGAAATTCAGCAAGTCCTCTTCATAAACACATGAATAAATAATATTGCTAGTAACACTATTATTAGTAGTAGTGAAAATTTAGAAGAACACTTAGATTAACAGAAAATTTGACAAAGAATAAATTTAAAATCTTTGTTGCAGAACAAGCTTGGAAGAAGGGTATTCAGTGTTATAAAATACTGTGATGATAAATTCTTGACCAGTTTCATGCTCAGTGAACCTAGATAATTTCAAACATCCTCAGAAATTAAGGAAAACTCCACTATGGAGGCAAATGTACAGAATATGATATTGTCAACCATAAAGTAAAAGAAAAAAAATATATATATATTCAATCTCACAAAATTATTGAGCTTATTAATAGCTTTCCCACAACACAGACACTACCTTCTTTTTGCTCACTCAAAAGTCACTGGCAAAAAATTCTATTTCACTGAAACTTTGATCATACTGATGAGTAAGAGCATTCTGAGTCTAAAAATGACTATGAAACAATTTCGCCTTTGACATCAAAAATTTGAAAACCCTGGAAAGATAAAGCTTAATGCTTTAGAGTAATTTTATTTTTAAGGAAAAAACAGACAAACAAACAAACCTTGTTATTCCTAACTCTAAGATTCACAAACCTATTATAATGATGTCTCGTATCTTTACATATTCAAGGGACCCATATCAACTCTCACTGCTCAAAATCTGATAATGACAGAAATAGCATCCCCCAGATTTAGTGTTACTATATGTAAAACAAGCCAACTAAATTAAAACAACAACAACAACAAAAACACACTTTCTCAATTTTCACTGTGTATATCTGTGATTCTTTTTAAAATAAGTTTATGATACCATTTAACATTTATGAAACAGGAACGAATATACTTCTGTAAACTTGCTAATGTAGAAACCGAACATGAAAGATATCAGAAACATTCTGTTTTCTTGAGTTCCACTATGACGGTCTCTTTACAATTAAATCCCTTCCGTCGTTTTCATCCACTTCTGTATATACAAAATTGAAATATTCAATAGAAATGAAATATTTAGTGCATCTCCTTTTAATATTCATATAACAAGAGTTTTACTTTTTACCCCGTTTCCTCAAAAACGTGGCTTTTATTTTTTATGTTAAATATATCATCAAACTTATATTTTCCTCTGAAAAACTGTTCCAGAATATTTTAACTCAATTCTACTCATTACCATGCCATCTCTCTAATGCTATTTAACTTGTCTGTCTTCATATCACTGTACTGTAGCAAAGAAAATAAGGCCAGCGAAGTAATACATGACTTGCTCATGATGCCACAAAAGATGTTAAGCAAAGTAAATTGAATCAAGGTTTTCTCCTACCATCTCCCAATCTCTTAAACGTTATTTTGCTGAATAATTTAAAGCTACTTTCACATCTTGCAGATACTCTTGAGATAAAGTAACTGCTCTTGTTCTGTGCCATATTACAAGGAAGGAAAAATAATAATAATAATAATTGAAGGACAAAAAAAAATCATTTACTTATAAAGCTTCTATGCAATTTGTGTTTCTTACTAATATTTTGAATTAGCAGTTGTGAAACTATCTACAGCAAACACTTCAGGAAAAGGCAAAACATCCATTTACATATCTTTAGCTTTTATTAATTTACCACTTCCTATAAATGTCATCTCTTTCCAGCTCTCTTCTACAAAAATGAATATTCGAGGTTTCTGAGCTAGTAACAAAAGATCTGTTTGCATACAACCTGACACTAGCTTTCAGCTAATTAAACAATTTCTTTACGAATGCTTTATAAAAATCATTTATTTAAAGGAAAGAAATACTGAGCTAACTGAATCTTTAGAGACAGTATGGCCTACAGAGAGGAGTGTTGCTGCAGTAGAAGTCTTAAAAGCAATATGGGATTAGCCATATATAAATCTTTTTCCAGGTCTGAGGAAACATGTTCTGTAGCAGAAGGCTATCTTTGGGTAGATTAATGCAATGTGTATTCTTCTATACAGCTGCTAGTTCCTTTAGGGAAGACAGTACTATCTGTAACATTGCCACCTGTCTCTACCTGCATTGTAGCTCCTGCATGAGTTTCCCAAAATTAAAACAAAACCAACCAACCAAACATAGTAAACTTGAAAAATGACTAGTCACAATCCACTCTGAAATATCTACTGGAACCATGAACAGGAGCATCCAAGAAAATGATACATACAGTAGAATATTTTGAATTTTATTCTTCTTGGTCTCTTACAGGATTAATAACCATATTTAAATTTAAAGACCTTGTTTTCTATGGAACTGAGAAACAGGACATAACAACACAAGAAAGCTTACAGTCAATTTGTCTTGTCACGGTCAGAGACTAACATACTGATTTCCGACTGGACAAGATCTGCAAAAGTATTTTGTACTGTTCTGTAAAACTTAAAGTTTTATCATAAATTAGTACAGTAATTACACTAATGTGATCATACCAATTAAAGACAATGCATGAGAAATTCTATGAGACAAGTATAATTTCAGGCTCCTTATCTATGAATATTCACTAGACTCCATGCTTTTACTGCATGTCCCTCAAGGGAAAAAAAAAAAAAAAAAACTTTTCCTCCCTCTAATAAATAATAAATAAATAAATAAAAATAAAGCTGTCTTTCGTGTATTTAATATGGCTTACTGTTGCTTTGCATATGTTCTTTCTGTTGTTTCAAGATACTGTTGGCAGAGCAGCATACCTCAATACTGTTTTTATCGCAGTGTGAAAAACACCAGATGTACAAAATTAAAGTTCAAGTTAATCAAAATATTGCTTGACAAAGCAAATAATTGAATTGCACTTTCAATGCACTGTGGTAGACAATAATTAACATGCAGCGTCTTCAACATTTGAATACAACTTCCAATTTCCGTTTTAACATCATAGAATGCTGTCTACACATTTTTTAATGGCACCCCTGATAATAATATATTCTGTTTTTAATCATATTCCATGTTGCAGGAAATGAAGCTTGCAATTTTCCCAGGTGCTTACCAAATTACTACTGCAAGCTAATTCTCATCCCCCAAGTTAAGAGTTTCAACACTGTGCCCATTAACAGCTTGCTTATGTTCTTCCTGTATAACAGAAGGTAAGTTAATATGTTCTTCAATTATATCCAGTTTGTGCATTTATAGCACCCTGTGGGCAGCACTAAGAAGGCTGTAAATGTACTTATACTGCTTTTTTTAATGCTCTACTGTATTACAGGAGGGAGAGAGAGAGAGAGAGAACCTGTATCATTTTATCAAGTGAATTGATAAGGAACTCAACTTCACTGTATCAATTCAAGAGGGCTGCTAAAGTACAGCACTTTCTTAACTTGTTACAAAAAAAGCTTGTCCAAAATTGATCTTTATATATGTTTCCTCTTCTTCACATATGCACACAAGTGCATACATTATTAAGCCTGTATTTTTTGGCTTTAATGTGCATCAAATGCATTTTCAAGTGTTGTAGATGCCTGATCCTAAATTAAAATGGTAGACATATTGCAAAATTGCTTCTTCTAACTACATTTATTCACCTAACTGAAGACTGTCCTAAAAGAAGGTACTATTTTCTCCTTGTTTGTTTATTTTATTGTAGGCCAACCTGAAGATTCATGAAATAAGTGCACACTTGCACTTAAATTTTTTTTTTTTTATTTCTTATTTCCAATGCTATACTCACCTACTAATGGTTCACTAAGTGAATGCATACCAATATTTTGCATTTTATGATTTTATCTTTTTTTTTTTTTTTAATGTTAACTACTTTCCTTGTTGTTCTACGGGGAAATTTTCTAGAAGCTTTGGAAAACAAGCAAACAAAAAATCATAAACAAAAACAACAAAAAAAATGTAAAAATAAAATTGATCTTAAAAAAGGCCAGAACACCTTGAGAAGAAATATAAACCTCTCCTGCTTGCATTTCTTATAGTTAGGAAAAATTAAAAAAAAAAATCTTCAAGGGAGTTTATATGCAATTTTTTCAACTAACATATTTTGCAAAATATCTCCTCTCACTTTTCTTTCAAATAGTTTTTATTATATAGAATTTCAAAGTGATGGATTTCATTGTTGGTAATATTTAGATTTCAGAATATATATATATATATTCTGGCAATACAATACGTCCCTTTATCCTTGTAATTTTACCAAGTTTACCATTAATAGTTTACCATAAAAAATAAAATAAATAAATAAATAAAATGAACAGACAAAAACAAAAATTTTGGCTCAGAAAGAGCGCGATGCTCATGTATGTGTCAGATTATACCAGGAACAGTATACGCCAGTGTTATTTTTTTTAAGAAAAATAATGTTTTTTAAACAACAGTCTGCCTTGAGTAAAGATTAGCACTTTTTCAAGTATATTTTCTTCACTTATGAAAATGACATATATATAAGGTACTGGGTCTGGCCGGTATGGAGTTAACTTTCCCGATAGTAGCCCATATAGTATGCTCTGCACTTGTAGCTAGAACAGCTCTGATATCACGCCAATGTTTTGTCTATTGCTGAGCAATGTTGACACATCATCAAGACTGTCTCCAAACCCTGCTAAAGACAGTAGGCTGGGGGTGGGTAAGATGTGGGGAGGAAACATCGCGATTTCTTCTTGTTATGAAAACATCTGTACAACAGAACAACCAATGCATACTGAGGCCCAGCCTCCCAAGACATGGACAAATTTCACTTGTTGATGGGAACTGAAAGATAATTGTTTTCTCTCTCTTTGCTTCCATGGACCCCTTGCTTCTTTTTTTTTTTTTTTTGGTTTGTTTTGATTTGGTTTTTTATTTTGTTTTGGCTGTTTGTTTTGTGTTTTTTTTTTCTTTCCCCTCTATTTTTTTTTCCTCTTCAATGAAATTATCCTTAACTCAAACTGTGAACCTTTTTTCTGGTGTTTTTTTTTTTTTTCCATCAAATTGTCTTGGGGGCTATGAGAGAGTGGTGCAGTAGAGTTTAGTTAGCCATCAATGTGAAACCACATAGAATCAATTCAAGATTATTTTCAGTTTTCATGTCCTGGGGAGTCTGTTCTTTACATGAAGCTTTTGTTTGACCAAATGGCTATCAAATTGCTTTTGTGTGCTCACTTCTCCTTCAGAAGTCCTTGAGTTGGAAGTTTAAATGTCTACAAAAAAATAACATGCATTTCCACCACTGAATCAACACATAAACTCATTAAAATTATTTGTAACAAGTTTTCTTTTTAAGTTCTTATGTCCCGAGTTCGTAATAGTAATTTTATTTAATAGTAATTTTATTTTTTTCTTGACTACAGACATCCTAAATCACTGAAAATTAAAGCAAATATTAAGTAACTGTGGACTTTCTGATATAACAACCTCTATATGTGTGCCTTCAAGTCAACCAAAGATAAAACAGCAGCTATTGCCTTTGCCAGGTCAGGACAAAGAAATGGAAAATATCAGGACTGGCCTCCACCATAAATCCAAGTAACTCCATTTCATGAGCTTCTGTGTTATCATCTTGCAATTTCTTAGCCCATCTTTAAAGAAGATACTGTAAATTACTTATAATTAAGTAATTAAAATTAGAAATTAAAAAATAAATAAAAAATAATTACGTTTTTTCTCTGATTCATGATGTTAATTACAGGCAGTCACTAAAGATGAATTTCACAACAAATAGTTTTGGTTCTCAAAACAAAAAAAGCTCAAACACACAATGCCACACATGCCAATCCTACATATTCTAATTTAGTCTCATTTTTCCATGTCCTTAGCGAATTATGATACAGAATATTTTGTAATAGTTTCAGTTTAATTAAGACCAATCAAATTAAATTGAATCAAAGTAGCCGAATATGAAAAGCAGTATTGGTTTAAATTCCCTTCACTGAAATCAAACTTCAAGCACGAATGAATGCATGAGGTCTATACTGAACCCCAAAATATTCAGAAGTCCATTATATTAACAAACAGTCAGAGCATAAAAGCAAAATGCATTTAGACACTGTGACAGCTAAAAATAAATTTTATAAAAATAACACGTATGTCAATTTCTACTTATTTTTATTTGTTAAAAAGTAACTTGTAAGTATTAAACTAACAGTATGAGACATACATCATTTGTTTTTTGTTCTTCAATGTTTGTTGTATGTTTTTCTTTCATGCATTCAGGGAAGAAGATTTATCCTATGGGATTTGTTGCCAAAAAAGGAAATTTTTAAAATAAACAATATGGAGGGAAAATGGGGTATTATTCTCACACTCAGTGGCAAGTTATGTCACTTACTGCTTATAATAATTAAATTTAGAAGTTAGCCCCCTCATTTAATTTTGTTGTACTGTCCTTATAGACACAATGGGAAAAAAAAAAAAAAAAAAAAACTAAGCATCATGAATAACTACTCAGAATATGAAAGTTAATTCTACATTTAGACTAGCCCTCTGTAGAGAATCTAGCTTCACTATTCTTTTTTCTATTCTATAGAAAGAATGGTGGGCGGGTGGGTGTGCCTCTCCAAAAGACATTGTGGTTACTGTGCTGCTACTTTCCTTGGGGAAGATTTAATAGTACTATCCAAAAATCTGGATGATGCAGCCACAGTCAATGAATCACAGCTAAAAACTGGAAGCTGGCAGCCTTCACTGACTACATTTGCCTCCATAACCTCTTTGGGCATTCTGAACACAAACTGTGCCAAAAGATTCCAAGCTGTGTGGACCAAAGACACCAGATACAGGTCTTAGTAAATCCCATTGGTTTAGGAGAACCCTCAGTTTGAATTACAAGCTGGCAGAGTTCTTACATTCACAATGCTTTGAATTCAGAAGTATGGAAATAAGGAAGGAAGGAAGGAAGGAAGGAAGGAAGGAAGGGAGGGAGGGAGGGAGGGAGGGAGGGAGGGAGGGAACATATATTTTCTCACCAACAATGGGAGAAAATAAGGTTATGTTCCTGAAATATTCAATAACAGAGAAGGAGAAAGTAAACAAAATAATATTTCTCCTATGAAGAAAGGCTGAGAGAGCTGGGGCTGTTCAGTCTAAAGAATAGAAGGCTCTGGGGTGACCTCATTGTGACTTATCAGTACTTAAAGGGGGCTTATAAAAAAGATGGAGAACAACTTTTTGCTCAGTCAGATAATGGCAGGTCAAGGGGGAATGGTTTTAAACTAAAAGATGAGAGATTTAAATTGGAGGTTAGGAGGAAATTCTTCACTCAGAGGTTGGTTAGGCACTGGATCAGGTTGCCCAGAGAGGTTGTGGATGTCCCACCCTTGCTTGGAAGTGTTCAAAACCAGGTTGGATGAGGCCCTGGGCAAACTGGTCTAGTGGGTTGCATCCCTGCCTATGGCAGGGGGGTTGTGACTATGTGATCTTTAAGGTCCCTTCCAACCCAAGCCATTCTATGATTCTATGATCCTATGATATGTAAAATATGGTTTGACTACCTCCTGTAAGATATTGCAGTTCAATATTCGATAAATATATTAAGAAATTCTCATCACTAATCTGCTGTGCCTGCATGGCAGTTGCTCTTTGAGCAGGTCAGCTGCTGACAATGACAGAAACATTGCACTTAGAAGTGGTATAAAAAACGTATTTTATTATATACGGCACAGAAGGAATGTTTCTTGGACATACAAATGCAGCTCATTGGTCTTGTGGTCATCCAGAATAAGTCAGCTGAAAATATATGATCTTTTTGTCAAATAAATCATCTACAGTAGGTCTTGTGTATATGCTATTCTGAATTCTATTGGAATGTTTTCTTATATGAAAATTGACAGATTAGGTTATGATTATATGCAATTTCTTCTTTGCTCTCATACGGTGGTGACTGGCACAAGAGCTGTTATCTAGGGTATGAAGAAAGAATATATACTTTTTAATTACATGTTCAACCCCCTTAATAAATCTCAGTGTGTGTGTGTGTGTGTGTGTGTGTACACCCATCCAGAAAAATAGTTTAACTCATATAGATAGCCTGAGATACGATTACTGATATATACTGCTATCATAGAATCATAGAATATCTGAGTTGGAAGAGACCCATAAAGATCATCAGGTCCAACCCCTGGGTCCCCAAAAGACCACCCAAACAAATCAGACTATGTGTCTGAGAGCATTGTCCGCAACACTTCTTGAACTCTGGCAGGCTCTGTGCCATGACCACTTCCCTGGGGATATATAATAATTTCTCAGTAAACCCTTCCAAGTAATGTTTTCAAACATTTAATGAAAGGGACAGCTCAGAATTCAGCATTTCAGCTTTGCTCTAAGACGTCCTAGTAAATCTCAATTGGCTCCTGTCAGAAGTGAAGACAGTGATAATAGCCTAGTATGCCTTAGGAGACTGATAATTGCCAATGTCAACCATATCCTTTGTAGTGGAAGAAAGACTGAATGGTCTGGAGCACACAATACTGAATTTCCAATGGGTACTTTCTGTAATCTTTTATTGCCTAGGACAGAGGTTTAACAAATTCATCACAGCCAAGAGCAGCAGTGGTCCTATGATCCTCTGAAAATTATTGGACAAAATGTTTTTTAACTAGGTGTCTCTTGATTTCATATCTTTTGAAAGATCAAGATCTTTCATATCTCTTTGACTATTACTACTGTCCCTGGTATCATAAGATTTCTAGCCTGGACACATACTTCAGCCTTAACATTGCATCTCATTCTTTTATATCTTGATTGAGTATTAGATGGTAGAAGAGGAAAGAAGAGATACACTCTTGGCAGAATTTATGTTGTCACCATAATTTAACCTATTTTTCCATTAAATAGCTTTTATACTTCATCTAGACAAAGTATATGGAGGAAGCAGTGGCAGAGCTCTTACAATATAAAATAAATAGTTAACTTTTTTTTACAGCTGTATCAATCCAAATCTTCAAAATTGTATTTTCAGATTTTCCATAAAATGGTTATGTCATATGACGAGATGACGAAGACATAAGATTGTTGATGCTAATGTGGATATAATTTTGATGAATAGCTGAAAGACTTGTTCTACACGCGAGTCAGCTCAGCTTGTAAAAACTACTAGAATAATCTTTCTTTCTCTGCCTTTTTCTTTGTACTACAGATATTCAAGATAGACAATGCATTTTGATGCTTTATGAAGTAATTCAAAAGAAAGAGGGAAAGTGAAATAAAGTATAATTTTTAAATGATATGTTAAATTTATACTTCTGGAGTATTATTTTTTTTTAAATGAAGATCATTAACACTTTGTATAAGTTCATCATTTTTCCTTTTAACATTAGGGTTATTAAATATAACGTGGGTTTTTTTCACTGGTATGTATAGTACAATGCTAAATCATAAGCCAAGCAAAATGGAACACACAGGGAGAGAGAAGGGGAGACACACAAACAGAGGTATTTCTTAATAACAGAAACCTAGCAAAAGAGGCATCAAATTTGTCAGCAGAACTGCAGATATGACTCTATCAATAATCCGTGGCACTTTTGTATTTCCCAGCTGAGGCTATTATACAGCTTTGGATGACAGCCTACTTCAACTTCATCATACAATCCACTGGGACAGAAACTCATAACTGGCTTTCAACATAGATCCTTCATATAAAGGGTAATAACTGCAGCCAGTCAGTGTAGTAAGATTATCAGAGAGTGTAACATTGAGCTGCAAAATGTGGGAAAGGAAGCCTGACAGAAACCTGAAAAATAACCTCAGCAGGATAACTCCCTTAAACATCAAGGGGAGAGGAGAGAGATCAGAAGGATCCCCACAGAACCCTCCCTGATACTGTTCTGCCGAAGCTTTTTCATTAAACTTGTCTTGACTAATCTTCAGACATTAGAGGAAATGTATACTTTATAAGAAGCTTAGAATCTTAGAACAGTTTGAGTTGAAAGGGACCTTAAAGCTCACCTAATTCCAAACACCCTGCCATGGGCAGGGACACCTGCTAGGCCTGGTTGTTAAAAGCCCCATCCAACCTGGCCTTGAACACTTCCAGTGATGGGGCATCCACAGCTTCTCTGGGCTACTGGTTTCAGTGCCTCACCACCCTCACTGTAAATAATTTCTTCCAAATATCTCATCTAAATTTACGCTTTTATAGTTTAAAACCATTACTCATTTTCTTGTCATTACAGTCCCTGACACAGTTCCTCCACAGCTTTCCCGTAGGCCCCTTTAGGTACTGGAAGGAGGCAATGAAGTCTCCCCTGTGCCATCTATATGACAGGATTCACCATCCTGTTTTCACGAGTTCTATGTAAACATCAGTCAGAGACAGAAAAAATCATCTCCATTATCTGAGCTTCTTCAAAATTCACAGAAAACTTCATTCTACATTTGTTTTAATATAGGCTCGGTCTCATATCCACATGGAGACTCAGTCAAGGGTCATGCTTGTGCAATACTGCCTTGCACAATCAGAGGTACAACAGTATAATTTACTATTTTATGGTAAAGCTTTGATTGTTGATATAGAGATTTGAAAGAAACACCATAAAACAATTTTAACTTCAGTTTGCTATGAAAATACCTGTGTATCTGCAGTTGGATCTAAAGAGATATTTCTGCAGCCTTCTAAGAGCTTCTAAGAGTGAAACTTTGACAGACATGCTAATACCTAGCATGGTTTTCATACATTGAGAATGATATAGAGGTTTGGTTGATGAAAAAACAAAACAAAACAAAACAAAACAAAACAACAAGGCGTTTTATTTAAGATCATTTTGACACAAATCTGATACATCCATATGCTTTTGTTAAATTGAACAAGTATAATTTGTTTCATATAATTTCAATAAGATATCAAATTTCATCATTTTTATCACTTGTAGATGTTGTATTTAGGCCCTGACATTTTCATATCAGCTGTTTCCCAGAAAGGATCTTATAACTTGTAATGATTTCCCTCACTGACAAGGCTTTTGTTTGACCCAGTGCATCCTGTAAATTCTAGCTTAATATGAAAGTTTTCATGGAGAGTGGGACATTATTTTTCCATATCTTCAGCTCCCCCAGATTAAAACAGAACAGTGGTCAAAATGCAGTTTATCATTAAAGCAACTTGAACTTAAACAGCCTTGGCCATAGCAAACACATTATTACAAAATACATTAAATTCATTTGTATCAAAAAGGTCTTCATTTGCTTTATATTATGAAATTAAAATGGGATTTATGTCAATAACTTTAGCTGACTACAGTCCATGCTACATCTGAACAAATCATTACAGATCTCTATAGATAACAGATAGGAGTATACACTTCTAGGGAACATTCGAAATCTAATTTTGGACATTTGGTTTAGGACTGCACACTAGAAGTGCCCAATTCCCTCCTTTTACTATAAAAAGTTACTAATAATGAGTGAAGACTTGAGGATAAGCTGAATTCTGTCCTAAATATTTTCATTTTGACAAACAACAAGTATTACATTTTTTTTTCCAATGAGGTTTTCACAGTTTCCTGGTTTTGCTCCATCCTGCTACAAAGAATGGAAATTTTAAAAACATTCTGCAAACTAGAACACCTTTATTTCACTCATCACTGCTTATTAATAGCAAGTGAATGTCACAAATATCTATCTAGTGTCTATTGTGTAAGATACTAACTCCTGACTTTAGAGACCGTAGTAATATTTTTAGATGGAAAATCACTAGAATTGCATGACAGTGACTAAAGGAGTATATATACAACATATTAAACTGCCCTGCATTCTTACTGAAGCCTACTGAAATATATTAACCCTTCTTCATGCTTCAAGCAACAGACAATGAACACAAGCTAGGCATAATTCTCGTGAAACCTTCAGAAAATTAAGTAAGATAACTTTTCATCCTACTGCAGCAGGAAATAAATAGTCCCATTTTGCCTAATAAATCCTCCTGGGCCTCTTTTCTTCTTGCTGTGACCTTTTCCTTAACTGTTACCTTCATGTCTTACTTAGAATCAAACACCATATTTACATTTGAGAATGCTGTTTTGTTTCTGAATCAACTCTCCATATAAGAACTGGTGGAGCTACTTTGATGCATTTCTGTGTCAGATCAAAAAAATATTTTTTCATTTTTGTAGAGAGGGTACAAACATAAAATGATTCATTAGTTGCAAATGTAGAAAATAAACATAAAAGTAACATAATAAATAAAAATAAACATAAACATAAAATAAAAGAGAGAGAGCAAATTCATCATCTGCATGGTATCCGAAAAAAACTATAGAGTTGTCTATTATTACAGAGGTTTTTGTTACATGTAACACAACTGTGATAGTCCTCAGTCTCCATTGAGGCATTAATTCCATTCCATGGTCACCTGAAAATTCAGTTCTGATCTGAAACAAGGTGAAAAACATGAAAAACAATCTTACAAGTTTTGTTTGTTTGTTTGTTTGTTTGTTTGTTTTTGAGAGAGGAAATCTCTGGAACCCTAACACTGGTGCAGACCCATGGTTCCATGGTTTTGCTGAATCCAAAACCTCTAAAACCCTAAGATTTCCTCTCCTGACAAAAGTATGCATGCTATTAGACAGCTTGATTTAGTATAGGCAATACTTTACACATGGCCAAGTAGCTAAAGTGGAAGTAAACAAAATCTTCCTCGTTTCCAAAGGAACTTGAGTGGAGTACATTTACTTCTACTTTTTTTTTATTATTATTATTATTATTTTTTAATTTTAACAAATCAAACAGATTAAATGAAAATGAACAAACTTCTTCCATTAACATTTTCTCAGGTAAATATCTGTACAGATATTACCATATCATGTACATATGTCATCATATGTACATCATGTCATGTACATATCATGTATCCTGTCACATACCTGGCATGTTTCATAATCTTAAGTAAAACTTTAAAAATCCTAAGAAAAATCTACTTATACAAGAGATAACACATTAAAAACAGCATTAATGCATTCATACAGCAAGGCACCTCTGGACCCCATTTAGTTCAATCTCCCACTGAAAACAGGACTATCATCAAGATTTAATCAATACTAAAAAAGTCATATTTCATTTAAATCTTTCTTCCTTTTTAGAACTCTAAACCATATAAATCATAAACCTTTAATAAGACAACTATTATGGACCACAAGATTTGCATGTATCATACATCAGCAGGTGTCTCAAGCTATAGGTATTTGACAATATTCTCTCAGGGTCAATATTCAGGGTCCACCATGGATAGCAAATGTTAATTCCTTTCTAAAAATTCAGATATTTCAGAGCTGAGCAATAACAAGAAAAATGTGTTAAAGATCATTTAATGTATGTTTATATGGAGTACAAACTCTTTTACTTATTAAAAACAATACACTAAGTTTAAGATTTTGTGCTATATTTATGTTTGTGTTTATGTTTAGGTGTTCTGTATTTCAGAAGGTGCAGCGGTTGCCATGGAAACTAATTTTTAGTCTACTGCAGAGTAAATAATTCTGTAAAACTTACTTTATATCCAGTCCACAGGTATGATTTCTTTTTATCATTGGAATGGAAGAGAAGAAAGGGATAATTTTTCCTCTCTAAGTATTTTTTCTGTGTAGTAGCTTTTCAGTTTTCTAGTAGTGTTTTCTATAGAAACAGAAGTAGTTAAGAAGAGAAGAGTAGAATCCAGATCTTATAGCAGTTCTGGCCTGACTTACCAAATGCTTCATGAGCTTATGGAAAATCATTTTTTTCTCAGAACCTCATTTCCTTTATATGTAGAATACAAATAAAGGACTTGTTAGATGTACTTCTCAATGGGTTAAGAAGCCAAGCTAATTATTTTTGTAAAATGATTTAGAATCCTGCAACTAGAGGCGCTGTGTAAGCTCAAGGAACAGTTGTTGTTCTGAGTATTACTACCATTTATTACTGTGCTGGGACCAGTGAAGTTCATTTCTATAGAAAATCATCAGATGAACTTCACTCTTTCTTGAATCAGCATGTCACAAATCACACAACAGTGTTTTAGTAGAAATAAACTTAACCATCCCCCACTATGAAATTTTATACTTTGTTAAGATGCACGTTGATGTTTATTTTAAACCCCAGCTGCCTGTGTTAAGGATGTGGCTGATGGAATTGCATTAAATTCATCCTTATTGTGTTGCAGCTTCATATACCATTATGGTATTATCTTTGCAACATTATATGTATTATCTATATTAAATAGAGATATCTAATGAGAAAATGTGCTTAGTTTTTTTCAGAGCCCAGACTTTCACATTATTACCCTCCGCATATATCAAGGAGTTTATCTGCTTATCTTTTTCAACACCCATGCATAGCTGGAAAGTAGAAATCTCTATTCTACTGACAGGACTGAAGCACAGCAGAGGTAGTTGACTCATCTAAAACTGTGAAGGAGAGCCTTTGCAAGGAAAGGAATCACAGCACCAGAATCTCTCTCCGCTGTTTAAGCAGTTAGCAGGGGCTAACCACCATACTAATAAGAGGGAATCTATCAAACAGTGTCAGATCAGACAGTGTCAGATCTGAGTATGGACAGTAGGCAGGTCTGTAAACATTATTGCAGAGTTCACCATTGTACCCATTCAAGACCTCTTGCAGTGGAGGCACGTTTGAATTGTACTCTGATGATATGGTCTGTTGTTGCTGAAAGGAAGCAAGTAGAAGTGAAGGAGATCCTAAGACCTTGAAGGAAAGGAGGAAGAGAGCTTGATGTGGAAGTCCCTAGAGAGTTTGTCCCACTGCATCCGGCAGGATTATGAGGGATAGGAATGTGAAACACTGAGTGGTGCTGCTGGGAGTTGACCAGTCCCAGTAGCATCTTTCTGTCTGCATCAAGTCTTCTGGCTTTTCCTGCTGCCCTGACATAGCAAAAGCAGGCAGCAGGGCCAAGGCCACTTTGCTGTCCCCAGGGGTATTCTGCCTTGGAGAGCTGCCTACCTTGATCATGAAGAGAGCTAGGCCAAGTTAAAAAATGGCAAAACTGCAGCCCAAACAATTTTATGCTGTTATATCAACACTGTTGTACACAATATCTTTATATAATGATACATACTTCAATGTAGAAAAATTCCTTATTGGATCAAATGTAATTTGCTTATAAATTTGATGTAAAGAAGAATTATCAAGTATCTATAAATAGCAGGAAATTATCTGTAAGAAACCACGTGGAGGCATCACCTACAGCACAAACAAAAATAGCTAGTAGGTATGAAGCTATATTTTGTCTGGTAGATTTCCCTGTCCCAGCTCAAATGAATATAGCAATGCCTTTTAATCTTCTTATTAGTGACACAGATAAATATTTTAAAGTTTGGATTGAAACTTCTTTGTTTTGACTGCTGTTAGAAAGTTAGATCTTTGTCTGTCTTTTGTCTGTTTCTATTTATTTCCTGCTCAGGCATAATTGCTTTTAATATCAGTCAGAGGCGCAAGTTCTCAGACTTTATGAAGATTATCCATGCAGTTGAGTATCATAAGACTAATTTAACTACTTCTCTTTCAGCAGCCATGTTTCAAACAAAAGCAGGAGTAAAATGTCATTTTTGTGACATCTCCATGGGCTGCATTGAAACTCAGTGCTCATTTCCATTTTTGCAGGCAATGTCATCTGCCTTGTACAGAATTCATGGAGTTATGCAGGAATAATAACAGAAGGTAAGATTACCACAGTCATCCTTTCTGACTTATTACGTATTTATCTATACACTAAATCTGGAGAAAATACATTTCATTTTCTGATGCTAGCAAAATATTCCTCCTGTACTTAATCTGAGAACTTGGGCATTCTGGGAACATCTTGTTTGTTTAGCCCTGAGGTTCTGAATGTTTTGGATAAACAGCAAAAGAATCCAAGCACAGAATTTGGTTTCAAGGAAAGAAAAGAAAGAAAATGCTTACCCAAGAAGTCTTTATATCTCAGCAAGTTTCTATTCTTACAAGTCTTCAGACTGACATTGACAGTTCACAGTTTGCCAAATATATGCACCCCTTGAGCAAATGAACTGTCACACCACTGCTAAGCTGCTACGGCTCACCTCCATCAATAAACTGCACTTTCTTAATGTCCCTCTCATTTCTGGACTCTACCTGTCTGTTTCTCGTCCTACTCCATCTGCTGCTCTTTTCAAGAATTTAAGTCTTTAATATTAATCATGTCATAAAGAATACACATTTGTGAAGAAAGCATAGGACTGAGTCATTTGGCTTACAAAGGTTTATGTAACTTGACGTGTAATTTTAACTAACTCACTCAAAAGAATATGAATGAATAGAAATGTATATTAAGACCCCGTCTTTTAAATTTCAAGTCAGACTTAAGAAAAAATTATGAGATTCAGGGATTATCTTTTTTCATGACAATCATAAGATCATAGATGCCAGTAAAACACTGTACAATTTGACAGACCATCTCAGACATAAATTCAGTAGTCACTCAAAAATTCAAGCCAAAGTCAAAATAAATAAATGAATTTCTTGAAGTACACAAATATATATATATATATAAAATGAAAGGTAGAACTATTACCAGATGCCGCAAACATTTATTTAACTATTTCTGTAAAATAATGAAATTTTGTTGTGTCATGCAGTCAGACATCCAATATTCTGAAAAATTTTCTATAATGAATGTAAATTTTCGCAGATTAAGTTTGGTGAGATGGGGGGGAGAGATTAATGTCATTTTTCCTATATTTTCCACTATTTAGTGTACTTTTGCATTCAGTTGGTTAAACTGAAGGGTCCAATATCAATGTTGTATCTGTAGTTATTTTTTTTTTAATTCAGTACATTACTGCAAAGCAGAAACAAAGCACTGTGATGACATTCTTCACTCACCTTTCATACAGTTTCTTTAACAATTTTTTTTTTTCCACGAAGGAGTTAAATAACAAGAATCCAGCTCATATTAATAACAGAAAACACAGTAGAACTTAATGTCTAGTCTTTACTGCAGGCAACAGTTTTGTGTGTGGGGAAAAAAAAAAAAAAAGCAAGAAGGCCATATCTGAAGGAAAGGAAGCATTTACTGAGGTAGATACTATTTACGGCAATTAAGAGAGGTTTGTTGCCACTGCACTGGAAATGACGGGCTTTGCACATGTTTTTTGTGGACTGCCCTGAAGAGTCCCTAAAACAATATAGTTTAAATTAGAAGTCATTATTGTTTAATTTTGCACATAGATAACCTAAATGTCTAAAGCATATGTGCATTGTTTTTTCCTCGAGACAATCTGATCAATGACATTGATTCTGAGGACACGCGTCAGTGTTAAACTACATTCTCCTTCTTAATGCACGCTTGCACTGTGCATTAAATAAATCCAGGACTCAATACCTCGCATAGCATCATCGCATCAATTAATCAAACAGCCCAACACCTCTAATTAACATTAGCATATTATTTGTTCTTAGGGTAGGGTAATATCATATGTCTTAGTTTTGAGCTGACTCAGACACTGCAGACAGGAGACCAGGATTAATACCTATCTCAGTAAAAACTCTTCCTGCTCTCCAAGAGGAGGAACATTAAGCTAGTCAGGCACAAGTTCAAATGCACCACCTTGGCTACTATTTCAAGTGTACAAGCACACACATTAAAAAGAAAATTGGGAAAAAGGTCGGACAGATCATCCATTAGACACAATATACATTACATCTGTGTCAATGCTTACACCTAAGATATATGACAGAATTTTGTTGTTGTTTGTTTGTTTTGTTGATGTTGTTTTTTGTTTGTTTGTTTTAGTTACAAAAATCTGTAAAGCATGATTAATTTAATACAAACTTATATTCTTCTACCAAAGTATCAACCATAGAGTTGGTGAATTTGTGTCCAGGCAAAATTATCCCAATTTTGGGGGGCTCTGTAACATATTTCTGTAAAATCCACTGTTGAAATTACAGCTAGTTCTTCAAGAAATCATTAATTACCTTCAGCAAGCTTAGTTTCCTTCTTCTTTGTGACATCCCATTATTCATTCCCCTTCAAATGTCTGAAGGCAGAGTACTTCTCCATGCACTCTTTAAAACTTTGGTTATCATCTTGCATAGACACCATCTTCCTTGGACTTTTACGATATAGCTTTGTTTGGTTCAAGTGTTTTAATATTCCTAAATTTTAATGAGTCACTGGAAAGAGCCCATGGATTCCTTACATGACTGCTTACGTAGTTTATGTGAGGGGTTGAGAGGAGTAATCTGTTGCACATTTTTTGTTTGTTTGTTGTTGTTTTTTTCTGTTTGTCTTGGGCTGTTGTTTTAGTTTAGTTTATTTTTTCTTTGCAATTAGGTATTGTCCTTGCTCAACTGAAAAGGTAATTCTTACTCCTGTCCATATTAAGACTTAGACATCTCCTATCAGTGCCTTGTCTACATGACTTTTCAGTCTCTCACCTTACCTTTATACCATGAGTTGATTGTTGCTAGTGGACAACAAACAACTGATATAATTAATGATTTTTGTTGTTCTTTGTTTGTTTGCTTGTTTTTGGTGGATGCAAAAAAAAAAAAAAATCTTGGAATAAAAAGTAGTTTTCTGAAGAGGCAGCAGTAAAACAGTACTTTGTATGGAATCCAGAATAGATCCGTCCTTAAATAATAGAAACACAAGATTCCACAAAATATTCTTGTCTGAAGACACAATAGAGAAAGGCTTTTGTAAAACTGTTATATGAAGTCACGGCATTAAACTACTATTAAACTACTAGCTTTACTACAAAAAGTAGAAAATGTTTATTTGAAACTGGCAGTGCAAATTTATTCCTACTTATAAAAACTTTTCTTTCATTTTGAGCTCTTGATTACAGACCAGGATGTCTTATTTTGTTAAAAGTTTGCTTTTATCATTTTACTAAGAGCTTTTCTTTCCAATTAAAATTATAAATGCATTAGCAAATAGTCTGGTCAACATTCACTGCATAGTGAATCAATCTTTTGAAACACTTACTGTGTTTTTTGTTTATTTTTATTATTTTTAAAAACCTCAGCAAAGTGAAGACCTAGAAGTAGACTTTATGGGAAATATTATGATTTTTGTTTGTGTTCTTCCTGCAATTCATTTCTGAGAAGCATCCAAGACATAGGAAAAGAAACAGCATCTCTGAGATAGATAGAATAAGCAGAACTACAAAGACTTCTCTGTGGATGTCAGTCCTCTGGTCTGCTGGTTTATAGACTTATGTACAAGACTGTCACTCTCCTAACTGATTTGATAGATTTACCTTTTACGCTTGAACATTGAGCCTAAAGTGTTCAAGAGCAATAAAGAGTCAAAACAATACATATCTTTATTTTTTCCTTCAAATATTCTGTTCTCTCTTAACAAACACATATGAGAAGGAGCGTTCACCAAACCCCCAGTCACAATCATACTAGAGCAGACTCACTTGGGAATTTATTTGTCACAGACTGCTTTAGTCACATTTATTTAAAGTGTCAAAATTACACAAAATATGGTACCACTATGATTTGCATCGTCTTCTTTAAATCCACTACTGATGCACTCTTTGGAGAACTGGCATAAGGGAATTAACAAAAATTAGGAATAGCCTAAATTTTGTTGCATTTCATGTTATTCCTGCAGAGCTGTAATAGAAGCAATTCTCCATTCTATATATCTTCCTGTTCATCAATAGCTTGTTGCGTATTCCTTCCTTTTTCTTCCTGTTGTGGGTTAACCCTAGTAGGCAGCTGAGCACCACACAGCTGATTACTTACTCTTCCTATCCTGCAGTGGGATGGGGGAAGAGAATTGGAAGGGTGAAAGTGAGATAACATGGGCTGAGTTAAAGACAGTTTAATAGGTAAAGCAAAAGCATCCCATACAAGCAAAGCAAAGCAAAATAAGGAACTGTACTGGGTCTGTCTGGGATAGAATTAACTTTCCCCACAGTGGCCCATATCATGTTGTGCTCTGCACTTGTAATTAAAACAGCATTGGTATCACACTAATGTTTTGCCTATTGCTGAGCAATACCGGCACAGCATCAAGACTCCCACCAGCCCCCAACAATAGCCAGCAGGCAAGAAGTGGGGAGGGGAAATTGCCAGGGCAGATGACCTAAACCAACTAAAGGGATGTTCCATACTATATAGTGTCACACTCAGCGATATAAAGTGGGGAAGAGGAAGGAAGGGGACAGATATAGACATCTGTCCTCCCAAAAAAACACTACATGTGTTGAGGCCCTGCTTCCCAGGATGTGGCCGAACATTGTTCATTGATGGGAAGCAGAGAATATATATATTTTTTCTCTATTTTTCTGCATGGCCTTTGCTTGTTTTTCCCTCTTCCTTTTAAGAAAAAAAGAAAAGAAAAAAGAAAAAAGAAAAAAGAAAAAAAAAGAAAAAAGAAAAAAGAAAAAAGAAAAAAGAAAAAAGAAAAAAGAAAAAAGAAAAAAGAAAAAAGAAAAAAAAGAAAAAAGAAAAAAGAAAAAAGAAAAAAGAAAAAAGAAAAAAGAAAAAAGAAAAAAGAAAAAAAAGGAAAGAAAAAAAGAAAAAAGGAAAAAAGAAAAAAGAAAAAAGAAAAAAGAAAAAAGAAAAAAGAAAAAAGAAAAAAGAAAAAAGAAAAAAGAAAAAAGAAAAAAGAAAAAAGAAAAAAGAAAAAGAAAAAAGAAAAAAGAAAAAAGAAAAAAGAAAAAAGAAAAAAGAAGAAAAAAAAGAAAGAAGAGAGAAGAGAGAAGAGAGAAGAGAGAAGAGAGAAGAGAGAAGAGAGAAGAGAGAAGAGAGAAGAGAGAAGAGAGAAGAGAGAAGAGAGAAGAAGGGAAAGGGAAAGGGAAAGGGAAAGGGAAAGGGAAAGGGAAAGGGAAAGGGAAAGGGAAAGGGAAAGGGAAAAGGGAAAGGGAAAGGGAAAGGGAAAGGGAAAGGAAAGGGAAAGGGAAAGGGAAAGGGAAAGGGAAAGGGAAAGGGAAAGGGAAAGGGAAAGGGAAAGAAAAAGAAAAAGAAAAAGAAAAAGAAAAAGAAAAAGAAAAAGAAAAAGAAAAAGAAAAAGAAAAAGAAAAAGAAAAAGAAAAAGAAAAAGAAAAAGAAAAAGAAAAAGAAAAAGAAAAAGAAAAAGAAAAAGAAAAAGAAAAAGAAAAAGAAAAAGAAAAAGAAAAAGAAAAAGAAAAAGAAAAAGAAAAAGAAAAAGAAAAAGAAAAAGAAAAAGAAAAAGAAAAAGAAAAAGAAAAAGAAAAAGAAAGAAAAAGACTGAGTAAACTGTGTTCAACAATAGCTGAAACATTAACTGTTCTCATCACAAATCCAAACCATAGCTCTATACAAGCTATTGTATATGTTGATTGTTTTGTTTTGCTTTCCAATTTTAATTTTGTATGTATAGATATAGATACAGATATAAATGTATGTATCTATAGAATCATAGAATCATAAAATGATTTGGATTGGAATGGACCTTAAAGACCATCTAATCCAACCCCTCTGCCATGGGCAGGGACACCTTCCACTAGACCAGGTTGCGCAAAGCTCCATCCAACCTGTATGTATGAGGAGGTGACTTCCTCAAATTGTATATTGCATAAATGAGGCCTTCACAGGCTTAGTTTACAGACCACAGGCACAATGCTATCCATCTAAATTAAAAAATCATTCATGAAATAAGTTTGTCAGGATTATTGAGTTGCTGCAGTCCTTACAATTTTCTTAGTCAAAATCCTGTGATTATTCTGGATATATTTCCATAAAGAAATAAACAAAATTGTGTCATAAGGCAACATAGGGCAGATTTTAGATGAGGAAGAAATGTGCACATATGACTGAAAATGAGTTCAATTCAAAACTATGAAAAGGTATTAAATATGCTACATGTTCCCTGCCATATCGGATAACCCAGCCCACTCATGAAGTGGGAACTGGGAAGGAAGTATTCTAGCAAAATAAGGTATCACTTGTGCCTGTAAAGCAAAGTTACTCTATTGGGCAAACTGCTTTTAGCATTCTTGAAAAATATGTGAAAGTATGAGACTGGAAATAAAAAAGGGACTTGAAATCTACAGTGAAACAGTCAGAAGCTACATAAAATTTGTAAGTGGATGCACAATTATTTAGAATCGTTTTAAAGGCCTGTTTATGCAATCATTTAGGTTAAGATAACATTATAATCAGTCCATTTTCTTCTACTTCTCATATTGGGATGGAATCTCTAAACCAAACCACACAACCTTCAGGCCCTCATCCAGAAATGTTCATTGGGACAACAATCTACAGCTCTGACATCAAAAGGATACTCCTATATCTATAAAAGTAAATGATGCGTAGCTCCCCCCCTCCCCCTTCCTTTATGTTCTCTGCATCACAACTGTTCACTAGTGAATTCTGATACAGTAATTATCATTATATTATAGTGCGAACAAAAAACATCAGTGGATTCAGTAGATGACACCATGCAATCACATTTCTACCTATAAGAAACTTCTAATTCCAGTGAAATTTTAAGAGAAATAAACAGTTTTACAAAAATAAATATATATATTTTTATATATATATTTATATATATATTATTATAGTTATATATTATTATATTATATATAGTATTATATGTTATATTATATTTATATATATATATTTATATATATATTTTTCTGTCTAATTTCATGACAGTAGTAATGGAAAGTTATTATATTTATAATGTAGCAATGTATAGCAAAATATTTATAATGTATCTATATAGTTCTGCAGAATTAGAAGGTGAAAAGAGTTTCAAATATAGTATACCCAGTAAAAACCTTGGCTTGAAAATAGCAAGCAACATGAATGAAATAACAGATAACAGTAGAATGATTTGCAAATTGTTTCTGTAAGTCTCTAAACATACTCAAATAGGAATGCCATTTCATTTATCAGAGTACATTATCTAAGATCTTGTTTTCAGTTTTGTTTATATAGTAAGTCATCTGCAAAGGAAATCCATCTCTATGACACACTTGTCTTGTAACATGGTTTGTTTCTTCTTATAACAAATGTCTCTCTCCAGTCTGGGGAGCTAACTGACTTGTTGTGTTACTGATGTGTTGCCATGAGATGTGTAGTATTTTTTCCCTGTGAGTGGAGTATCTTACAAAATAATTAACAGGGAGATAGTACCTACAAAACTTTGCTGGAAATCAGAAATATGAGTTCTGTTGTATAACCTTCACCGAGACCTTGTACAATATACTAAGAGGAAGGCATTTTAATGTTTTTAATTTCCTCTCCCTATTCTGTGTCAGCATTTTGTTCATTTCAACCTCATGGAAAAACCACTGACCATTTTCAGTTTATAAGAACACCTATAAAGGATACCAAAAAAGAGTTGGATGAATTTTAATATCCTTAGATGAAAAAGAATACTTCAAAATGATTTTACTTGTAAAGAATTAATAAAACTACATCACATTCAAAGGACAATGCAGTTATTTACATTACTTGCTGGCTGAGTTAGAAATCTTGTTGCGTGTTTATTTTAATAAAATGTTAGAAGTATAGAAAATAAGTATTCCAAGGGAATTCACTTTTAGGAACCTAAAATTACAATGGCAAAGAAAAATGAAGCTTATTTGAAATAACTTGAATTAGGAAAGAAAAATATGATTGATTTTTTACATGAGAAAATATCATGCATAAACCTAGTCAACGAAAGTGTTTATGTACTTATGATGTACACATGAGAAATATTTATTATATAGATTAAGATTTTATGGGAATTCAGAATAGGCTGATGCTCTTTGGCTTGACTTACAGCAATATGAGTGGAATAGGTCCTATGGTGTTTTTAAATTTTAAATTATTTTATTGTTCTCTTTAAAGAAAGAAAAACCTTTTAGAAAGGAAAAAATATGCATTATTTATAATGTTAGAGTAAGTTGTGGTGAAAACTGCGTTTGAAAGAACTATGAAACAGTTTAAACAATATTCAGAAATGAAAGGAAAAATTATTTTTGGCATCTAATGATACTAATAAGGGTTGTGATATTTCAAAAAATACTTTTATTTGTATCCATGTGGAATACAAGATACATTATTTACTATATGAACTGCAAGCAGCCTTACAGTAAATAAAATATACTTGATTTATCAAGCATTTAATTTTCTGTCAGTCACAGAGAGTGACAACATGAGAAACCTTTTTCAGTTTTCTTCCAATTTGTTTCTCTTTCCTGCACATTTAATCATAGAATCATTTAGGTTGGAAAAGACCTCTATGATCATCTGGTCCAACCTTAAACTAGCACTGCCAAGTCCACCATTAAATCATGTCACTAAGCACCACATCTACACATTTTTTGAAGACCTCCAGGGATGGTAATTCAACTACTTCTCTGGGTAGCCTGTTCCAATACTTCACAGCCCTTTCAGTGAAGATTTTTTTTTCCTTAAATCTCCTACATTATTTGATAATCTCCCCTCACCCCATTTATGAATATCACAAAGAGAAGGAAATAATTTCAGATGGGCAACTAGTACTATTTGATTGCCCAGGACCCTGCTTCTCTGTCAAGGCTCTCTGCACTGACTAATGCAGGTCAGAGTTTACCTGGCACAACTTCTAGGCCTTAGAGAAGACATTTTTAAATGAGGTCTAACATCAAGCAGAGATGTTTTAGGAAGCCTGACCCATTTTCTGGCATTATACCATCTAAGCTTGAGATCCTCCAAGGCTCCAATGGCCATGGGAATCCATTCCATGAAAAGAGGGAAACGGCTTTGGAGCTACAAGCCCTCACAGCCCCCATAAGCCAAAGCTCTCACCTCCCCTCGCTGATGGCTTTGTCCACATAACCATGATGATGATGATCTACTCACTCGCCAAAGACAGAAGAAAGAGAACATCAAATCTTGATAAATTGATGGATTTAATGTTATTCTAGGGTTACTTTTATTGTTCATCCAGTAAGTGTTAACTTGATGTTGCAGTGTGTCTGAGAAACAGACAAAAAAAAACAACAACAACAAAAACCTACCAATTAATTATGGCAGTCCTTTCCAGAACACTGAAATATTATTCCAATATTTCTTATTTCCTTGGAGAGAGTTATTCTAAAAATAAATTTTTTAAAAAATAAAAAATAATAAAATAAAATAAAATAAAATAAAATAAAATAAAATAAAATAAAATAAAATAAAAAAGGGACATCTTTTATTATGTTAACATTGAAAAAAGGAAGGAACTCTGAAAGAAGGAGCACATTCCTTACTCTTGAGAAGTCAAAGCTCAAAATAATGATAAACCTAATAATAATAATAACAAGCTTTCAAAATAGCAAAATCATAACACAATCATCCTATACTCCTGTTTGTAAATTATCCACAATGCTGCACAACCAATTTTCTTGGAAACCTACACATAATTAATGTTTCCTAGTACTGTGTTTAGCACCTTTTCTGTCTTCAACATATCAGGAATTTATGCAGGGAACATTCAATAATGGTAAGAGCGATTCTTTGCATAATATTCCCATGCTACAGAGACCTCTGATACGATCCTCCTCTTCTCCCCCTTCTCTACTATTTTGTATTCTGCTATCTCTTTTCTATTTCTCTCTGTGATCACCACTTTATCTCTCAGATCCCAGGCTGCACATTTTTTTTCTTTTTTTTGCTGAGTAGCAGAGTGAAAATAACCAAGACCTTCCTCAGTGCAGCACACGTAGATGCTAGAATGTTATCCTTGTCAGATTTGCTTGTCAGATATTATCCTTCTCAAATGCATACTCTCTCACAGAATTAATCTTCTATAGCTCTCAAAAGTACTTAACCAATATAATGCAAACTGATTTCTCTCTTATTCACAGGAAGAGGGGAAACATGGAAGAGATTCTCTACCTCCAGCTAAGATTATTTAGCAGTCATTTTTCCCCCAATACTTCTGTCTCCTACTTCATCAGTTTTAGGGAAAAAAAAATCCTTAGATTACTGATTTCATCCATTTGATAGATAGAAATATGTGTGTTGTGGAGGGCAGGGGAAAGAATATTGTCTGATACCTGGGCCTTAGACCTGAAAGTAAAGAAAAAGAATGTGTTGAAATGTATCATTAAGAGAAACAGATAGTCACGTTTTGAAGTTGAATTTTAACTTATCTTTGTGTGACATCTAGACTTGTTCCCATAACAACCATTTCACTAATCTATCCATGAGTGACAGTTCCCACTTCAGTCGAGTCTGCAAAGGCACTCGTATTTGCCTTGTTAAACGGTGACTACCTGACAGAAGTGCATTAAGAAAAGTCATAGATTACATGTAGTTTGTTATTTCATCATTTGTCTAGACAGGAAGCATGACATTTAATGAAATTAATCAACATGTAATACTTTGGTTGTTTACATTTTGTTGTTGTAAGAAGAGCAGAAGCACACAAATTTTGTTGTATTTGAAAATAAGATGGTACATGACAGCTACTAATTTAAGCTATATCCTAAGTCATTTTCATAACCAACAGGTCTTTAAAGAGAACAGAACTCAAAATGGTAAATGCAATTGGTATTTTCATTAATTTAATAAGATAAATTAACAGACAGTATGCAATCATCCTGAGCTGCATTCTCTGAATATGTGAATTCAATTTCTGCTATTCTGAATATTCTCCTTTACACATGCAGAGTTCATTTCTGAAAGCCATTGCCACCATTCACTTGAATTCCATTCTTCTGATCTCTCCCTACTATCAGCTTCATCTCATACATTAATAAAGGAGATGGGAAAGATTTTTTATTTTCCCCAAAAATTCCTCTCTCCTGTATACTATGAGCAATCAAATAAAAACCTCTTCAACTATATTCAGTGTATTCTTTAGATCTGAAAATCTTTATTTATGAAGAGGGGTTTATTTTGTCTGATTGATTGTTTTTAAACAGCTATACTGTATATATTGGCAGCTCTAAAAGAGGCTGGAAATAGCAGACAAGTTGGATTGTATCTATTTAATATTGCTCGGTTTCTGCTACACAACAGTTGTTTTTAAGAAGATCTGAAAACACATTCAGTGTGAAGTGTTCGTTAGTAACAAATCATCTTTTCCTCTTTACATTCCTGTCCCAGTGTATTAATTAACAAATGGATATTAATATTGATATAAGGATAATGTAGGGATAATGACATATGGATATTAATTTGGGTGATATATATGTATTAATATAAATATAAATTAATATATGGATACTAATATTTCTACAGAAAGCTTTGTGGCAACATAATACAAATGGACTGCTTCAGTCAGTTGTTTTCAACAGTAGAACAGAAAACAAACAAAGCTGATGAAAAATCAATGCTTTGACACTGTGATCAGCACTTCCAGGATTAATATTCAGTTATGCCAGATAGTTTTGAAAGAGCTTCAATCAAAAAAAATAAATAAAAATAAAAAAATAAAAAAGCAATCCAAAAAGCCATATTGTTCACTGTCAAGGAACAGCTTGTCTCTGGAGACAGTGATGATATGGTCATTGTGTGTGATAAAAGCGCTATGTATGTATTTGGTACAATATAAATAAAAGATCACCTAACAGAGTTGCTGTTGAATCTAATCAACTATTTATATAGTCCACTTTCTCCTACATCTCAGAAATATGCCTAGTAACATGACATCTGACTCAGCCTGGTGGGAAAAGATTTGATAGACATGTTTTCTAGAGTGTTAACCATGTAAATAAGCATCAGCAAAAACAGTAACATTCCTAGTACTCCCTGTTTTTATTATTTTACCTCAGTTCCCCAGTCAAAAATCAAGATGAGTGAAGATTGCTGCATCTCACACAATTTTATGAGAAAAGCCCATATGGAATATCTGCAGGAAATTCTTCAAGTACTGCTATAAGACAGTCAGTCAATAACACCAAGAGATCTTCTGACAGTTTAGTCTTCCTTGTACTCTGCACTTTGCTGTGAAACCAAGAAAATAGTACTATATTTTCTTCTTGAAAAAGGAATAGGATTTGTCTCAACAAATTAAACACAAATGACTAGCCATTTTATCTTTTCCATGTATCCACTTGACTACTTCTCAGCCGCATCATGTCAATTTCATAGTGGGCCCAGTCCTGTTTAACAAGTTCATTAATGATCTGGACGATGGGGTAGAGTGCACCCTCATTAGATGTGCATATGACACAAAACTGTAGAGAGTGGCTGACTTGTCAGTAGTCATGCTGTGTCATTCAGAGGGACCTTGACAGACCAGAGGGGTGAGCTGACAAGAATATCATGAAGGTCAACAAAAAGTACAAAGTCTTGCAGCTGAGGAGGAACTCCAGACACATACCGGTACATGCTACTAAGGGCCACCCAGCTCTGCAGTAAAGGACCTGGGGATCATGGTGAACACCAAACTGGACACAAGCCAGCAACATGACCTTGCCACAAAGAAGGGTAAGAGTATTTTTGACTTCATTAGGCAGAGCATTGCCAGTAAGTGAACAGAGGGGATCCTTCCCCTCTACTCAGCATTGTTGAGGCCACACCTGTGTCCAGTTCTGGCCACCCACATCGACATGGACAAACTGGAAAGAGTCCAACATAGGGTCACAAAGATGATCAAAGGATTGGATCACCGCTCCTCTGAGGAGATGTTGAGAGATTGGGATTATTCAGTCTGGAGAAGAGGAGGCACATGCAGGATCATATCAATGTTTATCAATACCTGAAGGGAGATTGAAAAAAAGATGGAGCCAGACTCTTGGAAATCAGCTTCAGAAGTTTTATCCTCATATGAACAATAAGGAAGATGTACCTAAAGGATAATTCACATTTCAGCTCCACTTCAGGGTGAACTGAATAGACCTATGGTTGAAAGAGAGCCTTAAAATTGATTATTAGAAAAAGGTGTCCAGGATTTTATCCTTCCAGTTGTATCAAAGAAATGAGTCCTTTGTCAGGGAAGAAAAGGAAAAACAACAAAAAAGGGATGAAAAGCTGCACTGAATATCTGTGTTATACAGGGCTTATGAGCTATTTAAAATATTCAGATAGCAAGGAAGAGTTAAATTATGTCTTGTATTCTCTAAGTCTCTACCCATTAGTAATTTATTCATTTTCCATTGTCTTGCTATTTGGAAAGGTGAGAGAGGAGAAAAGACCACTGATATGTTAATATTACATGTGTTAGATGGTTAATTCAACCATTGCCACCATTATTACTCCTATATCTGCGATAAAGAAACAAACACAGGGCCTCATTATTAATAATGGCTGATGGAAGGGGAGAACCTCAGTTTTACTGTGCTAGTAATAAGGCAGAGGGTAAAATCTCCTGTCTAAAACAAAAACAGAAACAAAACAAAAAAAATCCAGAAAAATTACAAAAAAAAAAATAAATTGTAATAATGTAAATGTTGTTTATACTATTTATTTATAACTCATATGAGGGAGCTAACATTTAGGGTCACCTTATAAAATTCATGAGAGTTACTCTCTGAAATCAAGTTTTGCAAGTAATAAACCATTTGAAGTGTTTGTGTTCCATAGGAGACCGAAGGCTATTTCCTATCCCTTCAATGCTAATTTTGCTTTCCTTTCTACCCTCCTTCTTTATACCCTCCTGAAATTGTACTTCAGGCTTTCAGATATGTCAGGACTTTCTTTTGTTTGAATAACTTAATTCTCAAATTGTTTTATCCTATGAATTCAGACAGAGGGACAGCAATTACTTATATTAGAAATGATCTAGATCTGAAGAGGAATCCTCTCCAAACTAAACTTTAACACTTAGAGTATACAAAGAAAATTCAGTTTATGAAGCTAAAAGCATCCTTTTTTCATTAAAACAGGTGAGATGAGGACTAAAAGGGCTCATGCAGTTCTGAAACTCTGAAATTTTAATGGGACATTTTCCCCTCAAGTCCCTAACAAAAAGGAGCAACTGCAGTTATATACAGTCACCCCATTGTTTTGTTGCATTTTATGACTATATAAGGAAATTTTTGTTCTATATGGTAGATATTTCATTACAAAATTAACTAGAGTCCTCTTTCAGTAAACTCTTTCTGTTGATCTTCCTGAACATTGTATGCCTTGAGATTCCCATCATAGGAACTGACAGACCCTTGTTTTGAAGGGAAAGTTTACCAAAAGAATCGATATATATATTACTTCTTCTGCTCACCTGAACAGCACAGGGCCATCAGTATGCAAATAGGATTCCCCTCCTAAATAATGGGATTTGAAGACCTGGTCTGGTCACAACTCAAACACTTCAGTTTTATCTGTGACCTCACAGAGAGAGATTTTTTTTTTTTTTGATAAAGATTCTAAAGGAGTTTTGTCCCTTTGGTTCAATTTTTAAGAAACCCAAATAACCATATTAGCAGCATGGTTTTATGCCAACTATTCCTGGCTGGGAAAGCAACAGTGACACAACATGCTGATAAAACATTGCTATGCTACTTCAGCACAAACAGTGAAAGAATCTATGAGTTTGTCTGTCTTACCTGTGTTTCCAAAAAGTGTTTGCCAGACTATTCTTTGAATGTATTACCACCGATCATGTTTTGCCTTCTCTTATCAAATGCCCTGCTGAGTAGACAATTGCAGATTTTATGCAGAATTTGATGGTGTGTCATGTGCATTTATGGAATATTGGACTAATCATTTACTAATGCCTGGCCTAATTCATGTACATTTGACGTTGAGTTAAAAGCAAATCTTATAGATGAGTGGAAGCTGCAACTGCCAGAGCTGAAAATTCTGAAAACATTACACACAATTTTACCACAGCACTCACTGCCGAAAACATTTTTAAAGACCACAATATTTGTGTTCATTCACATATGTTAGAAGCTAAAGACCAAGTACGGCTAATTCTTATTCTTAAGAGAACACTATCTCATGAATTATTTCTAGGAGACTTTCATTTCAGTTACATTTTTTGTCCATCAAGATTCTCAAGTTAAAGAGATCCAAATAATCTGTAGACACAGTCAAATTGAGATGAGCTACTCATGAATATATTACTTAATAGTCATCTCTCTCCAATGACCGCTATTCTTTTGTTATGCAGTCTATGTATCTGTACGATAATCTGTTGGATAGCAACATGCATTCAGTAATACACTAGTGGATCATTAGAGAATATTAAACACAAGAGTAACCAACCTCAGTAAATGAACTGGCCCAGATTTTTCTTGCATATCTCAATTTAGGTAAGAACTGGAAGTAGTTCAAGGAGAAAGAAACTGTAGTTTGCACAAAACTTCACTAGATTAAATTGCCTCAGATGACTGAATATATATGAAAAATGTCAAGAAGCAGAAAATTGGGTGCTGTATGAGGCATACTTTTTAATTCCTAAATCTGGAAAACTTGGTAACACTGAAAACTTATAGCATGCATTAAGATCACAGGTTAGAATATAGAAGTAAGCCATTAGAAAAGAACTTCACAGATTGCAACTTGCTGTAAGAATTGCAGCAGCAACATTTACATATACTTGCTCAAACAAGCATGACCATTTTCTTCTGTGTACTGAAAGAAATGCGCAAACGAGATGTCATAAGGTCCTACAAATGAAAATGAAAAGTTCTGCATCTAGAATAGAGTAACCCCAAGCCACATTGTTAGTTGTGGGATAGGACTAGTTAGGCACAAGAGGATCTGATGGTCCACCATCACACCCTTGATCACAAAAGGACAACTGCATACTGTGTGTATTAAAAAATAAAAATAAAAATAAAAATAAAAATAAAAATAAAATAAAAATAAAAATAAAAATAAAAATAAAAATAAAAATAAAAATAAAAATAAAAATAAAAATAAAATAAAATAAAATAAAATAAAATAAAATAAAATAAAATAAAATAAAATAAAATAAAATAAAATAAAATAAAATAAAATAAAATAAAATAAAATAAAATAATAAAATAAAATAAAATAAAATAAAATAAAATAAAATAAAATAAAATAAAATAAAATAAAATAAAATAAAATAAAATAAAAATAAAAATAAAAATAAAAATAAAAATAAAAATAAAAATAAAAATAAAAATAAAAATCATAACCTACAGGTCCAGGAAAGGACTTTTTCCCTCACTATGCACTTGTGAAACCATACCTGATTGCCGTGTTCATATATGATCTCCCCAGCACACCAAATGATAGTGAAATGAGCACGGAAGAGGACTGCAATGAATGTGAGCAGTCTGGACCTCACAGTGTATGAGGACAAGCTGAAGGAACTACCTGTTTCCAGGGTGCAGAAGAGAAGGCTGAGGGGTGATCTGATGACAAGCATTGACTATTTAATGGCAGTATAAAAAGCAGAGCCACAGTCTTCTCAGAGAAGCACAGCAAAAGGACAAAACCTTGGACCAGAGGGCTTTCTAAAAGGAGAGGCAGGATGGGTAAATGGCCCAGAATGTAAATAAAAAAAATATTAAAAAAAAAAAAAAAGAGAGAAGGGAAAGTAACAACAAACCCTCCTTTGGCTCATAGTGATATTGGGATGCAGTTGAGGCTAGTGAAACTCCTCAGGGAATGTAAACTTGGAGGAAAAAGTTATATAGACTGAAAAACAGCAGCAATGAGAGTGTAAATGGAAACTCTGAACACAGGTGTGGTGGTCATGTAAAGAAAACACAAACCTTCTATCGTCAGAGCTTTCCCACACAAATGCTGCTTGTAACACACTGACGTGGTGGTTTAACACAGGTATGTAGCTAAGCTCTACCCCTGTTCAAAAAAACAGGGAGAAAATATGAAAAACCTCATGGGTTGCAATAAAGACAAGGAGTTCACTTGCCAATTGGCAAAGCAGATTTAGTATAAGGGAGATTAATGTAATTTACTTCCTATTGATAACAGACTACAGCAGTGAGATCTGAAAGCAACCTGAAAACACCTTCCACCCAACCACCACCTTCTACCTTCTCCCCTGAGCAGCACAGGGGAATGGGGGCTGTGGTCAGTCCATAATGCTTCATCTCTGTTTTTCCTTCTTCCTCCTCACTGTCTTCCCCTGCTCCAGTGTGGGTTCCCTCCCATGGGATGCAGTGCTTCATGAAGAGATCCTACGTGGGCTTCCCACAGGCAGCAACCCTTCAAGAACTGCTCCAACATGGGTTCGTATCACGGGGTCCATCCTTCAGGAGCAAACTACTCCAGCATGGGTCCACCATGGGCTTCAGCTCCTGTCAGACCTGCTGCTCCACCATGGGCTCCTCTCCACGAGCTGCAGTTCCTGCCTAGATTCTGCTCCTATGGGGGCCCTCTATGGGCTGAAGACTCCTTCAGGCCACATTCACCTGCTTTAGTGTCAAGTCCTCCACAGGTTGCAACATAGATATCTGCTCTGATGTGGTCCTCCATGGGCTGCAGGGCTGCTCCACAATGGTCCTCTCCAAAAGCTGCAGAGCAACTTCTGCTCCAGCACCTGGAGCACCTCCTCCCCTTTCTTTACTGACCTTAGTGTCTGAGAAGTTGTTCCTCTCTACATTTTCTCACTCCTCTCTCCCAGCTGCTGTTGCTCAGCAGATTTTTCCTTTCTTAAATCATCTCTCACAGAGGTGCAAACAGCATTGCTCACTTGCCCAGAGAAGCTGTGGATGCCCCTTCTTTAGAAGTGTTTAAGGCCAGGTTGAATGGGGCCTTGAGCAATCTGGTCTAGTGAAAGGTGTCCCTGCCCATGGCAGGGGGTTTGGAATTACATGATCTTTAAAGTCCCTTCCAACCCCAAACATTCTATAATTCATTGTTTCAGCTTTGCCCAGCAGCACGTCCCTTTTAGATCTGGCTAGAGATGGCTTTGATCTAACTAGGGGCAGCTTCTGAACTCTTCTCACACAGGTAACCCACGCAATCCCCCCAGCCAATAAAATCTTGCCTCTTAAACCAAATACAGATGATTATGTAAGGTTAGTTGCATATGCGCAGCTTTGCAAGAAGACTTTCACAGGACAATTCTTAAACATCTTTCTTTCATCCTAAGTTACCCTTTATTTCCTTTTCACAGTATTTATCATAGCAAGAACAGAAGCTAATGGAATGTTCTTCCAGAAGAGGGGTTCTTTCTTCCTTCTGGAGCCTTTCATCCAGCACTTGTCTCTGTGATACAGCATCAGTTCAATCCCAAGACAGCAAAGAATCACACTTGAAATTGCTAAGATGGAAGAGAAGAATGTTTCCCTCTAGAGAGCTGAGAGGGGATTGCTCTCGTAGACATGCATTCAGTTTTTGTTTTTTAAAATGCCTGTAATGATTCTCCTCAGTCACCACATAATACAACATCAGGGGACAAAGGAAAGTAATTTTCAATGTCAGAAAGATGAATGAATTACACACAGCTGTGAGATTTGCAAGGAGAAAGAGCCTGGCTCAAAAGTTATCTATTTATGGAAACTCACAGGCACAGATCCAACAGACAGACTGAAGTTATCTAGGTGTTACAATAAAAACCTGAACTGAATTGTGTCGCAAAATGTCCACCTAAAAATGTATGGAGTGGTGCAACAGTGCCGTACTCAGTACCTTCCAGGCTCATACAAGCAGAGACAGTTATGGGATCTGCTTGCAGGCTGTCAAGAGCTAACAGTCCAATGGGAGGAGGGAAAGAGAAAAGGGATAGAAGAAGAAAAGAGTAAGGGAAGGGGAAGAAAAAGGGCCAGTAGACTTTAATCTTTGGGGAAGAAATGAAACCTTAAGTCTAGGTTTGTCCACTCTGAAGCCTTTACACTCTAGGTACTGTTCTCCCTTTGTGATTCATACAATCTAAGGATTTCAAAATTGGTTTTCTGTGGTGATACCTGGATAGCTAATATGTGTACGGGAAAGACCATATGGATACAAATACAGAAATTGTTTCCTTCCATTCAGTCCTCTTATATCCGTACTTGTGTTTTCTTTAGCCCATACCAGTCAGCATATGGTGAATGTAGTATCTGTAGATGCTTAAGCAGCTTCACTAAATGTTCTCACTGAAGCACATAGATTGTCACAGTTCTATTGAAGAAGTAACATGTGTCTAAGATGTTCAGTTGTTTTTTGCTCACTGAAATAGCTTTTGTTGTCAGAATAGACTGAATACTTCAGTAAGGGCTTACTCCCTTCCAGGTTTTATTAACGTTGTGAAAGAGCTATATGTCGTAAAAACATAAGGTCACATTAGTTTTTCATTAGGCCCATAGATGTTCTTTTGACATAGCTTAATGGAAAACTAAAGGAACCTAAAACAAACAAACAAACAAACTGAATTCCAGTAGGCTCAAATTTAAGATTATTCTATAGTAAATAACATATTTCAACACACAGACAAACAGACATGCACACACACAAACAACAAAAAAAAAAACATGGAATTAACAGCACACATTTGGGACTAGAGTTCTGTCTTTCTGCCATGCTCATATAGCCATTATCACTTTGAATATGTCTGGAAACCAACAGTATGAATGTGTTTGGCAGAAGAGCTTTCAGTTCTTCACAGGTTTTCACACCACCTAGTTCAATGTACAATACAAGCATTTATATAAGACAGTAGTCTCCCTTTAGGGCTAAGAGAAAGAAGGTCACAGAAAATTAGATTCTTGAGTTGAAAAATTATCTCTAGGACCCCACTTTCTATCATGACTACATTTCCCTCAGAAATTAGTTATGTTTCCAGACCATGAACCAAAGTCTACATATGACTTGATTTAAAAAAAAAAAAAAAAAAAAAAAAAAAAGAGTTACTCCCATTTTTTCCACTGTAACTGAAAATAGCAACTGACTCCATTCAGAATTTCTCAAAGGCTTTGTATGATCTCTTACATTTTTTTTTCCAGTGCATCAGTAAGATGATACTTGATTTCTCAAGGCAAAAATTGCATAATAGAAACTCACAAATGCCCATAATTAAAATTGATTCCAACAATACAGAAATACAGATAGGATACTGCAGAAAAGCATAGTGCACTTTCTCACAAGCATTTTCTGAATTATACATAATTATGCACAGCTAGTCTTTTAAGGGATGCATTATTAATTTGTTGGGTAATTTAGTTGGCTAATCATCAGTAATAAAGACTTGCAATAATCTCATATATACATATTATATAATTATGTTAGGCTCATCAGAAGAACAGTAGTTTCAAAGAAGATCATTTTATGGATAGGACTATGAAAATTGTTATTAAGGACAGAAGTAGGATTAACTTGATAGCAACAGATCTGTACTAGGAAAAATCTTCCACAAGACATAGCACTAAGACAGTCAACAAGCTTATGTTATTAGCTGCTGAGGATTTATCATCAATGTACCTCACTAATATCTCAGCCAGCAGAACTGCCACATCTTTGGGCAACTGGGATTGAAAGATTTAATAAAGTATTTTGTATGAGGGAAAGATCTGAAGCCTCACAGTTCCTTCACAGAACTGTACCAAATTTTGAGGTGAGGGAAGTAAGAACTTTCAGATAAACAGCTAGGATGATCGGGGTGAAAGGTAACTCCTTTAAAATAAAATAAATAAAATAAAATAAAATAAAATAAAATAAAATAAATAAAATAAAATAAAATAATAAAAGTCTGTTTTTTGAAACAAGAATCAGCAAAAACAATTCAACTACTACATGTATAAATTTTTATGATTTAAGATTATGCAAGAACTATCAAGTTCGCAAAGTGAAATCCTTATCTAAACAAGAAAACCCTCCAAAAATACTTTTGTATCAATTTATTTATACTTGATCATTTAGCTACTTAGTCTAGACAACATAAGCAAGGAGTAGACAAAAACAATGGCCAGGTTATGGGCCAGCTGATGACAGAGGTGAAATAAGGTACCCCAAAAATAACCGCATCTGTTTTCTTCCTTCAATCACTGTAAGTTTTCACTCAGGCACCAGCAACATCCTAAACAGCTCTGATCCAGTCATGCAAGAGCTGTGTTGAATTGTCTAGCTTTAAATGGAATCGTGCTAAACTCATAAATTTAGTTTGGTGTGAGAACAAGCCCTAGGAAAACAAATATAAAGTGCCATAGTATATGTATTAAAAATAATAATAATAAAAAAATTACAAGTTATATATAAAGAGTTCAGAGAAAGCTAAATCCCAATTAATCCACCTCCTGCATTTCTTATAACTAACTTGATTTGTTTGGGGACAAGGAGGGGAAAGAATAAACAAAACAAACACAAACTTGACACGGTCCTGTCAAAAGAAGACACAAACCTGTCCACTACCTAAGATGTGCAGCCACAATCCAGATCTTCTACTGATTTTTACTGGATGCTCGATCACAACCTGTAAGGAGTTGTTCGTTCTCATTCCCACCAAAAAACAAAAGCACAGAAATCCACTTTTAACTGAATTATTAAATAATCTTGAAATTCTTCTCTGTTTTTTTTTTCCTTTTTTTGGGGGGGGGGGGGGGATGGAGGGGGGAGGGGAACAACAATAAAAACAGAGCTTTTAGATGTAAATATTCTCAAATTTGTTCTGAAATATTCTTTTGTGAGTCTTCTTGTGTTAGTATCTGAATCCAAGTTTCCACAACAATCATGAAAGTAATGGAAGAAAACATGTCAAAATATATCAGATAAAAAGGAAAATCTCAGTAAGATTAGGAAAATAATTTGTTAATATGCATACAAAACCCACCATATGTTCCTTGTCTAGTTTGAATTTCATAGAATCATAGAATCATTTAGTTGTGAAAAGACCTCCAAGTTTACTAAGTCCAAACTGTAACTTAACACTGACAAGACCACCATTAAACCATGTCACTAAGCTCTACATCTATACATTTTTTGAAGACCTCCAAGGATGGTGACTCAGCTACTTCTCTGGGCAGACTGTTCCAATATTCACAACCCTTTCAGCAAATAATTTTTTCCTAATATATAACCTAAACCTCCCCTGGTGCAACTTAAGGCCATTTCCTCTTGTCTTATCATTTGGTGCTTCGAAGAAGAAACCAATCCCCACTTCACTAGAGCCTCCTTTAAGGTAATTGTAGAATGCAACAAGGTCTCCCCTGAGCCTCCTTTTACCCAGACTAAACAACCCCAGTTCCTTCAGCCGCTTCTCTAAGACTTGTTCTCTGGACCCTTCACCAGCTTAATTGCCCTTTTTTGGACACACTCCAGCACCTTGACATCAGTCCTATAGCAAGGGTCCCAAAACTGGAGACAGTTTTCAAGGTGCAGTCTCTTCAAAGCAGAGTATAGAGTGATCATCACTTCCCTAGTCCTGCTGGTTACACTATTCCTGATACAAGCCAGGATTCAGTTGGCCTTCTTGGCCACCTGAACACACTGCTGACTCACATTCAGCCAGTTATCGATCAGTACCCCCAGGTCCCTTTCCACCAGGCAGCTTTCCAGCCACTCTTCTCCCAGCCTGTAGCATTGCACAGGCATTGCACAGGGTTATTGGGCCCCTAGTATAGGACCCAGCCTTTAGCCTTGTTGAACCTCATAAGGCTCAATTTAAAGCAATATTACATATATTTTCTTTTCACTCGGTTACATTTTCATATTTCTCTATTTTTATTTCCTTGTCACATTCTGTGCAAAGTTTAAAGAAACCATTTATATCAAATGCATGTATAAAGACTGCTTCATCTGTAAATCTTAATTTTAAACCCATCATCTCTGCTTCAAGAAAGACTCCAATTTTGTTCTGTTTGGTTTTAAACTAAATAACAAAACTATCTTTTGGGCTATTTTATAAATCTATCGATCCAGAAGAAACACATAGCCTGCAATATCAGTGTTACAGGTAATTAAAGAGAATGTTGTATCCAACTGAAGGGTGGAAAGGAAAAAGTACAACAGGTGATTCTTGAAAATGGTAACGGCAGCCTTGAAAATGTTTTAAGGCTGTACACTTAAAGGTCCTTAAAGTTGAATGACCAAACATTTTATTTATTTATTTATTTATAACTTTTTCACTGCTATGATAGTTATAATATCATGCATCAGTAGACAAACAAGCAACTTAGCTTAAGACATTTATGGATGCTTTACTATAGGGTAATAAACCATTTAGGCATCAACTACAAAATGTTTAAAAGGATGTTGTTTCTTCAGACCAAGTCAGAGGGAATGGAAACTAAATTAAAGAAAATTTTACTTCTCAGAATAAAAGCATAACTAATTCTTATCACCCACAAGGGTATGTTATTGAAATCTCTAAGGAGAGCTCAAGAGATAGTGACAGCTACTTAGGTGTAAGGAATGTTAAGGAGACATGGTGAGAATCTAAAAGATTAAATCTAGTATGGCTGATGAACCTCATTCTGAATTGAGAATAACAGTCCATGACGTATTGCAAAAGCTCAGAGAAAAAAAAAATAGTATATATATATATATATATATATTCTTTGCTATTAACAGTAAACACACCAACAATCTACAAGGCTCATGGCATATGCATAAAGAATACAGGGAGGAAAAAAAATACACAAAACTATCTCAAGAATGAATTCGTTTTCAAATGTGTCCCTTTTTGGTCAGAGACTCTTGGTTTCAGTACATAAGTAAGCTCTATAGAAAACAAAACAAAACAAAACAAACAAACAAAAAACGTTTTTAATGCCTAATACAGATTCAGCTATTAGTTCAAGTTTTGATTCTACAAACACAGGGAAAAAAAAAAACAGAGGGAAAAATAGTCTTTAATAGATGCTTTTATCCATTTGTCTATCTATAACCTCTCGTTTTTTACTCACTCCCATAAGGCAAATTAGTTTAGTTCCAGATCGTGCAATAAGGGATACAGGGATATTCTTTATTTTGGTTGTAAATAATGGAAGCAAAATGAGAGCAATATCAGACTTAAAAGCCTGTATATGTACTAGTTTCGGGGCTTTCAAAAACATCCTTTTAACTTACACGTCCTGATTTTATACTGTGTGTTGTACTAGATTTAGAAGAGTTTGCTAAGATCTGGAAATGAAAATTTATACACATTCTTTATCCCCATGACCCCTGTAAGTGAGCAGTAAAGTAGCACAGAAGGGCAGGGAAGACACTGCTGCTATGAAATATTGTAAGAATCACTTGATTGAAAACCATGCACAGTATTGAAATAACCATTGTCTTCTTACAGAAGAAGGGTTTCAGAAGCTGATTCAGTCCAGCAACCTAAAATACAACGAATTATCCAAGACTTTCAAAGACAGCATGAGATAGTTTTATTTATTGATAAAGATACAGTGTAATAAGGGAAAAGTAATTGTTAATGCTCTTCAGAACATTTCTATTGTCAAGCCCTTTTTTTTTTTTTTTTTTTTTTTTTTTTTAATATTTCCAGTAACCTTCCACAAACACCACCATTGCAAAAGGCTACCCATGCAGCTTCAGCAAGGATTATTTGGGGATGGATAATTGTTTTGGTGTGATTTTTGTTTGTTTGTTTCATTTTCTTTGGTAGTTTTCGTTTAAATGCAAGACTGTTCTCTGAAGCTTCAGGCCCAAAGAGAAACTCATGAAGACTACTGACCTTTTGCTTCAGTTTCTCAAGTACCAATATGTTTGAGACACCAGCCTGCTGCGAGTTTTAACCAGCCAAAAAGTAGCAGCAACCTCAGGCTTTGGTTTTACAGTTGTCTTATGCAAAGACATTTTGTCTCTGCCTTATCAAAGTTCTATGTTTCACTAATATTTTACTCTACATGATGGACTTATTTCTTTTTATTTCTGTGTTGATTGTCTATTCTCTATAGAGAAAAAAAAATGCTTAATTTCTCTAAAGTGATTTTGCAACATGGTAGTAAACCCAATAGCTCTTTTCAGACTAAGAAGAGCTCCATTTTTCCCATCACCCACAGTTCAATTCCCTCCCCCAACAAAATGAAGTGTGATATATATATATATATTACATGTATATACTGTGACAAAAAAATAAAAAATGCCATTTCTTTGCTTTCTTTCAAAAACGAATTATAAGCAAAAGTTATGAATTCTCTTCTGAAGGTTCCAGGTTGACAATAATAGCAAGAAATCACAATGCCTCTACCCAAGCTTGGGCTATACCCCACCAGTTTGTTTCCAGTGGTGATTTATGGTCACAGTTCCCACAGCTGTCAGTCACTTCCACAGGAAAAGGAGACTAAAGAGATGAAGCTCTATTTTAGCCTGAACTGTGAAAAGACAGTATGGAATCTGTTCTTTCCACATGTTGGTCCACAGACATCAGGACAATACAACGCATGTAGAAGCAACATGACAGATTTCTAAACCCTTTACCTCTTGCAAGATCTCTGCACAAGTAATTTCCGTCATTCCATAATTATTAACACTAAAATATTCTTGAGTTGGAAGTGTCAACAAGCATGAACACTCCCTGGAGTTTAGGCTGCTCTTTCTGAAAGTTAACAAGAGATCTGGGGGCTATTATAGGAATGTCAAAGGATCTCGGCTCTCATCAGACAAACTACTACACATTTTGAAAATGCATAGTCCTATTTTTCAGAATACTACAATATATTGAAATAGCTATAATTCTTTAAGAGTAACAGTTTAACAGTAGGTTGATATCCTTCTGTTACTAGGATTAACCCTATCTAATCTAGAATCACAAAATAGTTGAGGTTGGAAGGGACTTAAAATTTACTACTCCAATCTCTCTGCTCAAAGCAGAGTATAGTATAACTGGCTGTTCAGACCCATGTCTAGTCAGGTTTTGACCATGCCCAAGGATAGAATCTCTGTAACCACTCTGGGAAATTTCTTCCAGTGTTTGTCCACCCTCAAAATAAAGCAGTTTCTTATGTATAAATGTAATTTATTTCAGTCACTGTCCATTGTCTTTTTCTTTGTCCCTAAAACATATAACATTCGTATAAGAGTATAACATTTGAAACACACTTTTTTTTTCTTTTGAGACTTCCATTAAATAGAAATTTGTAATTAGAAGTGTCACACCTTCTTTCTCTTTTAATAGAAGAGCATACAGAACATTTGCAATAGAGTACAGTGAAATCGGCAACATTACTCAAGGAACTAAGCACTATATGTATGAACCTATTCAGAAGAGCTGAATGGGTTCTATTTGCCTTTGATCCACAGCATCCACATGACAAAACAAGCTAGTACCCACTCTCTTTGACTTATATCAGTCAAATAGCTAGTTGCAAAAAATAAGACCTAAACTATGTATCTGTGCATCTAAGTCCATCAGATGGAACAATCTTCCTGCTTCAGTATTCAAATAGCTTCAAAAACATATGGTGGTTGAACTAATACTGGCTTTGAGCATCTGGCCATTATATTTCCAATACACACAAAAAAATGCAGTTTGCTGTCCTTCCCTCAACTCTGCAGTTCCCTTTTTGAGCTCAATTAATGATCAAGAGTTCACTAAAGTAATCAGAATTTTCATTCAACAATGTACCCCACATGGATAAGACTTGATTGTACAAACTCTACTAGAAGTAATTACAGTTTCATTCAAAAACAATAGCGAGATTGCTGCCAAGCATTCTATTGTCTGAAGTATCATTTGGAAACAATCAAGGGAAAATAAGAGACAATAACAGAAAAACAGTGGAAGAAGCAGTGACATTTATTAAGCATATACCAGCCACCAACAAACAACTCTTTCTGACAGTATAAACATTTTACTACATGTAATCATACAAGACTATTACAGAACAACACGTTATGGGCAAATAAAACCTGAACAGGACTCAGTCATGAAGATCGCTGATGTGGCAAACAAGGTTGGAGCCAAACCCAAAAGACATTTGGATCCCACTTCCCACCCGGTGACTGTTCCCCATGTCATACATCTGAAGAACTTCATCACTGCTAAAGATTGTATCATTTTTTTAACATTTAAGAGAGACTCCACTTTCACTAAGCATTCTACATCACCATGGGAAAGACTTTAGTCACCTTATACAAACAGGAAGATCCCGAACAGAAGGAAGTAGAAAGACCGGTGTTAGATTACCCACTTCAAACTCATATAGGATGTAACATACCTTAGGTAAAAGCCTGGAATCAGAAGTTTACCGAAGTCTTTACTTAAGGGAAGCATTAATAAGCCAGCTCAGAACACCAAAAGGACTATTAAAAAAAAAGTCTTGTGTGAACAATAAATTTCAACCTGTTCCCTTATATATTCAAGCTTCTGATTGTTCTTTCCAATTAGTCAGAAGGAATCCCTTTTATAAATTAAGCCCAAAGTGACCAATACATCAAAGTGCATTAGTTATTGCAGGCAATAACTGCAAAATTCATCAACCAATAATTGCTGGAGAGCATGTTAAAGAAGTGGTAGGTCATAGCAGACTTCAGCAAACATTGATTATCTTATGGGAAGAGGGTAATATTTGTTTGTTTGCCAAGACATAAACTAAAGGTACTTCATGGCAACTTTTATTTCTTATGTCCAAGAGGATACCCGAACAGTTTCAAATCATTATGTGAATTTAAAGTTGTGCAGCATTAAAAAAAACAAACAAACAAACAAACAAACAAAAAACTATGTTATTTTAACAATAAGTTTATGTTTATGGCTTGGTTAAAAGACAAAATATACTTCCAGGAGGACAGGCAAACATCAGAATATGGTGTAGATGGGTGTTTTTTGTTTTGTTTTGTGTTGGTTTTTTTTTTTAAGTCTGATGATGCTGTGCTACCATGCAAAAACTACATAAATAAACATTAAAAAAAAAAAAATCTTTGCTATTTAATAAATGTGGCAAACAGTATCTTGAACTCACCTTTAATTTTGTGTTGAGATAAAAACAGAATAGGATCTGATCTTCTGAATGCAGCTCAATAATGATGTGCTAGGGCAAAGTTCAGCTTGATATTCTGTATCCTTGAAAGGACTTTTGTGATGATGTTGGCTTATTTTACCTTAAACAATATATGTTTTAAAAGACATTTCATATTCATATTTTATTGCCCTTACTGTTTTGAGTACCAGGAATTCAGTTTTGCATTTTGTTTTATTCTGCTTGGACACTGACTTTTAAAAATGTATGTCTGCAAGTGCATGGATGCATACTGGTGGAAGAACCTCAGGCAACAATTGCAGAATCCCCATGTCTTACCAGCTATTGTCAGGTAGATGCTTTTAGTCTATCTTTTTCTGTACCTTTCCTCTTTCCCCCCTTCCTTTCCCAGATTGAATCAACTTGTTTGATAACCTTCAAGAATATTTGCTTAATTCCAGGGCATAATGATGATAACAAGATATCATAATTGACAGAAGTTTATTAGTATCCAGAATTTTCAACCCCACAAGTCATCATCCAATATTAATATTCTAAGCCTATATCAAGATATTAAGAACACAGTCAAGGGAAAGCTTTGGATAGCTGGCTTATAATACATAGTCACTTAGTAGGATGTAATATGCATTTTAACTGATTAGAGAGCCTAGATCTATTCTTCCATAATGGTAATATTACTTAAAGTTTAGATAGCAACTCCAGACATTTGAGGAAATGCTATCCATTGAGTCAACTGCAATTTTAAGTTCACTAGCCTTAAAGTAACCTTACTAACCTTAAAGTAATTTAGACTCAAACTCAGTTCACTAGCAAATTCACACAGATATTCAAAGATCATACAGTTGTTCATACTCAACACATGAAGACCTTTTAATGAATACCATTATATATATATATATATATATATATAAAGTGTTATTCAGATATTCATTTTAAGTATCACTGAAAAATAATTTTCTAAAACAGCCTTTAGTGCTCACCAGGCAATGAACTTAATTACACCAGGATACAATCATGACTGTCTGCTATTAAAAACGAGTAAGTAGCCAAGCGTTTTCTGAGTTCTGTCTCAAAAAGATGATTTCTGCAATACAAACAGGAACATAAACAGGAGGGAGTAGAGAAGGGATGGGGTTGTGGGGGAGAGAAACCTTGTTTATTTGGAAGAACAAGACCTTCAGCCTTATTTTTCCTCAAAAAAAAAAAAAAATCAGCAAGCCTAGGAACTACTTTTTCCATTTCCACGTTTCATTTATATATAATAATAAAAATGTACCTCAGTAAGAAATGGTAACTAAGATAAAGGGTACCACACATGTGAAGCACACGTGATTTTCCACTGACAAAGTTCATTAGAAATACATTCCATGTGCCAGCAGTCAGACACCAAAAATAAAGACATGGTTTGATATGAATAGAAACAATTTAGAAAAAGCACAAGTTACTTGTTGGAAATTGTCTGAGGAAAAGGCCATTCTCTCAAATATAAAAGCTTTAATTTGGATTTTTGAAGTCATTTATTACTTGTTACCTGTTTGCAAGAGCCTTAAGTCCAAGTCTGGAATCTCCTTTTATTCTGGGCTGAGGAATCTGATTTGGTACCAACACACAACATTTGACACTCACTGCTTTGTAAAGATAAAAAGATGAAACCTTTCATCTTTGAAGTCTTTGCATTGTCACTGTATAAGTAAGAAGAGTATGAGTAAGAAGGAAAGGGGAAAAAAAATCGAAAAGAGCAAGGATAGACTGGGAATTCAGAGAAGAAAACAAAATAGAGTGAATGAATAACACCAGGTAAGGAAAGTTCAGTACATTACTGTTGTTCAAAGGACAAAAATAAATAAATAAATAAATAAATAAATAGATAGATAAATAAATAAATAAATAAATAAATCTTGTGATCACTACAGGAATAATTCAGTCAGGCAACAAAAATAATATACCTTAATTGTTAACCAAAAGAGCAGGACTGCAAAACAGTGTTCAGGCACAACCCTCAGCACAAGAAAATACAGGGAGGTGCTCTGTTGAAAATGTATTTGAACATATAGAAGTCTGCAAGCATGAACAGCTATATTTACAGGTAAAGTTGCTTTCGAGTAATGTATTACAATGAAAATGTCTTTATGATTAACTCTGGGATGTAAGTCAGTGTTGAAAATTTATATCTTCAGATTAATCTATCTCTTTAAAGCACGAATATTATATTAAATATTCTGCTGAGTTTACAGGAGGCTTTTGGTTTTCTTTCTTTTTTTAAAATGTTGAGTTAATAAAACATATTATACAGTTCAACATCTAAAACAAACAAACAAAAATAAATAAATAAAACACTACACAGCATAAATCATTTTGCATTTTCCAAGACCTGAGATGTTCCACAGCCAGGAATTCAATCTGGCTATTCACTGGATCCAGATAATAAAATAATTTTCTTCTAAATTTATAAGAAAGTTTCCAAAGGACCACTACCTTAGTGTTTCTGATACTTCCACAGCTGAAATCTGAGCAAAGTAATACTGGATGCAAGATTAACTTGTGCAAGCTGATTCATCATCTTCTAACTAACACATGGTAAAGAAGATGGAGGGGAAAACCCCTTTGTACAGGCTGTTCTTCCCACCTCTTCCAAATATGCTTTAAAGAACAAAAAATAACATATTCAATAAAGCAATAAGGCTATATAAATGTAAATAAATAAAGGTGAGTGAAGTGAATTATAATAAGCACTTTTGACAGGGACATCAAATGGAAAAGAAGATACCATGTTTCAAACAGAAAGAACAAGCCAGCTGAGATAAGTTTTACTTTGTTTTGGAAACATTTGCAATTAATCAGTACACTTAAACCATCTGTATAATGAATAGCTGATAGCATATAAATGGAAATAGTTTGGACAGATTGGTAAAGTAAGTGAGAACGAGAACATCTATAGCATTTTGTCCTTTTTTGAAAAGACAACAGTGAAATTGCTTTTGATAAAATTGTAAATGTAATATTCCCCTAGAGCTTCCTGAAGAAAGCAAAAGAAACTGTTTGTGACCCAGTTCAACACTCTGTGTTCGTTAATATTCTAATTTCACAATAAGATATTTGCCATTAAAAAATATTAATCAGCAGAAGGTTATTACCTTCTTTTATCAGTATTTCTGAATTTAATTGCAAAATAAAAGTCTTATTAGGTATACCCAGCAGTAAACTGATAATACTAGCTAAATGTTCAACAGATGTCTATAACTAGAAGCATAAAATTTTAATAGTCCATTTCTTCAGTATTTAAAGACTATATTGTTATCAACATATTTTTCATAAAGGAAGTCATGCACTTCTGTCAGTTATATTTATTACACTAAGGAACATTTTAATATAATAATGCAGATGTCTTCATTCCATAAGCCTCAATGGTACTTAAAGCTAGGATTTTATTACTTGTGCCTAGGGCCAAACAAAGCTATAAGCCTGCTACATTCTAATTCAAATACTGCTGGTGGGGTTTGCATTTTTGTACCATAAATTACAATACAATGTAATCAAATATGTGTAGAAATGGTAGTCATAGAAACAGCATTTTCAATTGACAAAATTTTAAGATAAATGAAAAAAATGATTTATGAACACTTATTTTTACTCTGGACTAACATATTTCCCTTCAAAATGTATGCAAGCTAATATTATTCCAGCAGTATAGGATATTAAATACCTTTGGATATGAAGTGCCACTCAAAGCTACTCACACTATTTTGTTATACCACCTGTTCCATTCTGACAATACGAACGATCAGTTGCATCAACTTTGTGTTTTAAATTGACTAATATTGACCAAGTGTTTTATGTAGTAATGATATATCAAGGCATTCAATTCTATAAGACATTAAATATACTGTAATTGAAGTCTATCATGATATTACTTTGTTTAAAATAAGATCATATGCAGCAGTCCAAAAGCCTACATAATAAAAAGAATCACAAGAACAGGAAGCTCTCTAGTACATTCTGTTACTTGAAGCTACAAAACTTTAAATATAAATAAATAGATAAATAAATAAAACACTGGAATTCCCAGAGTACTACATTAAAGCATACACAGGTTTTATATCTAGCAAAACCTAGGTTTTTTGTTGTTTGTTTTTTGTTTTTTTTTTTTGTAATTTCAGTTTAAGATGCGTAGTGCTTGGTAATGCTCATGAGTGAAAAAATATAGCTTGCTTTACAAAAACTGTATTGCTAGACCTATTTTAGCAGTGTTTTTTAAGGCACTTTGAAACAATTATCTTATTTATCATGTTGAAGAAAAAACAATCACAAACAGGTTGGACTTTTCTGCATTTGGTGCCATACAGTAACATAATAAATGGCAGTCTGAGACACATCAGGTCTTACAGAAGGATATATACATGTATATATATAATAATGTATAAATATAAATGAAATACTTGAATTTTACAGTGCTACACTGTCTTTTTCATGATAGTAATAGAAATACTGGCTTTTCTTAATGTAAGCAACAAACAGGCCCAGACCGCTTTATAAACGCTCCTATTTTTATTTGCAGTAATGGAGTGGGAGGTGTGGAAGACCCCTCTAACCAGTCTTCCATCACCTAAAGTGATTGGAAACATGCAAAAATAATTAAGGTTTGAAAGGGATAAATACCTTTCAGAATCCATTGTGAAAATAAGTTTTAACATAGAAAAAGGCAAAACAGAGGTCAAGAGGTAGCACATATCAATGCTTATTACTGAAGGCAAAAATTAGATGCCTTTGAGTAAAGGATCAGAGTTGCAAGTGCTATCAGAACAGTAGAGCACATACTGGTTTCTAGTACCTAGTTTTATTCCAGGCAACATCCTTCATTTGTGTTCCAACTTGAACTTTCTTCAAACTCTAAAAAACAGATTACAAAAGAAACAACAGCTATTGTTATTGAGAAACAGCATACAAACCAAGATTTGCAAACACCAAGCAACTTTTTCATCAGTCAAAAATGAGTTTTAGCTAGATTCACCATATTAAGAGTAAAAAGTATATAATGGAGTATGTACAACCTGTCAGTTAGAAGTTGTGCCAACTCTCTAAAGAAAACATGCCACAATTCTGAACACAATAGAAGTGCTTGAAGTTACAGAACAAAAGACAGTTTCCAAGAAGTATGTGCATGAGTGCATGCAAAACTTTCTTTCTTCATTTTCTTCCCTTCGTACAGAACAGCAGGAGCAGATTAATTAACAGCATTGTTTTATTTAAAACATATAAGAGGGCATAGCATTTTGAATTCAGAATAGAATCATAGAAGGATACAACATACTGAGTTGTAAGGGACCTATGAGTCCAACTGCTCACTGCACACAGGGCAACCTAAGAGTTGTACCATATATCTAAGAGCATTGCCCAAATGCTTCTCAAGCACCAACTGGCTTGGGGGCATGACAACTTCAGAGCGGAGCCTGAGCCCCTCAGTGAAGAACTTTTCCCTAGTGTTCAATCTGAACTTCTTGTAACACAGCTTTTACTGATTCCCTTTCATCCAATCAAGAGACACCAGAAAGAAAAGACCAGTTTCTTTCTCTCAATTCCTCTTTGTGAGGAAGTTGTAGACAACAATGATGTTACCCCTCAGTCTCCTCTCTAAGCAAAATTAGTTGTCCTTACTTCAAAGAACTTGGTGCAGAGGAGCCACAATACATAGTTAACCACTCATGTGAAGAGAACAGTTCCTTCATCATAAAATAACATCACCTCTGCTTTTACAGCTCCTCTGGAGGCATTCTTGTAGGACATGATAAGAAGACAACACTGAAGTAATGTATTCTGAATTTATGCAGTGGCCTACAATAGTCATTTCAATAGAGAAGTCAATATATGACCTCAGTTGAGCCAAATAATCTGTTGTCAGTCATTTGATTCTACACTAGTGAGAGTGCAAACCTGTTTGTCACTGCTTCTATGCCAAAACCTACCACTCCAGGAGGATGGCTCCTGACTCCACACAAGAACACCCAAAAAAACAATCCAGATTTCTGAGTGTTGTCCAAACACTTCTTGAACATTGATATGTGCCTAGATGTCTTTCTCTGAGAAGCTAGAGCATAGGGATGCAAGGAGTGATCCATATCTAGTTTATAGTTCTGCATGGAACTGGAATTCAGCAAATACGAATTAGGAGTACTAGGAGTAACCCAGTGTTGAGAAGTGCAGTCATCAGTCCCATAGTTTAGGTAAAACCACAAATAGTTTAACTTAATCTTCATCTATAAATTCGTCTTCAGACAAACAACAGATGTTGAGTGAAGAATATTGCACAGCAGCACATTAAGGATGTTCTAACAAGATATTGTAAAATAGGAAGGTAAGATTCATCATTCTGTGATCTGAGCCACCCTTCTCTAGAAGGCCCAGGAGCTACTAGGTTTGCCTGGATATTGGTGCTAAGGTGGAATGGTTTCTCATACCAGTGATGGCGATAAGATTGTTAGTAGATAATTTTCATTACTTTGCTGCTATTGTTCTGTTTACTATGAATCTCTCTCTTACATCTCACTATCACTCACCTCTATCACTACTGTATATATAAAGAGAGAGAGGGAGAGGGTTTTATCTATATATGTGTGTGTGTATATATACACTATATATATAATGGATTTACATGGCAAGGTTTTGGTAGCAGGGGGGGCTGTAGGGGTGGCCTATGTGAGAAGAGTCCAGAAGTTGCCCCATGTTAGATTAGAGTCCATTCCAACCAGCTCCAAAAGGGAGTGCCACTGGCCAGAGCCAAGCTTGTTAGCAATGCTGGTTGGGCCTCTGAAAGAGCAGATTTAAGAAATTGAAATAAAAAATAAAAATAAAAAATAAAAATAAATAAATAAATAAATAAAAATGCTGCACAGCAGCATCTGGGAGAGAAAGGAGCGAGAACCAGCCCTGCAGACCCCAAGGTCAGTGTGGCAGGAGGACTGGAGGTGCTCCAAGCACTGGAGCAGAATTTCCCCTGCAGCCTGTGGAGAGGCCCCTGGTGGAGCAGGCTGTCCCCCTGCAGCCCATGGGTCCCATGGCGGAGCAGACCTCCACGCTGCAGCCCGTGGAGGTGCCCCCAGTGGAGCAGGTGGATGGGGCCTGGAGAGGACTCTGTGGCCCATGGGGGCGACCGCGCAGGAGCAGGCCCCGGGCCGGAGCTGCAACTCGTGGAGAGGAGCCCACGCAGGAGCAGAGGGTCTGGGGGGAGCTGCTGCCCATGGGGGACACATGCTGGAGCAGTTTTCTCCGGACGGATGGACCCCGTGCTACAGACCCATGTTGAAGCAGTTCTTGAAAAGCTGCTGCCTGTGGGCAGCCCCCACAGGATCAGTTTGGGAAGGACGGCATCCCGTGGGAGAGACCCCACATGGAGCAGGGGCAGAGAGTGACTGTGAAGGAGCGGTGGAGATGAAGTGTTAGGGACTGATGGCAGCCCTCATTCCCCATTCCCCTGCGCTGCTAAGGTGAAGGAGGTGGAAGAAAGTGGATGGGGGGGGAAGGTGTTTTCAGTTTGCTTTTAGTTTGTCACTGTTCTAGCCTGTTAGTAATAGGTAATAAATTATATTAATCTCCCTATGCTGAGTCAGTTTTGCTTGTGACAGTAATTGTTGAGTGATCTCTCTGTCCTTATCTCAACCCTTTCAATTGCATTTTCTCTCTCTTACCCTTTCAGGAGGGGGAGTGAGAGGGCAGTTGCCATGGAGTTCAGCTGCCCAGATGGGTAAAACTACCACAATATGCGAACACCAGGGAACTCACTCACTCTTTTTTTTTTTTTTTTAAGCTACAAGTACACCCAGCTGTATACATTTTTCCTGTATATGCATTATTTTGTTGTCTCACCTAACTTATTAAAGTCCACTGATATCTTTAAGCCATTCCTGATTACCTGCAAACAACTGAAAAGCTTTTTGGAAAAAAAAAATAGAAATGAAAGTAGGCAGAACATAGAAAGTCATTTTTCTGAGACTTCAATTATCCAAATGGTAAATTAATCAATAAAGGAAGTGCTTCCAAAATTAAAAAATCATAAGTCTTACCTTCATCTGCTCCTAAGTGCAATAATCAAAATAATTTTTTGAAGGGCAACGAAGCTGGTGAGGGGTCTGGAGAACAAGTCTTATGAGGAGCGGCTGAGGGAGCTGGGGTTGTTTAGCCTCGAGAAGAGGAGGCTCAGGGGAGACCTCATCGCTCTCTATAGGTACCTTAAAGGAGGCTGTAGAGAGGTGGGGGTTGGTCTATTCTCCCACGTGCCTGGTGACAGGACGAGGGGGAATGGGCTAAAGTTGTGCCAGGGGAGGTTTAGGTTGGATGTTAGGAAGAACTTCTTTACTGAAAGGGTTGTTAGGCACTGGAATGGGCTGCCCAGGGAGGTGGTTGAGTCGCCATCCCTGGAGGTCTTTAAAAGACGTTTAGATGTAGCCCTTAGTGATATGGTTTAGTGGAGGACTTGTTAGTGTTAGGGCAGAGGTTGGACTAGATGATCTTGGAGGTCTCTTCCAACCTAGACGATTCTGTGATTCTGTGAATTGGGTAGGAAAAGCCATAAAATAATATTTTAGGAACACTTTACTAAAAGAGCTTCTATTCAAGTCTTTCTTATCATTCTTTCTTCTTCTGACTTTCAGGGAGTCATTTATTCAGACTTATAGCCTTTGTTCCGACTTTTTCATTGGGCCTTCATCCTAGCTTTATTATTTAACTATTTACTGCTGTGCTCTAGCTAGCTATGTATAGCATTAACTCATTACTGGCCAGTGTCTCAGAGCAGGTTCCTGTCTGCTGTCACAAATGCATATTACCACCTTTGCTAGTGCATTAGTATATTTAATAGTAAGTACTGCTATTTTAATTAAAAAAAAAAAGCTATTTTTTTATTTCTATGATTGCACTATGCGTGCCTCTTAGATAGGGGAACTGTGCTAGATACAGTGTATTTATCAATCAAGTGAAAAAACTGCAACTGCTGACAATATTATTTGCTATACAACCCTTTTTATTTGACTGTAGTACATTTTGACGATCTACTGAGTGCATCCAACAAGCAGGAAAATACCACTACAACCAGATTCAAGGATGTAGTCAAATGTAACAAAGATAGAACATGCTGCACAGTCCCAGGTATTTTCACTATGAATGTATTTTCACAATTTCACATTACAATACATTATTTACTGTGTTCAGGTTTGGGCTCCTCACTACAAGAAAGACATCAAGGCCTTGAAGCATGTTCAGAGAAGGGCTGTGAAGCTGGTGAATGGCTTGGAACCCAAGTCCTATGAGGAGCAGCTGAGGGAACTGGGTTTGTTTAGTCTGGAGAAGAGAAGGCTCAAGGGAGACCTTATTGCTCTCTACAGCTACCTGAAAGGAAGGTGTGTGGAGCTGGGAGTTGGCCTCTTCTCACAGATAACTAGTGATAGGACTAGAGGGAATGGCCTAAGTTGCACCAGGAGAGGTTCAGGTTGTAAATTAGAAGATATTTCTTCTCAGAAAGAGCAGTCAGGCATTGGAACGGGTTGCTCAGGGAGGTGGTGGAGACACCGTCCCTGAGGGTGTTAAAGGAAAGGTTGGATGTGATGCTTAGGGACATGGTTCAGTGGGTGACATTGTTAGTAGGGTGATGGTTGGACCAGATGATCTTGAAGGTCTTTACCAACCTTAATGATTCTATGATTCAAGATGGTACACATAGTATATAATAGCAGCCATATCAAAAAATATAATGTTTTTGGCCAATGTGTATTAAGTAACTTCTGTCCTTATCATTTGTTGCACTGGGACACATGCTATCCCTGTATGCACTTCCCTGTACGCATCTTCCGACGATTGCTAGGTTTTCCTGTTAAGGAAATGACAGAATGACTGTTAATGAAATGTTGAGGAAATTTCACAGCTGACACACTGTGGTGGTTTTACCGTGCTAGGCAGCTGAACACCACAACCGCTCTCTCCCTCCCCCTCCTTAGATGAGGAGGGGAAGAAGTAAAGGAAAGAACAACTCACGGGTTGAGATAAGGGTGATTTAATTAAAGGAAAAAAATAATAATTATTATTATTAAGGAAAGATTATTATTAATTAAACAATTTAACTAAACAATTAACAATTTAACTAATGGGGAAAAAGGAAAGGGGAAAAGGGAGGGGGAAAGGGAAAACTAAGCGAAACAAGCAAAGGCTATGTGGAAGTGCAGAGGAAAGAAATTACTCTCTACTTCCCCCAAATGAGCGATGCTTGACCACGTCCTTGAAGCAGGGCCTCAACGCACGTAGCCAGTGTTCAGGAGGACAGACGTCTTCACAACGAGAGCCCACCCCTCCCCTCTTCCTCCTTTTTCCACCTTTTATTGCTGAGTGTGACATCATATGGTATGGAATATCCCTTTGGTTGGTTTAGGTCAGCTGCCCTGGTGATGTTTCTTTTCTCACATCTTTGCCCACCCCTAGGGGAATTAGGGAGAGTCCTGATGCTGTGCCAGCACTGCTCAGCAGCAGACACAACACTGGTGTGATACCATTGCTGTTTTAGCTACGAGTGCAGAGCACAGCACTGTATGGGCTGCTGCAGGGAAAGTTAACATCCCAGCCTGACCCAGTACACACACATGTACACCAGGATCCTGGTATGGAATAATGAGCACCAGTCTCATCACATAAATTAAAGCTGGAATATTAAGTTACCTTTTTCTTTATAACATCGTGTGCCCTGTTGTTTTTATACTCCGTTCAGATGTTGTTGTGTAATTCATGCAGGCTTAACAAAAAAGTGATGCACATTTGAGTCATTGTTGAGATTTGCCTATCCAAGAAGCAAAGGAAGCCGTATCTGTGTCTTAATTCTCCTTTTTAGTTTGGCCCAAGAGGCCTGCAAAAGCCAAGAAAATCTATGACAAACCAAATACAGAGCAAAACTTTCTGAGAACTATTACTGCAGCCTTTGAAAAACATTATCTTTCTAAACTATTTTACAGAACACACACCATATTTAAGGTACAGAGAATATGAAATTTACTGAAGCCATGCAAATCAGCAAGCACAATGTACTCTTTCACTATGTTAGCACTCAATTTTGAAACTTTCAATAACGCTACACAATTTTCTTGCAAGTTTTTCTTTCTGGGATCTCCCTGTGATGCTGCCTGAGCCAAACTTTGGCTGCCATAGTCTAGAAAGGAGTAAATCTCATCTCTATCCTGGGATATATTCTCAGGTACAGTTTATTTCCATATGCAAACAAACACAAAGTAAACAACAAAGCAAAACTGCTTTCCTGACACACAGATCTTTTTCTTTACTTCTATCTCCTCCATAACATCTTCCAAGACACAAAAAATGAAACAATTTATCTCCTGAAATCTACCTCTAAAGATGCTCTGTAAAACTCATTTGATCCACAACAGCTGACTGCCATGACTTAGCAAGGGTTTGACCCTCAACCTATATCCAGCTCCTAAAGCCATATCTACAGCCTGATTCATTCAACTGTCAGTGTTCCCTCTACTAAAATCTAAAGCACACAAATATTTAGCTTAAAAAATAAAGAAGCCTATTACATGTTAAATTTAAAGTCCTTTGATTTTACTGAATTATGACTATAAAATCCACCTGTTTTTTCCTGTTATCAAATGCTATCACCAACAAAACACAGAACCAATCTATTTTCTTCCCTTTCTCTTAGTACTCTCCACAACTGCTGCAGATCCTGCTTTAAAATGAACCACTCCAGACAGATGTAATTCATTCATCTAAGATGTTTCAGCAATGAAAACATTGAGATTAAGCATCCCATTTCACTGTCCTTGAGTTTTACTGTACTAGCTAGATAACAGACTTTAGCAGCTTGCAGCGCTACCAGCTCCACATCACCTGTATTTCAGAGATTGGGTAAAATAGTTTCAGCTGAGATTTCAGCTTTCCCTCTATTCCCTAGTCATTCCTGACCAGCTCAGTGAGCAATATCATTCTGTGATACAATTATGGTCTTAAAATCATGCAGTTCTTTTAGGCGAGGGATGTATCACAGATTTTGGTTAAAGTGGTTTTGGCATTTGATTTATAAAACCACACTGAGTAGCTTGAGAGTAGTTGAGAGTAAAAAGTTTCCAACAGAATAAAATATTGCCCTTTTGAATACATAAAACCAAATGCCAGAAAGGAAGGATCTCAGACTTTTCATTATTGTTATTTAGGAATATAACTCAGATCAAAACAGATACCTGGAGGGCTGTTCATTCAATGATCTGCATTATTATTTTGGCACATTGTGTTAATAGGAAGATAGAAAAGAAGATTTAAACAAAAAAAAGCCACATGAAAGAGGAAGAAATACAGAAATAACTTTTGAAATTATTCTCATTTCCTTCAAGCCCATGCTTAATCTTTTTTTTTCTTTTTTCCTTTTTTTTCTTTTTTTTTTTCCCTTTGGTCCCCTTTTGCCAGTGCTCTACTCATTTGCCAGGGACGAGTAAAGAAAGGGAATAAAACTATATTTTAAGATTCATTAAATAATTCCATACCTATTTAGGGAAAGAGAGACCTTTTATTAACAGCTAAATTATTATGTGCTTCTCAGGACAGGTCAAGAGCACATTTCTACATTTCTTTCTATGCTGGTAGGTTTGCCTTGGCATGGCCACCAGATACCTATCAAGCTGCAGTCTCACACCTCCTCCTCAGCAAGGCAGAGGGAGAAAATATGATGAAAAAACTCATGAATTGAGATAAGGACAGGGAAATCACTCACTTAGCATAGACTCAGTTTGGAGGAGATTACTTCTATTGTCAATTAATAACAGAGTAGGGCAGTGAGAAATAAAAAAAATAATAATAAAATATAAATAAATAAAACCAAACCCACTTTCCCCTCACCCTTCTTGTTCCCAGACTTAACTTCAATCTATTCTACCTCCTTCCCCATTGAGTGGAACAGGGTGATGGAGAATAGGGGTTGCAATCAGTCCACAATAAAGTCTCTTCCACTTTTTCCTCCTCACGCTCTTCCCCTGCTCCAGTATGGGGTCCCTCCCATGGGATACAGTCCTTTGTGGACGTTCCAGTGTGGGTCCTTCCTACAGAATGCACTTCAAGAAATACTCAACATAGGTCCTTCACACAGGATGCAGTCCTTCAGGAACAGACTGCTTCAGCATGAGTCCCCCATGGGCTGGGGTTACAGTGCAGGATCTTCTCTGCACGGTGCAGTTCTGCCTACAGCTTGTTCCTGCATAGGCTCTCCATGGGCTGCGGGGAACGTCCACTTGCTCCAATGTCAGACCCTCCATGGGCAGCAGAGTAGCTATCTGCTCAAATGTAGTCCTCCATGGGCTGCAAGGGAAAAACTTGCTTCACCATGGTCTTCTCCACAAGATGCAGGGGAATCTCTGCTCTTGCATCTGGAGCTCCTCCTCCACCTCCTTCTTTATTGACCTTGGTATCTAATTGCTTTTTTATCACATTTTCTCACTCCTTGCTCACACAGCTGTTGCACAGTGATTTTTCCCTTTCTTAAATATGTTCTCACCAAGGTGCAATCAGCATCACTCATTGGCTCAGCTTTAGCCAAGAGCAGATCCCTTTTTGAGTTGGCTGGAGCTGGAATGGGGCAACTTCTAGACTCTTCTTACAAGGGTCATCCCTGCAGCTTCCTTCCCGCCCCCCCCCCCCCCCCATAACAAAACCTTGCTACATAAACCCAACAAACTATATTTGCTCAATACAGCATTAGAGAAGTTCTTTTAACCTCAAAATGGGTTAGAATTCCTTACAACTGGAGGCAGGAAAAACAAAAATTATATATTTTAGGGAAGGACTACTGTCTCTTAAAATTTTATTTTCATGAAAATTCCATTCCCAGATTGCTAAAGCTTCCATGGAATTTCGTGTCTAAGGGCAACTATAGTTGGGAAAATTACAAGATTTCAAAGCAAGAACAAAAAGTAACTCCAAATCTATCCGCTTGACAAATATGTTCTGAGAGACTATCCTTTGTTTGTCTAGTTTATTGTTTTTGGTTGGTTGGTTGGTTGGTTCATTGGTTGTTGATCTTTTTTTTCTTTTTTCCTGTTCAGTTTGTAAGTTCTTCAGGTTGGGACCTTGTCTTCATATATTTCTATAAGGCACCTACAGCACAGCATATAGAATCACAATTAATAAACATCATCTCTCCAGAACATCAACAGGGTTATTCTGCTGCTAAATTGATATTGAAAATATCAACATTAACATGCACAGACTCATTCTCTTTGGCTTCAGGAAGCCCTTGAAGAGGGATTTAGGTAGGATCACTCTAGGCTTCTGAGGCAGCGGAGTTGCCATTAGGACTAGCTGCTTAGGGGATGCTGCAGAGAAGCTGTAACTCTACAATGATATCTATGCCTCAAAAGATCTCAGGTCATCGATGAGCTGAGAGGGACATACTATTGCCAGAAGGCATATCATATTCCTTCACTGCAAGATAAAGTAAAAATGTTTCAAAAGGATCAGGTTCTGCTTCTCACAGCATCTTAGCCTGCTGGAGCAGTAGGCAGATGACCTATGTACCAGCAGATCTGAAATCACTGCTAATATTGAAAAGAACAAAAATTTTATTCCAGCCAATGAAAACTATTTTAGCTACATTTTTTTTTTTCATTTTAAAAACAGGATTATGAAGGCTATTTTATTCCTTCAAGAGAACTCTAATATCTCTCAAGTTCAAAGTGACATCTCTTGTCTTAGAAAAAGTTAGTATATTCTTTGCAAGAAGAGTTCTGTATTCCACTGTTTTGTGGTTTGTAGTTCTTTGCAGAATATGAGTATAAAGTGGATAGTAAATTCTCAAGTTCACATTATTTTAGTACATCTTCCAATAAATTGAGATCAAGCTCCTTACACTGATTTAGTTATGAGATTACATAATTCAGGAATTGTTTTCAGAGAGATGAACGGTGAATCTACTGGTGAATATAATAATAACAATAATAATAATAACAACAATAACAATAATAATAATAAAGTAGACAAAGGTAATAATTCTTTCTGTATGTATGTATTTGTATATATTTCTACAATTCTGCAAAAGTGACTTTCTATGTCTCTATTTAATAATTATAAACAGTGGGTAACTATACATACTCATGTTGTTGATGGGAAGTTTAGTTTCTAAAAGAAAAGTCTCAGCTAAAACAAAATAGGACAGATTCTGAGTACTGCAAGTCAATGCTACTATTTTACACAGATTAAAACACCCAGTTTCACAAAATAATAATAATAATATTATCAATAATAATAATAATCACAATTGCTGCATCTTTGCTGTGGAGTTTGCTAAATCTAGGGCCTTGAAGAATTAGCAGACTCTGCAGCATTAGGGAAGCCTCTTATAAATTGGCTTATCGATTCTGGCCTCCGAACTCCTAAGACCTTGGGCTAAGGAAAGGCATCTCTGTAGAACACCCAGGAGTCTAAAGCATCTTTGTGAGTCCTCGGTCTTCAAGTCCCACTGAAACACAACTTGTACTCCCATTGACAATTTAGGTTCAAAATTTCAGAATATATATTTCTGTTACTACCAAATATGCTGTTTTCTAAATCTCGTTGTGTTTGAAGATATTTTCCTTTCCTTTGGAAACGTTTAAATTACAGATAAAACTTTTTTTGAGATTTTATACTTTCCTAATAAACAGAATTTCTGGAAAATAAGCCACTATAAATGTCAACATCATTTTATTAACTATAAAATATTTTTAATTTTCTTTCAAAAAAGTTTACAAGTTTTTTTGTCCCTTACAGATCATGGACAAATTATCTCCACTCTTTTGATGAAGAAAAATGCTTGCAGTTTTTTGTTAGTTTTGTTGTTGTTGTTGTTTGTTTGTCTGTTTGTTTTATTCTAATGTATAATAGTTTGCCCCATTAGACAGAATCTAACTTGTGGATCTCCCATAGACATGCTATTACTACTAGAAAACACCAAATTCTCTTTCTCTGGGACTGAGAAGAGAAGAAAGATCTAGGCGGTATCTCCATAGCCTTTCTGAGGTACTATGTCAATACAGGTATCATCAATATAACTGAGAATTCCTAGCTGCTAGCAAATTTAGTATTATTACCTTAAGTATGTGATCTGGAATACATTACTCAGCATTGCTTTATGTGTAGTTGTGACGTTTCTCCATAGCTTGCTTTCTGAACATATAAACAATGATATGCTGCCACCACGCATTGAAATTGCCACAATAAACCATCGTTTGCTATCCACACAAGATACAAGACAACTCTAATCCAAGAGAGACCTTCATTTTGTCCCAAAGCCCTAATGATGCAGGAAATTATTGCTGTTTATTCTGTACTCCAGAGCAGTTTTCTGTGAACTACCTAATACATGACATTAAGATAAATGACCTTTAAAGAGATTTCTGTCAAACCATCTTTTGTGAAATGATCCTGTTTTTAAAAAAAAAAAAATCATGTAGGGACATAAATCTCTATTTTAGACCTTATAAGGAATCAGAACTGCCTAACTTGTATATTTTATCCTGGTAGGAAAATGTTCTTCATTATAATTTAAGGAAGGGTTTATGAAGTCACAAGAACTCAGTAACAGGGTCCTTTATGGTGTCATATAAAGAGAAATTCTCCATAATATAGGGATACCACACTGATTCTGATGAAGAAAAGTAAAATTATAATATTTCCACACAGAAGCTGTGTATTCAGAACCTATAACATCTCAACTAGCAACTATTCAGACAACAGCAGAAGTGTATTATATGCAGTAGACAAACTAGTACTTTTGGAGTTTTATATGTTTTCCACAGCTTTAGCTTGATCATGCGTGCATCAGCTCTCTGGAGCAAACTGATCATACTTGTGGTATTCGATCTGTTTTTTGATACTTTCTGAGCCAGTAGAAATAAATCTCCCCACAGTTTCAGCATTCAGAGCAAACTAGAGCCCCAATTTAAAGATGAGAATGCCCTGAAAAGCCTTTGTACACCTAAATCCCAGCAGGCAGGAATTTGCATATTAGTCAAGCAACAGTTTTAATCCCAGCACTGCCATCTACTGAAGAGATCATTATATGCTTTTCTGGAAGACTTACTTTAACTCATAGACAAATTATTATCTCAGTAACTACATCACTGGATAAATGAAGTTCCTAACCAGATTATACTGTAAACTACTCTGTACAGCCTGGCAAGATGATCAAATGACCTTAATATATACATAAATCCAATTAAAGGAATGGTGACATTTCAGCAATAGTGAACAGACAAATACCAACTCACTATACCTAGGCCTGCCTCACTCTGATCAAAGGCAAATAAATCCCAGATGAATTGAATGAGAATAGAATCAATTACTATTTCAAGTTAGTAAGAGTGAATAATAAACACTTAATTGCTACATTAATAATAATAATGATAATAATAATAACAACAAAAAAAGGATGGCTCCTCCTAAGTGCATTCTTCCTTTTTAAGTGTTTATATTCACTGTGTTTATCTGGTTACACAATTCACAGACTTTAATCAAAAAGAGATAAAAAGAAAAGCCACGAAAGGGTATTTAATATACATACTTTCCATTATATTCCCCCTCCCCAAATTGAGAACTGAAATATTTCAAAATCTACAGAAGATTTTAAAAAATGAGGCAAAATTATAAACTCAAAACATGCATCAATTATTTTTTTTGTTGTTTTCAGCCAGCTTTTTGGGACCAGAAGAATTGTGGCTAACCAGACCATCCACTTCACATGGACCAAACCTTGGCAAAGAAGAGTGGAGAACAAGGACCCCTCTGGAAGAGCGTCACTCTTGCCAGGGGCACACAGAGACCACCAAAGGGAAACAAGGGGGGAGAGGCAGACTATCTGGCCCTAAATGAGTCTGATGGTGTCTTTCAATGGGCCAGGAAAATAAGCCCATTCTTATGAATACAAGCTGCGCTTCCCACTGGCATTGACAGAAGGGAATTACTCATGCTGGCTACATTTTCAACAGTTGGTAGTACTGGTGAGTCATTTGAAGAGAATGAAAGGAAGTAATATAAATGGACAGGTTGTTGAAAAGAAACAAGAGGGAACAAAAACTCTTGAAACAAACAGTAGTGAGAAAAGAAAAATAAAGAAGTGCTCAGAGTTCCATCCATTTGATGCATTTTTTAGGCAAACACACAAAACCTTAAATATTTCACCTATTTTTATGAATTGATTTTTTCCTTCTAACTTGGAAACAATCTGTAAAAGCTATGTCCCTTCTTCCGTGCCCCACCACTGTCGCGTCAGACTGTACATCTCTGTTGCTTTGTCTTACCACATATTTTTGTTATTGTATAATTCACAGCTTCTTTCACTCTCTCTTTCCCTATACCTATTCTCATTGCAGTCTGACCGGATGCATTACAGCCCTTGAAACCCAATTTATTTGTTCTCTTGCTCAGTCTGTATTTTTTTCTCTTTCCCTGCATTTTGTTACAACTTTTGCCTTGAGACTCATTCTGTAAATCTTTCTTTTCTACTCTTTGATAAAAAATACTAGTCTCTGATTCTTATTCTAGTATTTCAAGATATGCCCCATTTTTTACACATAATTTATCTTCTCCCCCCATGTCCCATCTATCATTTCACTAATTCATTTTCAGTCCTACTAACAGCCCCCTCCAAACAGTATCCCTGCTTTAATTTGATACTGTTCTCTTGCTTTCCATATTCTTCAATCTGTCATTCATTTCGTTTCATTTCATTTCATTTCATTTCATCTTGTCTCTTCTGGAATATGCTTGTTTCTGTTTCTTCTTATTTACCTGACTTTAAGGTGCTAGAAAGACACACGATGGTAAAAATATGAATGAAGACAGTACATTATTGTTCCTATTGTCAGATTAGCTGATGCTGAAGCATTCAGGTAGTGTCTAAATGTCACAGAGTGTAATCATAAACTTTCCTCTGGTCGCACCAAGCCTCAAAGAATTAGTATTGGGGGTGCCAGCTCCACATCCTTATCTCTTCATTCATTGCCTATTTATCAACAGATCTGGAGGGCATATATAGGAATCTGTAGGAATATTACAAAGGCTCAGCCAGTCTCTGAATTATATAATTCCTTGCTACTTGCCCATGTGAATACAAACAGCCAAGAGAAAATAAGTTTATCAAGGGGGGACAACCCTGAAGATTTTGAGAGGCTATGTGGTGTCTCCTCAGTCTTTCCAGTGACGGGAAAAGTCTCAGGTAAACACAGAAGTATCTTGTGTGTCAATACCTGCCTGTTGGCTGGTATCCCATGCAAGGTTTTGGCATGCCCATAGGAACGCATAGGAACAAGCAATGGTTGGTTCCATCTGACAAAGTGGAGCAAAAGCATTTTTTGCATACAAGATTGCCAACCTAATGGCAAAGGCTTTAAAGTAGTTTGACTTGTTTTTTTTTTTGATTGCTTGGTTTTGGTTTTGGTTTCAAGGAATAAAGATGAAAGACTGAGAGAAGTAGAACAGGAGGCAGAAAGGTAAATATCTGGGTGACAAGATGATAAACAAGGTTCCCATATATTCCCTAAGAAGGCAGCATGACTGGGGGCCTATCTCACCTCACACAAACTCCTCCAGCATGAGAAAAAAATAAAAATAGAGGAATTAGAAGTTATGAGCAGTTGCAGGATAACAGAAACATTGTGGGATAGCTCACATGACTGCACTGCAGTTGCTGGCTACAGGCTCTTTAGGAAGTACAGGTTGGGAACAGAAGAAATAGAAGTTATGCTCTATGCAGAAGAGTAGCTTGAAATCATGGGGCTTTGCAATGTAACGGTTCACAACCCAGCTGAGAATTTATAGGTCAGGATCAAAGGGAGGGTAATGAAAATGCTGCTGTGATGGGTTTCTGCTACAGACCTTCCTATCAAGAGGCAAAAAAAAAGAAGAATCCTTCTTTAGATGACTGAAAGAAGCCTTGCAATCAGGAAGAAGATTAAAAATATTGATTGGGCATAGAATTAGGAAAGCCAAAATTCTACTGCAATTGCAGTTGGCAAGGGAGGTGAATGGCAAAAATTTACCTATGTAAATATGGCAGAGGAAGACTAGGGGATCTTGTGATAAGGATATGGAAATTACTATAGTGCTCAAAGCTTTGTTTGCCAAAGTCTTTATTGCTAACATATGTCCTTAGGTTTTCCAGGTCTGTGCCTAGTGGCATTGCCTGGGGTAGGCAGAGACTAGTTAAAGATCAGTTGAGCAAAGTGGATATATGGCAGTTCATGAGACCACATGATATATATCTGAAGTCAATGAGGGAACTGGCCAAAGCCATCTTTCAAAACTAGGTGATCAGGAGAGGTCTCTAATGACTAGAGAATGGGAAGTGTCATATTCCTCTTCAAGAACAGAAAGAGAGAAAAGAGGATCTGGGACACTACAGGCTGCTCAGCCTCACCTCAGTCTCCTGAAGATCACGGAGAATAGCCTCATATGAAAGTCATCCATAGACAGTGGTGAATGACCAGACAAATAGGAACAAACAGAATGGATTTTAAAATGGACAATTATGTCTGATGGGGCTGATTGCCCTCTCTGATGATTGGTTTGATGGACAGAGGATGACGGTTACCTTGAATTTATCATGGCTGTCAGCATGGTCTCCAATTGTATCTTTGCATTCAAGCTGTATGATATGGACTTCACTGCACGTCAGCAGTAAAAACAAGATGGAATACTGGTTATGAGCAACAATTTGAAATACATTTTGCCAAATGGTTACAGATGGCTTTCCTCACAGATCAGTACTAGGGCTCCCACCATTTTCTTCATTAGCCACCTGATTACAAGGCAAAATACAGCAAGTCTGTGGACACCAAGTTTAGAGAAAGAAATGGTTATGCTAAATATGAGGATTACTGTTCAGTAGTACTTTGGCAGTACTTTAACTAGAGAGCTGGGTTGACAGAAACTCATGTAGTTCAGCAAAGTTAAGTAGGAAGTCCTGCACCTACAATGAAATATTTGCATGCAGCATTTACTGTTTGGGGCCGACTGGACAGACATAAATTTTGCAGGAAAAAAAAATAATAAAAAATGGAGGTCCTGGGGTAATAAGCTGAACCCCGAGCAGTGCAAACTTGAAGCAATGAAGGTTTATTACATGATTGGCTGTATTAGCAAAAGCACAGTCAGCAGTACAAAGAAAATGCTTGTTCCTGTATCTTTGGCACTTATAATCCCACCTGGAGTGTTGTGTCCAGTAGTGGTTTCCCCATACAGGAAAGCAGTGACAATGAGGAGACAGTCAAGCAGAGGAATATCAAAATGGGAGCCTACATGGGGTTTTTTGTTTGTTTGTTTGTTTCCCAAGAGATCATTAAATCTATGTTATCGGGGAATTAAATATGACTGGGAACTTCTTTTCAAGTCCAGATTAATTCACCATCTGTACTGTTAAAAGAAAGCATATGCTGATTTCGAGTCTTAGGTCCAGCACCAGAGCACTCTTGAAATACTAAGCCTGAACTTTGTCATGCCAATTAAACGTTGCTCCAAGTTGTCTTGCACTGCACCTGGCTGCCCTGTGCATTGATAGAGCCCACAGAAATACAACTTCTATCTGAAATGTATGAGCCTAGTTCTTTCCAAGCAAGATGTAGATACTTTAAGCTTTATTTCCAATAAATCTGACAATCAGCAGTGTGGTAAGAAAGCCTGTTTCTTATGGGTTTAATATGTTAAAGTACACTTGCAAAACTGCCTCTAATCGGTTATTTCAGTCATAACCTATGAAGATCTGAAAAACATTAATGTACAGGTGAAAAGCATGCTACAGGCAAAAACACTAGAGAGGATCTGGACATGAAACCAAATAAGTAAGTCTCTTTCCACTCCCAGTAAAAATTAGATCATGTTACATAGTGCATGTGGGCTACATTTTTGTTTTCAGGTGGTAAACTACTTCTTGACTGAGGGGAAGAGAAAAATGCCAAAACATTTATCTCACTTTTTGTAACATGCCCAGTGGTCTGAAATGTGTTAGCTGCCATTTTGTCTCTGGCTCCTATAGCACTGTAAAGATAATTTTGTAAATTTTGCTTGAGGATGGCTTATATATTTGTTATTCAGTGAGGCATTCCATGCATGAGTGGGGTACAGTGTGTAATAGATCTGTATTGAGCCACTATACTTTATAAACGCTCTCATAAAATGAAATGTATGTGTGTGTCTACCCATACACTTTTGAGTTTGGCATATATGCAAGAACAGTTAGCAACCTTTATACTGTGTTGACAGGGTTTCTTCCTTTCCCCTCTAATTCCTGCACATTGTTCTCTCTTTCTCATAAAGTGTTCATTCAAAAAGATAACTGGGTACTTAAAAATCTGGTTTCTTATTCTTGACCAATGCCCTAACATGTACACAAGAAGGTCTGTATTTTGTAAACACCCCATTAGAGAAAGAAAAAAAAAAAAAAAAAAAAAAAAAGAAGATTCCTAGTATCTCTATTGATAGGATATTTTAAGGGGATTTAGGGGAATCCAGAGATGCCAAGTCACTCAGTTATGTAAATCATGCTTTCTGAGAAAACAGACTGAAATTGTTCAAAATATTTACTAGAAATCACTGATTTATATACATAACAATTTCAGTTGTGTTTTTTTGTTTGTTTGTTTTCTTTCTTTAATAGATTTCTATTTCTTTGTTAACTAGGGTGAGTTCTCTTAACTGAGAGTTCTGGGTGATGAGATGTGGGATCAGACAACTTGTGAGCAACCAACTAAAGCTGTCATCATTTTGCATGAAGGAGGTATTACAGTTATGAATGACAAGCTGAATGGAAAAGCATTATTTAAAAAAATGCTCTTAGAAAATCAACATTAGACTTTTGAATATGAATTAAAGAGTAAGAGAGGGCAGGAGAAAAAGAAATGAAAGTGTCACACAAGTATGAATGAAATCTTTTCTCTATTGGATAGTTTAAACACATGAAGTGTAGGAAAACAATAGAAACCACTGTAAAGAAGAAGAAAACAATAGGTGCTTTCTCTGTCCAGGTGAAGTAATTAGGGTCAGGATTCTGGGACAGTTGCATCTAGAGAGATTGTAAGGTTTAACAGAAAACACATGCCTCTCCACAAAAGTTAGGTGAGAGGAGAAAGCTGCTGGAGTCTATCTACATCCATTTAAACTCCATCCTAAAATACTCCTAGTTATACTATTATGGAAAGGGCTAAGAAAATTCTGCTGTTAGTAACAATAAATAAATTAATACAATTCAAAAGATACAAGATACTTTCTGAATTAAGTTCTTATATATTTTCTCTGGGAAAAGAAAAAAAAAAAGAAAAAAAAATGTAGCAGCAACATGAGTTCTGTGCTAGATTATTTCTCTTAAAGAACATATATGAAATTGGAAAACTCGTTATCCTTTCTCCACTGAAGTCACCATAGGACTCTGCATGACTAATTCTGTGTGTCAATATAATGCATCATACAGAAAATGTTTGCACAACCTAAATTAAGTCAGCATATAAAAATTATTCTTGATAAACAAGTAAATAGACATATTTTCTCTTTCAGTTTGAATATGTTTTGTGGATTTCCTATCGTCAATAGAAGGACAGACTGAATCTCCACTCTTTAAGATCTTTGCCTGATGTTTTGAAACAGTTCCCACAATGCATTACACAGCACTAGAAGTTCACTCATAACAGAAGCATTCAGAACTTGAGGCAATGAAGTCTTTTATTAATAACTTTGTTCACTTTACCTTAATATTACCTGAACTATGGCAGCTCTCAGTGCTTAAATATATAATGTCACTAGCTATTATTTTTGTACTTTTGGATGTAAGCAGAGATAAACAGTTTTAGGTTTAGAATTACAATAAATAAAATAACAATTAAATTGTTTAGTTAATGTTTCAGAAAAAGGAAGGCCAAACAATATCCGAAAAATTAATTTCTCTGTCAATATACTTTAATGTTTCCTGAGTTTTGGAGCATGAGTCTCTACCACCTTGATATCCACTGATACAGATTTTATTTACTTCTTTTTTTTTACTTTTATTTCCTTGTTTATTTATTAATTACAGAATTAATTATAGTACTCTATAACTTCTTATTGTCTTCCTAGGCCATTATTTATATTATCTATGGCACCTAATCTGCAGAGACCTAGCAAGTTAGCCACCTTTATATTGTTCATGAAGACCTGAGGGGTTTAACTAAATACTTCAATGTATATTACTTGGAAAGAAAAGTGATATGCTACATGTTACTTGCTATGTAAAGTGCATTTTCATGATTACACTCAGATGGTATGAAATACAATTACTGGTCTTTGGATTTTACTAATACTGGCTAACAAGGAAAAGATCAGCTATGTGAAACACTGGAAACACTGATGTTTTGAAAACGGATTTATAACATGAGTTTGTGACATATTTGTAGGACTTTGGTTACACTATCAGGTTTATGATTACAATTGAAATAAATTTAAACTGAAAAATGTTTTTCATGCTAACTTTTGCAGTGATTATTATCACTCTTTTTTAAAGTAAACATAACTGTAGATCATGAACTGAAATCCAGGCCCTACAATTCAGGCCCAAAACTACTGATACCTTTCATAAGATCTCCTATAGAGGAATAGACAATACAGAAGTAAAACAAGCAGAATTATCCTCTTTATTCAAAAGACAATATATTTTACTATGGAACGCTGGAATTTTCTGATAATTGATTATATAAGCAGCTGATCAAAAGCTTTGTCTGTCATCTGGAAAACCACCTAATCTGTGTCTAACTACAGTCATGATAGATATCGATAATTCTCCGGAGTTTATAACCTGTTAATGTGATTGAGTTAAAAGACAATCAGTAATCACAAATTTGTTTTGAACATTCTGACAAGTGAAGTTAAGCCAAACAAAAGAATCTGCTCCATTTAAATGTTGGTTATTTTACAATGAATCATCATTATTTAACACCATGATTAAAAATGGACATAATTCATCTGATCAAAGATGGTCCTGGAACAATTTTACAAGACAGTGTGAAGTTCAAAAACTAGGAATCATGCACTGACCCAGAGACCTTCCCTGGCATTGCAATAGTATATATATATATATTTAAAAAAATAAATAAATAAAAGGTGAAAACCAAGTGAAACCTTTTTTATATAATTTGGTTATATATAATTTTAATGGATTTTGAGATGACAAGTTATTACCGATGAAAATCGTAAGGTATCGTAGTGACACTGATATTTGGGTGCTTGTTAACACTAGGAATATGTCCTGGATTGAAATAAAATTAGTAATTATAAGAATGATTTTTAATCAACTCTACCTGTGACCCTGCCTATTCCTGAAATGAATGTCACATTACAAAGATATGAAATCACTTTCAGCTATTTCTGAATAACTGCATCAGTAAACAGGCCCTTTTAGTGTATTTTCTACTTTGAAAGCTTGTGAAAGATAGAAATTTGGTCAATAAAATGTTCTTTTTAGAAGTTAAAAATGTCACAGCCAACAAGCAAAATATAACTGCTAAACATCTCCTTAGTGTCACCCTGTCTGTCTTTCTCCTCCTACCATCAGTATAAACAGATCCAGCTTCCAAGATGCTGACCAGTAATGAGAGACATGGCACATCCATCACACCCACTGAGTCAGAGAGGAAGGTAAGGGCACACAGATTTTTGCAAGACCATGTTCAATCTGTGGATATAAAAGCTGAAGATCTAGAGGAAGAAAATGAAGTATATGATGAGTATTTATAATTCTTGATATAGGTCTGGTTTCTAGTCTGACAAATGTACACTGAAGGAACAATAAAACAGTAGTTCCCAAAGACACCCAGGTGAGAAGGACACAGCTGGTCCCTGGAAGGGAAACTATCGAATGTACAGTGTTCTCAGAGGAATAATTTATGACAGGGTTGCACAGCAATTTATGAGAAAGTTTGAAAGTTGTTGGAAGGAATGTTGTGTTATTACTCCCACAGGAAGCAGAGCTGTCATTGTGCCACTGGCCTGCTTCCTTATGATGTGTTTTACAATTACTAAGTCTTGTGGTGTCTCTCAACACGAACTTTGCACCAACTCTTAATGATACCCAATCAATTTATTTTTATAAATTACTTTCGATAAGCCGATTCTTTATGTGCCAGGAGGCTCCTTCAAGCAGCTTCACATAATATTTCTTGTTGCGTTCTACAATGCTGCTGATGTACGTATACCTTCCATAATACATATAAGGATGTCTTTACCCCTTATATTTATATCAGAATTTCTACTGTTGTCAGTGCCAGACAGATGCACCTACTCAAACTCAGGTACAAAATAAAGTGAAAGGGGAAAAGAACAAATATGCCCCCCCCCCCCAACAACAACAACAACAAAGACTCCAAAAAAGCCATGTAGCCATGTTTCTAATCAATGTACGGTAAGAATTTACTACCCTGTTTCCATTTAATATAACAGCAGTATATTAGAGACCTTGCTTCACGTTCAGGAGGTTGGTAATAATATAAACATATTTAGCTTTATAACATAAGCATGGCCAAAATTACTAAACTTGAATTCATGAAATGGGATATTCCGATTTTGCAGCTTCATTGGCTTAAGAAAATTCCAAGAATATATCCAAAGAAAACCTTGTCATTAGCCTTCTTTGGCTCAGAAGAGAGCTAGAGCTGAGACATCACTGTCTTATTCAAGGCAGATCAACCACGATAAATGGGAAAACTGAATATGATTATGGTAGGCATAATTTCAAAATAACACTGAGGGAATGTAATAGAAACTGAAAACTTGGGACCGTGAACAAAAATCAATGTATATTTTCTTGAGAGATGAAAGCAAGTTTTAAACACAAAAACCTAGATTTAAAAATAGTTTTACAGTTTATAGTTTACCATTGGAACAACTATTTTCATAATTATTTTTTTATTTGAACAAAAAAAGTTTGCTGTTCTCTCAGGTTTTATTTCTTCTATTTAAACATAGCCCTGTGATATTCGGCAACTAGAAACATTACAATCATGCCAATGCACAAGAAGGAACCAGAAAATGCAACCCAGAGAAAAAACAAAACCTGAAACTCATTCATTCAGTAACCAGATAAGTGAAATGCCAAAGCGAATAAACACCAACCGTGAAAATATACCAAAATATTAAATATAAAATTGCCTTTATTCATCTGAATTATCATAAGCAACACAGATAAGAATTTTTTAAGAATATATGACTTTAATTGATTTTGTCCCTTTAATGATAAATTTACAATGAAAATGACATGTCCACCATAATTCTAAAATACAACATTCGCTACCACCAATTTGCTGCAAATGCCTTTGCATTGTTTTTTTTGTTTGTTTGTTTGTTTTTTGTGGCAGAGGAGTAAATCTGAGAAAAATAAATTCTTATACACATCCACTCTTGTGGGATTAATAGCAAGATGAAATATTTTAAATTAGATTAATGAAGTTAAAATCATATGAAAAAATACAAATGTTCCTTCTGGACCTCCTCATGCAAGAATTTCCTCAGCACGCTGTCATAAATAAGTGAAGAAATAAGATTTATTAAATGAGAATGAGGTAAAAGTATGTATTTGATGTTAGCCTGGTATTTTACCTGTTGTCAGTTGGAGTTATAGCTTTTCCTAACCACCAATACTGATCACATTCCAACGCCGCAATTCTGAGGTTATTTGTATTGAGAAGAATACACATGACTAATAAATACACGGCATCTGCGTAACTTCAGGTGCATTTGCTGATCCTCTGAGGCCCCTCTCCCAAATGCTGTCAAAGATGTTAAGGGTAGCTCCTCAGATACTTGCCATGGACAGGTCAATTGGAGATGATTTTAGTTAATTTGGAAGAGGAAGAATTTACTCCACCATCTTTCTGGGCTCCCACAATGTGTACTCAAGCATTAGTGAACAAATATATCAAATATAAACTAAAAGCAGCTAGAACATGGTTGGTAATGCAAAGAAAGGATATATATTAGGGCATGTTCAAATAAGATATTCAAAGCCTCCATTGCTGCTTCTAGAAATGTCAGGACAATTCAGAAATGTCAGTTCCTTCACTGGTTTCCAGATTGTAATTGAAGAATCATGTAGCTCTTTTGCTCTTTCTCTCTCTTTCTCTAAGTAGGTCTATAAAGATCAGCTAGAAAGTGCAGACAGAATTGTTCACTGGTTAGCTTTACTTAGAGCTACAGGGTATATATGTGCTTTGTTTTGCCTTATTGATCAATCTAGCTTACATTTTTAGCGCACACAAACAAAAATCAGAAAAAAAGAAAAAGTCGATGAAAAAACACGAACAACACAAAACAAGTAAAATTCCAATCGTGCAAATTTTGCTTCACTGGATAAAGCACTTCTTGACACAGTAATGTTCAGAATCCCCCTCCCCCAGAAAAATACAGGATTGAGACTGAAGCAATTCTTTTTTTTTCTTTTTTTTTTTCCTTTTTTTTTTTTTCCTTAAGGCTATACAACACAAAGAAATAAAGCATGGGAAAAACACCTCATTGAGTTGAACACTTCATTCTTCTGGCTCTGGCGTGAACCTTTGACAAAGCAATAGTGTGGTCTGAGTTATTTGTCTCATTGGGACAACAAGAAGAGAAAGAAAAGGGGAAAAAATTAAAGAGAGGGAAAAAATATTGGAAGAAGAAAGTCAATGATCCCAACAATAAAATCCAAAATTGACTTTACAATCACAGGTACAAATTGCTCAGGTCGATAATTTCATTTCTCCTAAAGATCACTGTCGTCTAAAACTAATTAGAGGCGCAGGTTCCCAAGGAATTGTCAATATTCAAAGTAAATACTGGAGTTTAGAAGGTTATCATTCTTCTACTGTGACAGTCTGACAGGGTGACTGGAAATATTGTCATGTGTTGCCAAGTTCAGGGTGTTGTTAACGACTGAATCCTTGCTCCAGCTCATGAATCTGTCTCCTATTTGGCCTTCTTTTATAGTGGAAAGACTAAGAAGCCAGAAAAGGTTGAATATTTCCACCCTCCCATGAGGTTACCCCTTTCCAGTTTGAGATGCACTTTGTCTTCTCTTTCCATGAGGAGCAAGACCCCGTTGCTGGCTGCTTCTCTGGTGACGTCCTGATCCCCTGCAAAAGCTGAAATCACTGGGTAGCCGTTTTGCATTAAACTTACCTAAAAAGTGCAAAGAGAGAGAATCTGAGTTTTGTCAATGCTCTCAGTGACTTGTTTGTCCTGTGCACTTCATTAAACTTTTGCACAGGTTAGAAACGAATTAAACTAAGGCAATGCATGATTTTTGTCATGCATGGAGACCCCTTTAATTAAAATAACCTACAGCCTCATTCTTTACTTTCTGGGTTTGTTACCAAAAAAAAAAAAAAAAGCAGTCAAGCATTTGAAAAAGGCAAGATATCATCTTCTTTAGATCACAACCCACCTGGATGGTTTGTCTGTTATAGACCTTGACCACGTGGAAACTGAAACTATATATTCCTTTTCTTGGTGCTACAAATATACTGGAAGCAAGATCAAAATGGTTGCCAATATTAACTAATACCTGGAAAGTAAACAAAGGGAAAAAAAAAAAAAAAGGAGGGGGGATGTGGGGGAGAGACACAGAAAGAAAGAAAAAGAAAGAAAGAAAGATTAGACCCCGCCTTAGCAAAGTGACAGTGAAAATCGGGCATGAGCTCCATGACCAATATAAACTGTACTCAAAATGGCATTTGCAGTGCAATTAAAAGTGCACTGCAGGGGAAAGGAGACAAGTTACAGAGGCATTTAGAAAACATCACAGATCATAAATGATTTAGTTACACAATGATGAGCTCCAAAGCCTGTTGGATGAAGTGCAAATGTCCACACTGTGTGTCAATAAAGCAACGGTGGCAAGGGGTGGCGGTGGTGGGGAGTGAAGTAGAAAGACAAACCTGGAACTTATCAGTAAAAGTACGTTTTCAGCTAGCACTTGCCCTCGAGTTTAATAGCGTATGCAGCCAAAATCGGACCGTGATATTTTTCATCTGAGAGGAACAAAGGAGGATAGGGAATCCTCAGCACCAGGAGCATCTGCCTCCCGTGCCTCTCCGTCTCTCTGGACAGCTGTGTCGGCTGGCCTGCAACCTCCTCGGGCGGCTGGCGGGAGCCTGCTGCTCTTCCCCGACAACAATCTCAGTTCGCCATATATTTCAACGGCTCTCAAAACAAACAAACAAAAAATTAAAGAAAAAGAAAAAAAAAGAAAAAAGAAGAAAAAAAAGAAAAAGAAAAAGAAAAAGAAAAAGAAAAAGAAAAAGAAAAAGAAAAAGAAAAAGAAAAAGAAAAAGAAAAAGAAAAAGAAAAAGAAAAAGAAAAAGAAAAAGAAAAAGAAAAAGAAAAAGAAAAAGAAAAAGAAAAAGAAAAAAAGAAAAAGAGTTGAGCCCTCTGGCAGAAGTTGCAACAGAAAAAAAAATAAAAATAAATAAATAAATAACACTTTCCCGCGACGCTCCCGTGGGGTGAGAACCTGCCAGCTGCTCCGCCGTGCTCGCCCCCGTGGGGCTCGGCCACGTCCCGGTCCCGCCTGGCCCGGCGGCTGTCACTGTTTCCTGCACAGCTTCGCTCAGTTTTGCAGTCTGCGAGCTCGGTATTAACGAAGAAAAATATGAAGCAGAAAAAAAGAAAAAAAAAAAAAAAGAGGTCCCACGAGGGGCGAAACCCCATTGTTTCCAAGAAAGGGGGAAAAATTAATCCGTTATTGTGGGAACCGAGGGAACAACGCTTCGAACTCCCGAGAACTGAGCATTGTGGGGTAAAGCATATATAAAATACGCTATACATGAAGAAACTTATTTGTTTTTTCTTCTCTGCTGGTCTGACATTATGGGATCTTGTACACGAGGAATAGCTGTGGAAACTCATTAGGAGGAACAGGTAGACAGATGAATGACAGGTGGACAGGCAGATTGAGGGAGAAAGGAAAAAAGAACAGTGTGTGTGTGCACATTTTGGCTGACCCTGAAAAAACACTTCAGGCGTCAGGGGCAATTAAAAAAAAAAAAGAAGATTTTTTTTTTTTTAAGTACGTTTAATCGCAAAAAATCAAGCGGAACGACGGGGCATGGACTCCGGGAGGCTGGCAATACGGCGGGGAAGAGGCAGAACGACCAGCTCGGGATGCCTGACTACTCTGTCCGTCTGTCCGGCGTAAGCCACGCAGGATTACCCCCCTCCTAACCCACCGGGGCCATCCCCCGCCTCATTTGATAGCATGGGTGTTGTACACGGGGAACACCCTCTTCTTCCTCTGCCCTCCCACCCCCCGGGAGGTGCCGAAACACAGCCAGACGCGCTCGGAAGCGGCAGATCTGGCGACTGCCCATCAGCCAACGGCTGTGCTCCCTTTGCCCCCAAAATGAGTATGCGCTCCCTCCCCGCGGGGTCGCCCCTGACTGCCCGGGGAAAACTTCGGCTGCGGGGCGCCCCCGCCAGGGTCCGAGGCACGGGGTCCCAGGGCAGAGGTCCCCTTACTCCGTGTTAACGGTGGGACAGAACCGTTCAGCCCCCCCGCCGCCCCAGGAAAGCCTGGCTGCCACCTACGAGAACTTCCCAAACTCCTTCTGGGGAACTGTGTTTACGGAACGGGGGTGGGTCAGCGTTAGCAGGCGCCGGGGGAGCGAGAAGGAAATCAGGCGTGTGATGCCGGGGACAGCGAAGGCAAAGCGGGTGGCGTCTGACCTGGTCGAAGTAGATGGTCATGGTGCGGTTGCTCATCTCGGAGGGCTCGTGGTTGGTGCTGCGGGTGGCCGAGAAGGCCACTTTGGCGCTGCCCGAGCGCACCGAGATCCCCAGGGAGGAGGTGATGGCGCCGTCGGCCGAGGGGCTGGAGTCGCACACCACCAGGCACTTCCCCTCCAGGACGATGGGTTCCGTGTCGTTCTGCGCCCGCACCGGGCACCCGGCGGGCAGCAGCAGCAGCAGCAGCGGCAGCGCCGCCGCCAGGCAGCAGCAGCACCCGCCGCGGGCCGGCTCCGCCAGCGCCCCCCGCCGCCGCCGCCGCCCCATGCCCAGCGCCGGGACGCCGCCGCCGCCGCTCGGGCTCGCCGCCGTCGTGCGGGCGCCCCGAGCCGCTGCCGCCGCCGCCGCCGCCGCGGGCGGGCGGGCGCGGGGAGGCGGAGGGGGCTGCGCGCCTGCTGCCGCCGCGGCGCCCCGCGGCCAGCGCTCTGCGGGACGGCGGCTGGGCGGTGGCGGCTGGGGCCGCGCCTTCCTCCCTTCTCCTCCTCCGCCTCCTCCTCCTCTTCCTCCGCGCGGGGCGAAGGAGCCTCCTCAGAGGGCGGGCGGCGCGCAGCCTGGCAAGGGCAAAAGGCGGCGGTGAGGCAGAGGGGAGACGGGCACCGGCGGCGGATCTCCCCCCGCCCCGCCCCAGACGGCACAACAGGTTTGGGAGACACCGCGCTGCCCGGCGCCTCCCCTCCTCTGCTCTGCTCTGTTCTTTCTCCCGTGCAGCCCCAACGGCACTTGGAGGAGGCAGGGGGGTAGAGCACGCCCCCGAACCCACTGCCGAGCACCCCGGGGGCGCGGCGGGCGGTCCCCTCCCAGCCCCACACCGAGCGAAGAACTCCAGCACCCCACTAGCTCCCATAGCCCCACTTTTTTTTTTTTTTTTTACCTCGGTCTCCTAACACCCCAGCCACTAGGGAAGATTCTCTAAAAAGATTTTTATGCCCCCTCTCTCCCTGCCCCTTGCGCTGCCCCTCCATCCCTGGGGCTTGCAGGACGCCGGGGCACCCCGGAGCCCGCGCCCCCGCCGCAGCGCTGGCCCGGCCGGGCTCCGGGAGCCGCCGCCCTCCTTCCTCCCCGCCCGGGGGCTGCTGCGCTCGGGGGTCTCTTGTACTTCCCAGCCCTTTGTCCCCAGGCCAGGCTACCGTCGTTGCCGCTGATCCCCGGGGCTTCCTAAACTCTGGGGAAGGAAGCGGCCGGCCGGCCGGCTCAGGCATCCCCCGGCTTCCGCCCTGGCATGCAGAACACATCGCAAGAGGCAAAACCTCACCCGGCGTCTCCCTGGGAAGTTGCATCTCAGTTTTCTCCGCTCAGCAGAACACACTGAGCTCTCGCTGCCGGGAGATCCCCCCTACGTTTCCCCCGAGGCATCTCTACCACTCGCCTTACTCCGCACCTTATCACTGCTAATATTTAAAATCATATTTTGCAAAGGGAACGGTCGGCGGGGAGGGGAACGGCCTTTTTACCTGGGAGGTCCATGACGGGAGAGGAGGGCTGGCTAGGTAGCGCGTCCGTGAACTTGTATTGCTTAGAGAAAATGAGCCGAGATCGCGCTGGCAGAAAGAAAAGGAAACAGCAGTCGCCTTTTTCTCTCCCGCCCATCGCCAATAATCCCCCCCCCCCGCCGGCACCACCACCACCACCCCACTTCCTCCCTCCTCCCCTCACCACACACACACACAGACACACACACACACAGACACACACACACACACATTGACACACGCACACTCGCTCGCACCCGGCAGGGATCCGGGCACCGGCAGCGGAGCTCCGGCACCTCCCGCTCCGGCTCCGCGGGCAGCAGTGGCGGGACGCGGGGCTCCTACCGGGGTGTTCTCCCCGGGGCGGCCGCTGCAGCTCGTCGCCGGCAGCTGGGAAGAGCCGTGCCGGCTCCGTCCCCCCGTTCCCGGCACTTACACCCGTCGAGTTGAAACTCCGCGGTGCAAACACGCCACCGACGCGCTAGCGCGTACCGGCAGCCGATGCGGCGACACGGCTCAGCACCGCGAGCTGGAAGCTGCTCGGATTCACAGACTTTACCGCCGATAACAGTGAGGATACGAATCGTTCGGGGGGACGCCTCGTTTAGGGCGCGCCAAGCCCAAAGGCTGCCCACGACGCCCTGAAGGTTTCCTCAGGCGGATCCCGCTCGGCGGCGGCTCCCCCTTTAACCAAGCATTTCTGTCCCGGCTCCCGGCTCCGCTTCCGGGCCGGGATCCGCACCCGCACCCGCTCCCAGCCCCACACCCGCACCGCACCCGCACCGCCCGCGGCTCGGCGCTAAGCGCGGGCGGGCGGCGCCACCTGGCGGCGGCGGGGCCGGGAGAAGGGAGGGAGGGAAAATCCCAACGGGCCGAGGTATTGGGTGGTCGCCCCCTCCCGCTGACCGCGGGGCCAGGGGAGTTGGGCTTGCGGGGCCCTGCGGCCTCGTAGGTCGTGATGCTGCATGTGGCCGCCGAGGTCAGCATCCGCTGCCGCCGGCTGCAAATGTTTCATGCGTCTCGGCTGCTGAGAGGGAGGGGAAGGTCTGGCAGTGAAGTTTTGTGAAAAAAGCATCGCCTTTCGATGCATTTCCCTCTGTTGTAAATTTGTTTTCTGGATGCCTGTGGTGTTTTCCTGAAGATCCTGATTGCAGACTTCAGCGTCTGAAAGTAACATGTTAGAAAACTGCATATAAATCTAAATGGTAGCCCTAACATTCTTGAGCTGGAGAAAAAATTGCAGGTGTATCTCCATAGTAAAATTATGATCTCATCTATGAATGAGCACTCCTGTTTCAATCTTTTGCTTTAACCACCAGTAAGGAACCCCTGCGGGTGTCTGCCTGATGATTTGCACTGAGAAATTAATCATGCCCTGAAAGCACAGCTAAGCAGTGTGCAGGGAATTCTGAACATATAGCTCTTTATTTCAAATGAGAATTTTATACTAAGCCTGAAATACTTGTGTTTGATGGTCTTTTTCCTGAGTTCAAGCATGGAGGGATGACAGTAGAAAGCTGAAAAGTGTGCATTAACAAATATGAGAAATCAGAGCAGGAACCAGTCTGTGGCTGTAAGGCAGCACCTACTCTGCAATGCAATGAAAAGGACCACAGAAATTCCTCTAGAAGACATCAACACTCAATCTCACATGGGTCTGGTACACTGGGGAGCTGCTATTATTTCTCTTTAGATCAGACTAGTCATTGATTATTACTCTGTTGTGTAAACAAGGGATGAAAGCAGAGCCAAAAGATTTGTTCCTTGTTTTATGTGACTTGCAACATAAGGCCCAGTGGTGAGGGAGTGATGGCACATCATCACTTCTTTATGCTGCTTTCAGGAAAGATGAGCATAAATCTAAAGGCAATTGGAAGGCTCTTGAATCTACTGTTCATCTACAGAAAAATAAATAAATAAATAATATAAATAAATAAATAAAACATGAAATCTTGCTTCTCTTTTAACACAAGGAATGAATCCCACACTTACTGAATCCCTCTTCTCTATAGATAGCAAAAGAACTGTCAGTAAAGCATGAATGGAAAGAAGAAATAACAGAATAAGAATATTTATTTCTAAACAAATATATAATTATATGAATATTAGAGTGTTTATTAAAAAATAAAATAAAAATATCCACATGTTATTTCTAATTAAATGCTGTCCTTAAGGGATAGATCTGCAGCTTTCTTGAAGCTATGTGGCCGGAAGAATTATGTTTGCATTTTCCTTTCTTTTCTGAGTGTCTAGGCTGAAAACGCAACATTTGGAATTACTAATTGCAGTTCACTCAGTTATGACATGACTTCAGAAAGTGTAACTTTTAAAGAAAATAGATAATGTAAATAAAGTCCTCTTTTTTTTTCATTTTTTTTTTTTTTTCTGTGAGCTCAAAGAGTTGCTTTATGTCAGAAAAGAACTGTGTGTTATCAAGCTCGTACCATTTTTCATCACTTTGTCAAGACTGCTAGGAATACAAAAATTTCTACCAGGGACGTGCCAGGATGCCAGGATGGCGTGGTAATTCTACAGCAAATGAAACTGCTCACTTCTTTGGGGCCTTCCTTAAGCTAGCATTCACCTTGAACTCATTTAAGCCAATGGCTTCAAGGGGAAAAACTTCTTGTCTCAACTACTAAATCACCAGAAAGGTATTTTGATCAGTAAGTCCCAACTGTTTCCCATGCATTATTTACATTAATGCCTAACAAAATGGGACACTTCTTTCCCAAAGAAAACACATGCATATCCATTCCTGAAATTAGTTCACAGATATTTGTATGTATCTGGATGTTACATATATAAGTAGACGAATAAAACACAGAAAAAGGGGGAATGTTCATTTAGTGTGAAGCACACATTTGTCTTCCCATAATATTAGTATAAGTTTGTGACAGGAACATATATATGTATATGTATATATATATATATATAATCATCCAGGATACAGAAGAATAAGTACTGATTTATTAAATAGACTACCATTTAACTTGCTACACATGGTCTTCATGAATTATATCCTTCAAAAATGTGTACTGTAAAACATAAACAAATGGAATTTAATAAATCTGATTCTTGTTTTCTTTGCAAACAGCTACTGGTAGAGAAAGTATTAACCACAAATTGTGGTTAAATCAATTGAGGTAACACCTATCCGCCCACCTCCATTCCCCAATCTGTGAAAGTAAGCTTTCTGTTAAATTCAACCAATAATAAGAGTAAAATAATGCTTTGTAAATTCAAATCAGTAGTTCTTTCTTTATCTGTCTATTAGGGCACTAGGGCAGATTGTTTTAGATATACCAGCTATGCCATTATACCTACCAGTTATGGCAAAGATTATATAACTTTCTGATGATAACATGCACCATATTTTCAAGTGTACACAACACAGGAAAAACAAAACAAAACAAACAAACAAACAAAAAATTAGAATTCATTCACAGAGATGCTTAGGTTTCTTTTCTCCTGAGCCTTAATGCCTCACACATCAACCAAGGCAGTTATGTTATATTTTCTCCTGCAGAGGAAGATTTATCATGAGTGTTTCTGAGGTGTCAGTTCTTAATTGCAGAAGTACTCCTTTCATAGGAAGGTCAGGACTTTTGCATGACACATCCTCATATGGAATATGATGGCTGATATAATTTCAGAAATATTTGCATAATGTTTTGTACATTGAAAGAAATATGTGTAATTCCTCAAGAACACATTATTTGTTCTCATAAAAATATCAAAACAATTCAAGACAGCAGTCTGTTTTGAAACATGAAATTTTCTCCATAAAATAACTCTATTTTCTAATAATTTATTGAATAATTAATGAAAGCATGAAACACACACACAAAAAAAAGAGAATAAGACAGAATAAATTTTAATTGCAGTAATGTCATTCATCATAGAGCCCTGATTTAATACCATTTAATATCAGATTAGATCTCTGAATGTCATTATATTTTAACTTTCAAAATTACTTTGATAATACTTTTTCTTCAGATGTACAAACTTATTGAAATACTGTCAAATCTTTTCTTCAGTAAAATTTTTATGTGGCAATTCTTTTATTAAAATGTTGTTGAATAGAGTCTTGTACATCCCATGGAGATGAAATGCACATGAAATACTGAGTAACTGTGGTGGTACCCAAGCTCTTACATATGGCTGTGCTGTGATATTTAAATGCACTCTTCTAAGACAAATTTGTGATGCTGCTACCTTACATACTGTACCAGCTATGTTCAATAAATATCCCCCACAGTGGAATGGTTTGCACTTAGCAATATGCTGCTGTACTCTGTTTAATCTCTCTCATTTCATGGAATTTGAGCTCCAGAAGGAGAGGGGATTAAAAGTTTCTAAAATGAAAGTTATTCTGTAGTGCCTTTTTTTCTAATATAATGTTCTGACCCTATCACCAGCCTCCTTGACCAACAAATTTTCAGGCCATTCTGGTGTGCTTGAGAGAATTTAGAAATGCAGATGTCAAATAATTTGAAAAATAGTTCAGAGATTAGTGTTTTTGTTGTTGTTGTTGTTGTTGTTGTTTTCTAACCAGGAAAATCAAAAATGTTCAGGCAATGTGCATGCAGTCTCCTATAGAGTCAGTGCATTCAACACTTAAGTGCAGTCTACAAGGTTTGGTCATGTCCTCAGAACAATGATGCTGAGCACCTTTCTTCTATTGTCTGAGACCATTCTTTCCAAAATAACAGCTTTTAACTTGATAACTTAATAACAGAAGAGAGCAACCCAGTGTCCCCTAATGTTTCAGGGTCTGAGTTTTGCTTGTTTGTTTGTTTTTTAATATAAAAAGAGAAAACACTTGGGGTGATGTTTATCACATTAGACTAGTAGCAATACTTATTTCTTTTATATGCAACGCTTGGCACTGCCTGTGTGGCTAAGCTTTGTGTCTGCACCTTCCAGTCATACCAAATTACAACTTGATGTTTTAAATCAGGGAAGCATATTTTTTAAATGTATCTCTATACTAACAGAACTTAAGACTTCATCTATACTATTACACCTGCAAAAATGTATGTGTGTACCTAATATCTTCCCTCTGAGCCTCCCAACTGAATTCAGAGACTGAAAACTTTAAATGAAAATTTTAATCAAAAGGTTGCTATAAACATATCACATTTGCGAGTTTCCTTTCAGGAAATCCCTTCAGAATCAGAGCCAATATATATAAAGTTCTTTGAAGTTAATGTATGTTAGATACTAGTTAGATGGACAGATAGATAGATAAATAGATAGCATAGGTATATATTAGGTACTTATAGATACTATGTGTTAGTTCCGTGTGAGATTCATGAAGGACTAATATTTTTTAAAAATAGTTTTTGCATTGACTTGCTTGCTACAGGTGAGATGTGGCTATACATCGTCACACAGATGCTAATTTTACAACTGAGATACGGGCTTTTTTTTTTTTTTGAAGATTCTTAAAACTGGGCTTTGAAATACAGCAAAGACATGACACAGCCTTCAATTGCATTACTTGGTTTCTATAGTTCATTCATCTAGATTTCAAAGTGGGTCTTCCAGTTCTATTTGGAAAAAAGTTACACCAAATTTCATGTTTTTACTAATGCATGATAATTTGCTTTATCAGAGAAAACTGTAACATTTCTGAGAACTATCCACAGAAATAAAAATATATAGTGCAGATAGAAGACTACATCATTAACTATTATATTTAGTTACTTCTCAGTTCAGCCTCTCAGAATACAAAGTCGGGTTTGAAAAGCAATGCTGTAGAAGACTGCCTAATGACATACATGGAAGGAAATCTATAACTCTTTTGTTAATATAATTTTTATGGTTGTTGTTACTTCAATTTTTGATTCTGCTTGAAAGAGGAAAAACTCTTTCTGAGAAAGCAACTGCTTTGTAAAGAGGCCTCTGTATACTGTCTCAAGTTGCATTTACAAAGCAAGAATACAAAAAAAAAATCACGCTACTTGCTTTAGAAACCTTATCTGTTATATAAAGCTATAACCATTCTGCAACAGAGCAAAACCAGTCTATGTAAAATTCATCAGATAGAACTGTGATTCAGCCAAGAGACTAATTATAGCTTTAGAAAATTAAAACAGATGTACTGGTCACCTCTACATGCTCATTCCACCTCAGCACAGTGGCTGTTGAGAATACTCTGATGACATGTCAGAGACCCAAAAGATTTGAGTCTCTTAGTTTTCCTCGCTGTGTAATGAAAAAGATCCCTGTCAATGACTTAGTCATGAGTATTTCTTCTAACTTGTTATGCCATGCTTTTTCACTTTTCCTCCACATGAGTTCATTATTTTCTCTGATAATTAAACTAATACATCCAAATGTAGACATACGGTTGAACATGTTACAGGACTGTAGCATTTAGCAAGTTACTACAATGGCTTAAGTGAAATCCAAAGTAGCTGGTGGCTGTCGAAATGAGGTTGTATTTAGAATAGAATACAGTAGTTCAGTTGTAAGGCACCCTACAAAGATCATCAGGTCCAACTGTCTGATCGCTACATGGCTAACAAAAATTTAAAGCATTTCAATGAGAGCATTGGTCAAATGTGTCTTGAATACTGACAGGCATAACGTATCAACCACTTCTCTAGAAAGCCTTTCCCAATATCTGACCACCCTCACAGTAAAGAAATTTTTCCTGATGTCCAGTCTGAACCTTCCCTGGTACAGATTTGTGCCATTCCTGTGTGTCCTATCTTTGGTTCCCAGAGAGAAGAGACCAGCAACTCCCTCTCCATTTTTCTTCCACAGGAAATTGTAGAGAGCAATGAGGTCACCTCTGAGTCTTCTGTTCACCAGACTAGACAACCTGTGTCCTCAGTCTCTCCTCATAGGATATGCCTTCCATCCCTTTTTCCAGCTTTGTTATCCTCCTCTGGACACTTTCAGTGATTTTAACATTTTATTTACTTATTTATTTTATTGGGGAGCTTAGAACTGCAGACAACAATCAAGGTGAGTCTAAGTGCAACATTATAAAAGGAGAATCACCTCTTTTCACTGTCTGTTTATGCTATGCTTAATGCACCCCAAAATGTGATTTTCCCTCTTGTCTGCCATGAGAAGAAAGGTATTTGGTGTATGTGGGTATTACAAGGTATTATGAAGGTATTTAGTTTATGTGGCAATGTGGGGAGGGACTGCAGGGATTATGCACAGTTATGTGGCAAGGTAATAGAGGGACTGCAGGGGTTGTGTTTGTAAGAAGAGACCTGGGGCTGCCCCCGTGTTGTTCAGATCTGGTTTCAGCCAACTCCAAATAGGACTTACCATTTGCCAAAGCTGAGCATATCAGCCAAGCTGGTGGTATTTCTATAGTAACATATTTAAGAAAGGATAAAAAAACATTGTGCAGCAGCTATGAGAATGAAGAGTGGGAAAAAAAAATGTGAGAGACACAGCCCTGCAGACACCAATGTCAGAAAAGAAGGAAGGAGAAGAAGTGTTCCAGGTGCCAGAACAGAGACCATGTTGAAGCAGGTTGCTCCTACAAACCACGACACACCCCACAATCCATCAGGTGGATGTGCACTGGAGGAAACTGCAGATCATGAAGAGCCCACCGTGGAGTCAGGAACTGCAGCCTGTGGAGGACCCATGGTGGAGCACTCTATTCTTGATGGACTGTATCTCATGGAAAGTGCCCATGCTGAAGCAGTTCTTGAAGAACTACAGCCTGTGGGAAGAACCCATGTTGGAGTAGTTCATGAAGGACTGCAGCTCACAGGCAAGATCCCACACTGGAGCAGGGGAAGAGTATGTGGAAGAAGGAGCAGCAGAGGAGCTGTTCTGGCTCCCCTTTTCCCTTTTTATCACTCAGCAGGAAGAAAGTGGAAGAATCAGGAGTGAAGTTAAGTCTCGGAAAGTAGGAGGAGTGGGGGTAAGGTGGTTTTAGTTTTGTTTTTATGTCTCACTGCCCTACTCTGTTATCAACCAACAATAAATTAAATTAATCTTCCCCAGGTTGAGTCCATTTTGCCAATGATTGTAACTGGCAAGCAACACCCTTCTTCTTATCTTGACCCATGAGCTTTTTATCTTATTTTCTCCCCCTGTCTTGCTGAGGAGGGGGAGTGAGAGAGCAGTTCAGTGGGCACCAGAAAGCCAGACAAGGTCAACCCACACCTGTCCTCTAGGATGCAGGAAGATTTATGTCCATCCAAGGAGTTCACATCCCTGATGTGAATTAGATATACCTCAATTCAGATCTGTGCTGCTGTGGGTTTCAGCTCCAACACTTACGACAAAATGTCTTACCTCTTTAGCTTTGGCAGGTCTGAGAAGACTTACGTTCTTACCTCATTATAAATTGTTCCGAATAGCAATCTTTGTCTCCTTTGAAAGCATCAGGAAATGTATAGCCAGTCCAAATCCAGTCATTGTGCATCAGTACAGCATTACATTGTTCTCTTCCAGAATCTAAAGCTTTTATCAAAAAAGGTTTTAGCTGTTATGGCAATAGAGATAGCCTCACAAACCATAGCAATAGATGCAATGGCAACTCTCTGCTACTTTAAACGTTGCATTTTGAGGTATGACCTATCCTATTCATCTTAGTGAGTGCTAAATTGGATATCTCTGAAAACACTCATTACATGACACTTCTTTCAGTCCTCATCAAAGCAGGTAGGAAAGGAGATGGAACATTTGTGTTAGTTAAACACAGCTAGGTAGCTAAGCTCCACCATGCCCCTCTCTCACTTTGTCCTCAAGAGAACAGGGAGAGAAAATAAGATGAAAAAAGCTCATGGGTTGCAGTAAGGACAGGGAGATTGCTCACCAGTTACCATCATGGTCAAAACAGACTTAGCATAAGGGAGATTAATGTAATTTACTGCCTATTGATAACTGACTAGAGAAGTGAGAACTAGAAGCAAACTAAAAACACCTTCCCCAAATCCGTTCTCTCCTACCTCTTCCCCCTGTGAGGTTCAGGGAAACGGGAATGGGGCCTGTGGTCAGTCCCTGAAGCATCGTCTCCGCTGCTCCTTCAAAGTCACCTTCTGCCCCTGCTCCATGTGGGGTCCCTCCCACGGGATGCCGTCCTTCCCAAACTGATCCTGCGGGGGCTGCCCACAGGCAGCAGATCTTCAAGAACTGCTCCCACATGGGTCCGTAGCATGGGGTCCATCCGTCAGGAGCAAACTGCTCCAGCACAGGTCCCCCACGGGCGGCAGCTCTCCCCAGATCCCCTGCTCCTACATGGGCTCCTCTCCACGGGCTACAGCTCTGGCCTGGGGCCTGCTCCTGTGGGGGCTCTCCATGGGCCGCAGCCTCCTCCAGGCCACATCCTCCTGCTCCACTGGGGGCTCCTCCATGGGCTGCACATGCTCCATGTGGGACCCATAGGCTGCAGGGGGACAGCCTGCTCCACCAGGGGCCTCTCTACAGGCCACAGGGGAACCTGTGCTCCAGCATTCTCCTTCTTCACTAATCTTGGTGTCTAAAAGATTGTTCCCCTCTACATTTTCTCATTTTTATCTCCCAGCTGCTTCTGCACATTTTCCCTTCCTTAAATATGCTCTCACAGAGGCCCAACCAGCGTCTCTCACTAGGTTGGCTCTAGCCAGCAGCAGATGCCTTTGGAGCCAGCTGGAGCTGGCTCTGATCTGACATGGGGCAGCTGCTGGACTCTTCTCACAGAGGCCACCCTTGCAGCCCCCTAGCTATCAAGACCTTGCCAAGTAAAGCCAATGCATCATTACCTGTTGAACATTTCCACAATACACTGTGAATGAAACTTCATTTGGGCTGGATAAGGGCATCTAAGAGCACCAGGGTTTGCCTTTCCTAGAAACCAGAGACTCATCCAGAGTCCAGTAATGGTCTGAGATCCTCAAAGAAATAGACAGAGAAGCCACTGGAGAAAAGCCAGTATATTTGATGCCAAAGTAGTAGAGAGCCAAGCCCAGGGGCCTGAGTAGTATAAGTCACAGTGCTCGGAATAGTTATAGGCTCTACTTTTACCAGCTTCATACTTCCTATGAAGGAAGAGGAATTGAAAATTAATTTTCTGACCCAATTTGAACCTTTGTCATATATTACTGTTTAGTCATTCCTTTTTTTTTTTTTTTTTTTTTTCTTAAGTAGTGTTGCTAAAGGTGAGAGATGTTTTTATAAGGTAACTTGTTGATCTGTTTTGAAGGATCTTTACTTGTGTTTGCACCGTTTCTCTGAGAAACCACATACACCTCTGGTCACATCCCTTGATTCAAGCAGAACTCTGTGTAGTAGACCCAGGCAATCTTTAACAGTAAAGGGGCTCATATAGCTTGGTCTGTGCTTGTCCCAAACACTGAGCGTGCAACATATTCTATTGCATATGGATACATAGAAAAATTGTGACATCTGAAGACACAAAGAGGTGATATAGAAACAGTCATTCCAATCACCTCACGCTTTTCCTTCCAGGGAATTGCTGAAACACTCAGTACAAGAAAATAACTGTAAAATTTTAGACATTTACATTAGGGACCTTAAGGCAGACTTAGCATTTCCAATTTTACTATTGAGGCCTTGATGAGGGATTTCACATCTGAAGCTTTTTGAATGCATTGGACTGAACAACACTAAATGCAATGACTTTAAATTAAAGAAAAATTACAGAAATCTGATGTACTTTTGCCACATGCAAGGACAAAATGTGTTTTAAAATCAAATAAATTGTACATTACAAATCATTGCTTCAAATAGCAATTGCTATATATGTATTATATTTATTATGTAATGTGTATGTATTACATATAGTATGCATTACAAGCTTGAAAGGGAAATTAATGTATAGATAGGCCAAACTGAAGGTCTCAGGTCTACAAAGATTTAGCCTGTGTTTTATCTGAGGTGCAGGAACATTCCCACTGAGCTTCACTGTTTATGTATGTAAATCTTTGTAGACCTTGAGCCATAGCACAGGCGTGAAAAGTACCAAAAGAAATAAGTATTTATTTTCATGACTTTGTGCTTGTGATGCTCTTGAATCACTATTATTATTACTTTATTATGCACTGTCAGTGTGATGACAAAAAGAATTTTGGTGCAGCTCTGTAGAGACTCTTGTGCCAGACATCTCTCTCTCAGATGTCAGCTCTATTCTATCACAAGGGAGAAACTGATTCTGGAGGTAGCTTTTTTTTGCAAGGACTTCAAAGCAGCTGGCATCTCTGTAACTGTCTCTTTTCAAGACA
>NC_139721.1:60781303-60914493 GCF_964211835.1 Anser anser
TAAATAGCAAGCTCATATTGGACTTCCTCAAGTAGTGTCTCAACTGGTATGTCAAAGATCAGTTTGGATCCTCTCTGTTTTGTTGTTTATCATTTTTTGTTTGCCTTTTTTTGTTTCTTTGTTGTTTGTTAGTTGTTGTTGTTTTGGTTTTGACCTGGACAGTATATGTAATAAAGTCAAAAATTAAAATTCCCACTTAGGCAACACACTTGAAATCTATTTAAAATTTTAATAAAATAATTAGGGGCCTTCCCTTTCCTTTCTTAGCCCCTTAGGGCCAGTAAGTAACAAGTTGACATTTAGTGATACCTAGTGAACAGATTTTATTGAAAGAACTAATGACGAATTTCTTGTTAAAAATATGAATAAAATTCTATGTGACTGACAACTGTTAATAGTTTAATTTGGAAAAATATCAGGCAGTATATTATGTCTTCTGTATAGAGATGGATAATGTTATAATGTGCTGTTAAAAATCAAGAAATTGTTTAGTTTTCCTTAAAAAGACAGAAGTGATCTCCCCAGAGGCCGACAGGAATATCAATGGTCTTCTTTGATGATAACTCAGATTTAAAACATAAAACCAGAAAGATCACTCTCAGAACTAGAAAATTTTCTATGGAAGATAATACCATTTGAAATAAAATTTCAAATTGTATTAAGCTATTGTGACTTTAAAAGTACTTCAGAAAATGGATGGAGTAGAAAAAAAATATCTAGAACATAAACTAGAAATGTAGTCTGAGATTCCATTCTCTCAAGAGTAGAAGTAATTAAATGGCTATTGCATATTTATTGAGTGTTTTCACCAACTACGAAACCAACATATGCACATACTGAGTCAACGAAAGGTGATTGCAAGTACCTTCAATCAAACCCTAAACAACTGTGCTTTGTAGCTTCAGTGAAACCCTGAAATGAGAAGAACACACAGATTTTGGAGTGTTGATATTGTTCTATATTGTGGCTGGTTGTCTTTGTCTGGCTTTTGTAACATGTACACTGCAATGTTTCCCTGAGGTGGACCTGCGGAATGGCTCATGTTGAGACCTACATAAGAGACTGAGGAGTCTAACTTGGGTACATGTAAGATAGAGATTGCAAAAAACATTTATTACAATGGAAACTATACCCATTCTGAGTAGGCAGCAACATATTTTTCTTTTGATTTCCTTAGACCATCTGTCTCAGCCATTTTTATTTATTTATTTTTTTGTTTATTTATTTATTTGTTTGTTTATTTATTTATTTCCCAAGCAATATAGCACTTCAAGGCTACTGTGTCAGCATTTAGCAAAGATAAAGCTGTACACTGCAATGAGGTTTCTCTACCCTCAGCCTCCTCTTTTCCAGGCTGAACAAACCAAGTGACCTCATCTGCTCCTTGTATGTCTTCCCCTCTAGTCCCTTCACCAAGGAAAGCTTACTCAAGGAAAGCTGCTTTCTAATTTTAGAAATGACACACTTTGTCTCTGAATTTGTGGATGGAGAGCTTCTCCATGACAATTTTGAGATTTTTCAAATTCTCTAATGAAAGGATTTACAAAAGACACTCTGACTGAGATGATCATTATTTCTTCTTGTGGCTTTGTTATGTTTTTTTCTTCCTCCCCCTTCAGATTTGCTTTTCTTTCTTTTATAATTCAGTGATGACAGTCCAAAATTGTAATTGCTGTGTTTGATTTTTTTTATTTTTATGTTTAAGTTTGGGTATTAGTGTAGCACGGCAAAGATGTAAAATACTACAAATCTCAACAGGCATTAAGAGAGATAATTATGAGAATTGGCCTACAAATTTATTTAGAATTCAGTAACGTAAAACACCTCTTCTTTTTGTAAGACTGAATCCTTTGAATCTAACTGAGGTGTAGTTTGTGTGTTAGGAAAGTTGCTTTTGAAGGAGCAAGTTTCATTAAATTCCAGATCAGTAAGAATTCAGGGACAGCAGCTCTAGTTTAACAAATATACTTGACTTTTCTAAGGATAATTGAGCAAAGTGACAGAGGGATGTAGCTGTCATTATTTTGTTTAGAGTTCTAGCACATTTTATTTTGCATGACAGATAAAAGTCATCTTGAAAATAAAGTCTCTTGAGGTTATAGGAGTAATAAAATAAACCGGAACGTGGCTAGAAGAAAGGAGTAAATATCTATGATTTATGTAGTAAACATGGGCTAAAAGGCAGTCATTTTTGCAGTCCCTTAGACAAGGCACAAATTTGCACATTTGTTATTTTTTATGTAGATCCTTAATCTCTTTTCTAACAGTAAATTATAGAGTTTGTAAAGTATATTAATTAGTTTTTAATCCCTACAGAATGTAATTATGCATTAGCAACCTAATTCTCATTCATGGTGAAGCTAGGTAGTCAAAGTCAACATAGATTAATTAGGTAACAAGCGTCAATTTATTTTATCTCCTTTAAAAGTACTTATTTTAATGCAACTTTATGATATTTAGGCAGAAAAAAAAATCTTTACCTGTTTATGTTAAAAAAATAAAAAGTGTTAATAACTGATGTAATAGTTGTATAATAAGGTATGTTAATTCCTTGCCTGCTGCTAGTCAGTGGTTAAATTTAAAGTGCTGACGTACTATCGTACTATCAAGTTTTTTTGTTTTGTTTTGTTTTTTTTTTTTTTTTATCTTTACATTAGATTGGATCTAGAAACCAAACTTGTACAGCTCTAGACAAAAGTGTAACTTGGTAAATGAAAGAGAAGCCTGAGCAGAAATGTACGGAAATCTTTTTTCTTGAATAGAATCATATTTCTGCAGAGCTCTTACACTTATTTGAACTATATGCATGGTAAGGTTGAGCATATTCCTAATTTTGTTGTTTTGGCAAATTGGTTCTAAGTCACCTTCTTTTGAAGGAAGACTGTAACTGACTCTTTAAGGAACTCTGAAAATGTAGAGGGCAAAGCATTTAAGCCCAAAGCCTGAAATGTACAGGAACAGTGTGGGAACAAAGAGTGCAAGAATGAAATAGAAGTTAAACTGGAAGTTAGTTCTTTGCCTTAACAGTGCGTGTACAGCTACATAAATATTAAGAGTTACAAAAGGAAATCATAGAATCTTAGAATAGTTTGGGTTAGAAGGGACCTTAAAGATTATCTAATTCCAACCCCCCTGCTACGGGCAGGGTCAACTTCCCATAGACCAAATCAAAGTCCCATCCAACCTGGCCTTAAACACTTCCAGGGGTAGGGCATCCACAGCTTCTCTGGGAAACCCGTTCCAGTGCCTCAGTGCACATTAAAGAATTTCTTCCTTGTATCTAATTTAAATCTACTCTCTTTTAATTTAAAGCCATTACTCCTTGCCCTATCACTACACTACCTGACAAAGAGTTCCTCCCCATCTTTCCTGTAGGCCCCCTTTAGGTATTGGAAGGTTGTTACAAGGTTTCCCTTGAGCCTTCTCTTTTCCAGGCTGAACCAGCGCAACTCTCTCAGCCTGTTTTCATATGAGAGGTGCTCTAGTCCAATAACCATCCTTGTGGCCCTCCTCTGGACTTGTTCTAACACTTCCATGTCCTTGTGCTGGGAGCCCCAGAGCTGAACACAGTTCTCCAGGTGGTGTCTCAGAAGGGCAGAGTAGAGGGGAAGAATCACCTTCCTCGGCCTGCTGGCCATGCTTCTTTTGATGCAACCCCGGTCGGCTTTCCAGGCTGCAAGAACACATTGCCAGCTCATGTAGAGCTTCTCATAAACCAGTCAAAGATTTATTCTAAATGGAGTCAAAGATTTAAGGCAGCTTCTTTCTTACTCATACGTGATATGATAAGCATGGAATCTCAAATAACTTTTGCAGCTATGATTAGGAAATATTAGGGAGTATTTGGGCAACAAGCTTGTTATTAAATGACTGTGAAAGTTCTATTTGCAGTTTTTACTGACAACCAAGTGCTTGGGATAGGTAGTACAAAAACACTCTGAGAAATCATAAAGCACTTTAACTCAATATTATTATATATTTTTTGCTTTTTCATTATTAAGTCTGGATGACTTGGCACAATATACTTCTACAAAAGGACCTTCAGATTTTGGATCTATTAACAGTGCATAAAATATTTATTAACTTACGGTATATAAGGAGTAAATTGGCAATTGGCAGGCATCAGTGAGACATAGATTAACATAACACCACTGCTGTGTTCAATGCTTTCTAAGCAGTCTATTTCAGACCAGAATTTTTTAACAGACACTTCTTTTATTCTTCACTAAAGGCATAAAAGGCATTTAAGTTGGTTTGTTCATTTGCTATTGCTTTGTCTGTAGTCATAACTCTATGTTTTGTATTGACTGGAAGAAAAGATTTAGCATGTCATCAATCATTTCTGAGAATGCCATCACATCCAGCTATTTAGCAGAGAAAGGGATTTTCACTATGTGAAAATCAGCAACAGAACCTTGTGTTAGGTTCTGGAACAGTTCTGTGACCTTGTTACAATAGGGGGTGGGGGTGAGGGGAGAAGTGGCAATGATAGCAAGATGCGGCTGTAGGTTAGCAGGGGCCTGTTTCTTCACCATGATCTCAGCAGGGTTATCATTCTTGTTGAAGCGGAGTGGCTTGCTTCCCAAATGGCTTGTGCCAGGCAAATTTTCTCAGATAAATAATTATCAACGTGCTGAGAGGGCAAAAGAGAATTTTCCAGTTCACTCATTGCTTAAACTACGCATTTCTACTCCATACCACGCAACTGTATGATCAACAGCATGTTGTTACCTTCTGTAGTTGCTGCTGTTCTTCCTCCATAGAGTAATTCAAAAAACTGATAGCTTAGAAACTTCAAGGTACTTCAGAAAGCAGTAAAAATCTCAGAGGCCATCTGACATTTTGGGATCACTGACACTTTTACCCCCTGCAATTTTATCTTATCATACTAGGTCAAGAGCTTCAAAGAAAATATAGGTATTTTCCTTTTAAAATGTGTTCTAATGGTGGAAAAAAATAATAATAATAATAAAAAAAAGTTCAGCAGAATTGGATTTACCCAAGATTGTAGCATTTGAAAATTTCACTGTAAATTTTAAAATATGCCCTATCCTTACTGAGGGTCCCAAGTTAAGCCAGTTAAGAAGAAAAGATAAGGATATCACAAAAGGAGGCTTAAAGTTTTTTCATATTGAGTTAAAAATGTTCAGTAATGTTTTCATTTGCTTAAAATACATATCTACATTTTTTTTTTCCCCATGAGAACATTAAAAAGTCTAATCTCTTATAGACAAGTTCTGAGTGAGATGTGGATCTCTTGATCTAACATTTAATTTAGAAAGGAATGTTAAATATCCCCGAAATCGTTCACATAGAATTTTCTCAACCAAAATTAAAGTTATAATTAAATCATATTTTTCACAGGAAAATGTTAGTTATAGTGAAATATCAGTCTTTAACAGGAAATACGAAAATTATTTTCATTGAAATTAACTTTTATAAACTGTACACAACAACACAACAGTTTTCATTTAGTATAATTTTTTCTTTATCTTATAAAAACAAACCCCCAAAACACAAAGAAACAAAACCTCTCTACACAAATTAATGTGGTATGACGTACTGAAAGTCTTATTAAAACTGACTAAAAAATAAATAAATATTACAGTTTTTTTTTTTCTAATAGACTGTTTTAACTATCTGAATAATCATTGACTAACCTTTTTTAATTTTTTTGTCTTTTGTATTTTTTTTTTGGCAATATTGAGTCCATCTCACAAAAAAAAACAATTTGTTCTTGAGGAGGAGAGCACTTTTGATGGGTTGGAAATATGAAATCAGCCAGTTTTGTACAAACCAGTACCTTTGTAACTTACTACATTGTGAAGCTGTCAAAAGATCACTCACAGCAAAACACAAATCTGAAAGTTGAGAAAGAAATCTGAAAAATGAGTTCTATGGATGAATAAAATTCACATTCATTTTCTGTTGATTCAGCTTGATATAAATAAATCAGAAATTTAAACAAACAAACAAACAAATAAATAATTTAAAATAAAAAAATAAAAATAAAAAGGAAACAAGGACACACAATATTTCTTTAAAAATAAATAAAAAACATTGACCTTTCATTAGGACTTATAAACCTATGCCATGCCTATATATGTGTTAGCTGATGTATATTGTGTTATTCTTATTTATCCTAATTGGTCTTATGTCATGGAAACATACCTGACTTCTCTGCTCACCTACGGTTTATAAGAACTTTATTCCCTCCAAATTAAAATTCTTACTGTTGGGAATAAGTATAGAAATGGTAATGGAGCCAGCTCATTAAGTAGTTTTTGTGCATATGTTAAGTTGCAATGGCATTTCACTTTTCAAACCACTAATAAGCAGTTCTTAAAGATGGTGACTAAGTACTGCTTTTCTTATCAGTGATACCTTAAAAGATACAAAAAGATACAAGATACAAGCTTGTCAGAGACAAGCAGAACTAAATATAGAAGTACTTATTAACATGGAAAGTTCATTAAGAAATCAAATGATATTGATAACATTTGTGTCATTTCTTAACACTTCTGTTCATGCACCAGTAATACATGGTTTCTGCCAATAATCACAACACATGAAGATCTTGATATTTGTGGGGGATCTTTCCGAGAGCTAAGGGATCTTTCCGAGTCACATAAATCTTTTGATCATTATCAGAGTGCAACAATTGAACAAAAAAAATGTCATGCTACAGGGTAAATGCTGAGAAGCAGCAAATCTGAGCTCACACCCTAGGTAAAACTACAGGTATAGGTTAATATGCTGCAGAGATATTAAGGAACTAATTTAATGAAAGATAAAAAGGTAATTTTTATGTAGAATCCTAGTCATTTTGAGAGTCTTCTTTCTCCCCTGCTAAGAATGTTGTTAATAAAGCAAAATACAATAGTATTTCTGATTGTGGACAACTCATTCTTTATATTTTACTGCAGTGTTTTTTCCTGTCTTTCACAGCATATGGCTGGCTAGTTTTAAGACGTAATATTTGCTGTTATAGAGACTATACAGACACAGCACTGCTCCAGGATATGAAATGGTTCGTAAATGTTTGAAAAGGGATTCCTGCCTCATTAGTTTTCATAATGTATCACTGCCCCGCAAGCAAAAGGTTATCCTCTTCTGACACCCCCAGTGCATATGACTGCTAAGAGGAAGGATACCAGTCTCACAAATGAGCAGTTTTAGTTTGGCAAATTTTTGTTTCTAGTTCTATTTAGATTAAAACCGGAGGTAAAGGGGGCGGGGGGGGGGGGGGGGGCAGGGGTGAAGGTTGTTGGTGTTTTCTGTTCTAGTGTTTTTGTTCTTTTTTTTCATCTCAAAGTATGCCCATCCTGCTGGAGTACTATGGATTGACATTTCTAAAATAAACCCCTTGGAGATCCACAAAGCAGGCAGCTGGAAAGCTGACACATAAAGGAAAGAATAAAGGCACTTTTATATTTTTTGCTGAAGCAAATGATGGCACTTAAAAGTCTTCAGTCCATTTTTAAGTCAAACTGTTTTTTATGTTTTTGTTTGTTTGTTTGTTTGTTTGTTTTGTTTTTGTCTTTCTTTTTCCTCTACCCTACTATTATTATAAAAAATGTGTCAGATTATGGTAATGCAAAAAGATTAGTAGGGGGAGAAGCTCATCTTTTCATTGACAGAAATGCATGTACTTAGTCATCATACAGAGTTGTGTTCGGTTCTTTATAACCGTCTGATCTGATTTATTAGCCATTCACCTACAACAGAAAACTCAAAAGCTTAAATTACCCTTCTAAAACAGACATATTGGCAAAGAATTTAGAATGGGATTCACATTGCCTGAAATTCCTTAAAATCATGTCAGTATACACATCCATATCCAAATACACAGATTAGATTTAAAAAGTTTTCACTGGTTGGAAAAATGAATATATATATATAGATAGATAGATATATAAATATATCTATATAAGTAACAACAAATACCACCACCACAAAATAAATAATTAAACAAACATACCAAAGAAAAAACTAAGGGCAGGGACAGACCACGATTTTCTGTGTAAGGAAGCAGGGAAAAGATTCCCTGGGAAGAAAAGAGAAACAAAATGTTCAGGGAGGGTTTTAGCTCAGCAAGACAGAAAAAAAAAAAAAAAAAAAAAAAAGAATAAAAAAAGTGGTTGGAAACAGTTAACAGTGACACAAAAAGTGAGACAGGAGGAAAACAGTTCATGTTATATTGCACTAAGATAAGTTATAGGAAAATAAATTAAGAAAAATATACATAAATGTGTAAATGAAGACTTATAAACCATAAATGATTTAGATTTTGAGACAGGAGAAAATATTAAATATAGAAAGACAGTTTAGCCAGTAGTAGGGAAAGATTTTAAAAAATAGCAAATCACCGAACTTTCATAGGGGTTAATCAGGTAATGGTAACAGTAGTAGATCTCCATATTGGATAAGTTAATTTGCAGCTATACTGCTTCCAGAAACTGAGTCAGCTTTTGGTACATGAACTACTCTGTCCACATACTCTTTTTTAAAACATTCCTGGAAGGAAAAGTACATGATTAGGTTTCTTCTTCTTAATTGTTTTTTTTTTTTGTTTGTTTGTTTGTTTCTTTATAACAAACATGATTCTGCTTTGGGAAGTTGAATTATTATTTTGCTACCCAGTGATGGAGTACTTCCAGCTTTTATAAAGAGAGAGAGTCATATGACATTAATATTACACTATAAACCAGAATTAGATAGGTAGGAATATTCATATTTAACTTAAATCATCTGAGTAGTCAAATACAATGCCAAGTTAGCTAAGAACTGCTAGTAACAGAATGGATACAATTTTCAAATGCAGATATGAAGTGTGGACATCTATCTAACAAGGTCTGATCTGTAAATACAGCACTGCTGAATCATCTATCACTTTTTTCTTGTCTGAACAGACAAGAGTTTAACTTTGCCATGTGGTTAAAAACTATATCAGCAGGGGGCTGGATTGCAGAGGGTTGCTACACTTTCTATTAAATTCCTTGTTTTTGTCTTTTACATGCCCTAGATGGCCCAGAGATGGAATCTACTTTGGTCTGATAGAGATCAGAATGAAAAGCTGATCTTGAACATGGAGTTCCAGGAAGCGTCCCTGACTCAGTATTGGAATGCCAGAATTTAGATTGATTAAATGATTAAGACTAATCAAGGATAACGGAATCATTCCTGAAAAAAAAATCTTGTAGAAGACTGGACATAAATGTACATAAATGTACAAATGGACATAAATGTTATGTACACGTAGGCAAGTAATGCAGCTCAATAGCAGGGAATCTACCAGGTGAAACAGATGGTGCTAAAGATCCAATGTCCACACCACTAATATTACGTTGAAGTTTACTTCAGATTTGTTGCAATTTGATCCTGAGACCTAATTTCCCAATAGCTGTTGGATTGCATTTAATGTCCTAGGGCACATCTTCCAGATTAGTTCATCTGAAAGAAATCTAGCTCTTACACTCCTGAGATTGCCCTACTCTGAGAAACAAAGCAGTTTGAAAAAAAAAAATAAAATATAGCTTTCAAAATGATCTAAAGACAATTAGCTATTCAAAATGTTACTTTAGATGCATGCACCAGAAGTGGATTTTTACTTTCTGACATGAGTTTACAATCTTATGTCTGAAAATGAAGAGAACTCTGCTTCCTCTGAGAGATCCAGAAAGGATATCAAGAAAATTTTCTCCTATCATCTTCACTCGTAGACTCCAAATATGACATTTAGCTTGAGCCAGATTGAGGGATATATTGATTTGACAGCCACTATTTATGATAACAAACGTTGTTTTCTCTTACAGGGAGCTGACATCTGCTTTTCTCTGATGGAAATGAAATTACAGAGAAGAGAGAAAAAGGAAGTCATTCATGACTCATTACATTTTCATGGTAATGAATGTTTTTATAGACAACAGAAGACAAATGTTCACCACATACATTTTAATATTTTAAATTATCATGCCTTACTCCTAAAATGTATGTGTTTATTGTGTTATTACCTGCAAGATACGAGGGGGTCACATCTAAAAATAGCTGCCTATTTTTGTATACAAAGTGTATATCCTAGAGTAGGACATGCAAACCTTAAAACCAAACTCCATAGAAATCTATGTTTGTACCCTATAAACCTAAATAATAAGCCCTTCTCTGTCATTTAATTTGCTTTCCTGTTGTATATATTTTAACAATTATCAGAATGTCTGTACTCTATTAATATCAACATAAATGCTATAGTTTATTTCCTGACCTGCTCTTCAGAATATACATATCTAAGATATCTTTTTATAAATTTAATGGTCAAGTTAGAATCATAGAATCATAGAATCATTAAGGTTGGAAGAGACCTTCAAGATATCTGGTCCAACTATCACCCTACTACCAATATCACCCACTAAAACATGTCCCTAAGCACCAGGTCCAACCTTTCCTTGAACACCCCCAGGGACGTTGATGCCACCACTTCACTGGGCAACCCGTTCCAATGCCTGACTACTCTTTCTGAGAAGAATTGTCTCCTAATTTCTAACCTAAACCTTCCCTGGTGCAACTTGAGCCCATTCCCTCTAGTCCTATCACTAATTGTCTGTGAGAAGAGGCAAATGCCCAACTCCCTACAATTTCCTTTCAGGTAGTTATAGAGAGCAATAAGGTCTCCCCTGAGCCTCTTCTTCTCCAGTCTAAACAACCCCAGTTCCCTCAGCTGATCCTCATAGGACCTGTCTTCCAGGCCCTTCACCAGCTTCGTAGCCCTTCTCTGGACATGTTCTAGGGCCTCGATGTCCTTCTTGTAGTGAGGGGCCCAAAGATGAACAGGGTACTCGAGGTACAGCCTCACCAGAGCAGAGTACAGGGGGTCAATCACCTCCCTGGTCCTGCTGGCTACACTATTTCTGATACAAGCCAGGATGCCGTTGGCCTTCTTGGTCACCTGGGCACACTGCTGGTTCATGCTCAGGTGAGCATCAGTCAGCACCTCAAGATCTTTTTCCTCTGTACCCCAAGCCTGTAGCGCTGTATGGGGTTGTTGTGGCCAAAGTGCAGGACCTGGCACTTAGCCATGTTGAACCTCAGCCCATTGGCCTCTGCCCATTGACCCATCCTGTTCAGGTCCCTCTGCAGGGCCTTTCTACCCTCCAGCAGATCGACACTTTCCCCCAACTTGGTGTCGTCTGCAAACTTTTGGAGGGTGCACTCAATTCCTTCATCCAAACCATCAATAAAGATATTAAAGAGGATGGGCCCTAACACCGACCCCTGAGGAACACCACTGGTGACCAGTTGCCAGCTGGATTTCACCCCGTTCACCACCACTCTCTGGGCCCAGCCCTCCAGCCAGTTTTTAACCCAGCAGAGAGTGTACCTGTCCAAACCATGGGCTGCCAGCTTCTCCAGAAGAATACTATGGGAGACCATGTCAAAGGCCTTGCTGAAGTCTGGGTAGACTGTGTCAACAGGCTCTCCCTCATCCACCAGGAAGGTCACCCAGTCATAGAAGGAGATGAGGTAGGTCAGGCAGGACTTGCCTTTCATGAACCCGTGCTGACGGGGCCTTATCCGCCAGTGAACCCGCATAAATTGCATGATTGAATTCAAGATGACCTGTTCCATCACCTTTCCTGGCACCGAGGTCAAGCTGACAGGCCTGTAGTTCCCTAGGTCCTCCTTATGACGCTTTTATAGATGGGCATCACATTAGCAAGTCTCCAGTCATCCATGATCACTCCAGATGACCAAGACCACTGACAGATGATGGAAAGCAGCCCAGCAATCACATCTGCCAGCTACCTCAGCACCCTCGTGTGGATCCCATCTGGTGCCATGGATTTGTGACGGTCCAGGTGGAACAGCAGGTCTCTAACTGTTTCCATCTGAACTGTGGAGGGGTTCTTCTGCTCCTCATCCCAGACTTCCAGGTCAGGAGGCTGACCACATCTAATCCACCAAAGTAGTCCACAAGTCTATGGTTGCTCTTCTACTTTTAACATTCTGATACAGAAGTGCTGAAATATGCTTAGGGACACTTTTATTAAATTAAATCCATTTGCTTGAACTTTACTATTTGTTAACATCTTCCTAGAATTTAGTTTGTTGTCCAGGCTAATCTATATGAAAGGATCAGATCTGATTTAGTTTTATTGATTCAAGAGTGAAAGTAGTCTGAAGGACTATAAGCTGTGAAACAAGAAGCTGTACTATTTTATAGAAATTCATTCTCTCTTGTATACACAAACACACATGCTTATTGTACCATGCTTATTTCTGTATTTTCCACAAAGCGTAGACAGTCTGGGCAAGAGCGATTCTTAACAGGCCTATCCATAGCTTTTAAATCCATTGTGGGCTAAAATAATGGTCTCTAAAGAAGACTGTTCCTAAACATAAAACAACTATTACATTTAAAAATGCATATTTTCTTCAGGGTTATGCACAAATGGTTTTAAGAAATCTGGTTTAGCATGGTCCCTCAAATCTATCTTGCTAAAACACATGTATGGCACTAAAACACAAAGAATTTTCTGTACAAATATATAGATATATACAGACATTCATGTTTACACACTCTCATGTTTATATAAATATGCAAAATGTATAGATGTAAGTCCTTTAATTGCTGAAATGGTTTTTGGCTTTAATTTTTTTAACTTCATAGACAATATGATAAGAAATGCATTTGTATTTAACTACTTCCTGATGTTCAATACCAAATATTTTTGTTTTAAAATATATTGCAGGTTAATTTCAAAATGCTTATGATTTTTAGTTCAGTAATAAAGAAAATTGTGCCAGGAATTACCATTCTGTATTTATTTCAGTATTTCTGAATATATTTCCATTTCTATTCTGCATAAATATCAAGTCACATCAAAAAAAAAGTTATGATATGAAACCAGGAAATATTTTATTCTTCAAGAAACATGTGAAAACTATCCTATGGCCACTCGTGCCCTATATTCCTGTGCAAAACTTCTGCACTGTTAGACTAAACTGAGAACATAGATAACATGCCTGAAAGCAGTGTTATTTCCCTGTGAAAATCCAAGGAGATGAAGTCAGACTTTATCCTTTATTGTTTCAAAATGAAATATCATTTGTACAGTTAAAACTTTTTAGCTTAAAAAATCTCTTCTGAAAAACATTTTTTAGTGATGTTGAGAAAATTCTTTAATATTTTAACTCTGGGCATGAAATTTTGTCTCAGCCAAACTCAAATCTTCTACTCACTTTATCAGGGTTGAAGCTGCATTATTATTTTTCAAAATCTTGTATCAGAAAAGAAATATGTATTTCTTACCTATATACTAAGGATTTCTCTGTAACATAGTCCTGTGGTTGTTAAAAATACCAGATCATCTACTACTCTGGAATGACTATTCTTTCTACTGAAAACGTAAAAACCAGATGACCATATAAAGCCAACTGTAGCTTGTCTATGGAAACATAGCACCCTAAAACTATACTGAATCTATTTATAATTCTCAGAGATGATGTTAAAATAAACAAACAAAAAAAAATCAATCAAACAAACAAAAAAAAGCAATGGTATATTGCTTCAAAACATTCAGGAACAATGTGGGATTGCTGGAAAAATCTTTCTCCAGCACCCTGTTTCTGTTCTGCCATAACCTTACAGGACAGCTGTCACTCCATATGACAGTCAGTGCATAAAGTTTGATGTAAATATTTTTCCTATAAAGGCAAAATTCACCTGAGAATTTTTCAATCATACTTCATTTTTTATGTCAGAATGCACTCCTCCTTTGAACAAGAGGAGGAATTGTTATACAAGTAAAAAAACTAAAAGTTAAGGTAGGCTTTTTACTGCTAATAGTCCAAAATGGAGGAGTCACATGGTGCTGAAGTGCAAAAGCAGCCAACGAGAGACATATGCATATCACAGAAGTGGTTGAGATACAACACTTATACCAATTGTTACAGTCTGTCATATACAGGGATTCCTATACAACACAATTATTGCAGAATATGACTCAGACATCCAAGTTGAACCAGCATACACACACACATAGAAAATGCATTACTCACAAGTAATTTTAAAAAGAACTCAAAAAATTTTGTCTATTAAAATGTACTGTACTCTACATAATTATCTTATTTGAAATGTGGAGCTATACACCTGCCAAATTGGGAAGGCCTGAACTTTTCATTAAAGAACTGTACATCTAAAATTGTTTCAGTTCACTGTTTTGTTTGTTTGTTTGTTTGTTTTAATTGTACATTAGTATGCCAGTAAAAAATGAAGAAAACTATCAGATTAATGTAACTTTTCCCTATTTAACATATATTTTGCATACATTCTGTCTATCCAGAGCTTATTTATATCTTAAGAAAGAAACACTTATCTCAATGTTTCTTAGGTGGTCTTTTTGTGTCACTGAATTCTGAAACCCTGTGACATTTTATAAATGTCTTTAAAAAAGGCTGAAAAATCTTTCAATTGAAGAAGATATATACTCCTAGTTTATGGAGTATATGTTATAGAGGTTGTTGGTGACTTTACACAATTATGTCATCTTTCCTCTATGAGCATTTACAGATCTTGAAAGAACTTATAGGTGTTACTTTTAGAATGAATATGAATTTATGGCTTAAAATCAACTTATCACAGTAAGAAAACACATCCATAATGAGATTCCTATCTTGTGATATAATTCTGATGCAATGGTAACTCAACTGCCTGTCTTATGGGCTCTTATTATTCTCACTCCTTCCTGTGAGAATGTCACCATTTCCATAAAGAAATCATGCAGTTACTAAATCCCAAGGCTTTTAGTTGTTGTTTTTTTTTTTTTTTCTCTAAATCAGGATAACGTCTGCCACCGAATTTCAAAAGAAAGTGTTGTGTTTTTTTTTATTTTTTTATTTTTTTATTTTTTTTAGCCAATTGCGTTAAGAATGTCACCTATCTTTTTTTTTGTCGGAAGCAAGGAAGGAAGGAAGGGAGGGAGGGAGGGAGGAAGGAAGGAAGGAAGGAAGGAAAGAAGGAAGGAAGGAAGGAAGGAAGGAAGAATAAAATAAAACCTTGAGAAACCAGGGAAGGAGGATCTGTAGCATGGTGACCATGAGGCAGATGGAGAATTTCTGAATTTCTTTTAACAGAGTTGGATAGAAAAGGAAGTCTGAACTATTAGCAAAGAAATTGCTTTCTGGTATTTGCTCCTGCTGGGTTCAAAGAAAGAGTATATTCTCTTTGCAGGTTCTGTCTAAATAAGCAGAGCTGTACTAATAAAATATTCAGGTGAACATCTAACAAAAAGCTATCTTATGAGCTTGAATATTAGTTAAGTATCCACACAGAAAGGGAAAATATGTTTTAGCATATAACCACCAAATAATTTAGGTTGGAGGGACCTCTGGAGGTTATCTGCTTCAACTTTCTTCTCAGAGCAGGGACAATTTAGGTCAGACTGCTCATCACCTATATTGTACTTTCTCACAATAAAAAACTTTTACCTAGTATGTAATCAGAATTTTACTTGTTACAGGTTTTTTTTTTTTTTTTTTTTTTTTTTTATGCCTCTCATCCTGTCCCTGTGCCTTTCAGACTGGCTCCATATTCAACGGTACCTTTTATTAGGATATATTTGAAGGCAGCAGCTAGATCTCTTAACCTTCTCTTTTTTAGGATTGAATAAAGCCAGTTTTCTCAGCCTCTCTTTGCACTTCAAGCACTGCAGTCCCTTGTTCTTTTTGGTGCCTCTCTGCTGGATCCACTCCAGTATGTCCATGTTTTTCATGTACTGGGGAGCCCCAAACTGTACATCACCACAAGGGCATACTGCTGTCTCATACTGCTTGTGGACCACCAGGATACTGAAGTCCTTTTGTACTGAGCTGCTTTCTATGGCTGTACTGTGATATGGGGTTATTTCTTCTCAGGTATGGGATTTTTCATTTCCTTTTGTTGAATTTCTCTAGGTTTTTGTCAGCCCACCTCTCCAGCCTGTAAAGGTCCTTCTGAAGAGCAGCTCTGCATTCCAAAGTATTGACTGTTCTCTCCAGTTTAGTATAATCTGAAAATTCCCTGAGGTTGCATTCTGCCCCATTATCCAGGTTGTTATTAATGGCATTGAATATTATTGGCCAGAGTGGGATATTAAGAAATGCTTCTACTAACTGACTCCCACTTGTGTAACCCTGATCACAGCTCTCAATTCAGGGCTCCAGTAATTTTACATCAAGCTTCTCATTCATCTATCCATTCATTATCTCACCAATTTGCTTCTAACTGGAGGCCCTGTCAAAAGCCTTCCTGAAATCAAGGTCAACAACATACATGTCTCTCACCTTGTAGTGCCAATAATCTCATTACAGGGTGTAGTCAAGTTGGCCAAGCATAATTTGCCCTTTTTGAACCTGTGCTTGGTGTTCCCAGTCACCTATGTGCTTCTTGAGTCTGGCCATGGCTTCAGCAACCGTATACTACACATTACCAGGAACAAGTTCTAAATTATTTCCTTTGAGCAATATGGTATCTTTTTAGACCTGAGCAACCTTTACCTTTTTTCATTTTTTTAATTTTATTTTTATTTTTTTTTATTTTTATACAAAGTCTGTACATTATGTGGAGTGAAAAACTCACCGTCTTGCTAGAGCTTTATGTTTCTGACAAAGATGAAAATAATGTTAAAATGTTCAGCTCAAACTTTTCTCTGGCCTCAACTGCTCTAAGTATTGCTATCTTAGGACTCTGTTTTTTTTTGTTTTTTTTTGCTGTTTTTTTTTCTCTATAGAAGTCATTATTTTTGAGACCCATTTTATATTTTCTATCTGTAACAAAAGGAAAATATTCCAGGAAAATCCTACTAGCTTGCACTCTAAATCAAACAGCAAGGTAGGACACATTATTATGAACATGCATTGAGCCTGAAGGTACTGAAATGTGCAACTCAATTTTTCCTTTCCGTTTACCTTCCAATTAAATTAACAGATTGAGGGAGCTTTCTGTGTATCTGACAATAGTGCATTTTTTATCTGACAATGTTTGTTTTGAGAAAACCACAGGGAAATCCCAAGTTGGAATTTTGATTTTTCTCTTCATAATGGTCTCTGGCAGCTATACTGCCTCATAATTAAGTAAGCTGTCAATATATATTGCATCCACTGGAGAAGGATACTCTGTCAACACTTTTCCCAGATGAGAAGCACGTTAGAATCACTTCCACATCTGGCTGAAAAAAGGTGGGAACTGGTAAATACAAAGAAAACTCAATGCATTGATTTCCTGTATTATTAACAATCAAAGTTCTTTATTTTGCCTAACCTAATCAATAAAGACTTTTGGTACCCTCTCAGAGGCAAATGAGTAACTGTGGAGAAAACTGCATTAATTAGTGGACAAAATTCACTGAGAAAAGCATGAATGGTCTGATAGCTGTGTTGGGAAGGGAAAAAAAACATTTTTTTATAAGGTTTGAATAAGCATTTTGGTTTTAGTTTTATTACTGTTTTTACTACTTGGAAAGAGGTCAGGAGAAGACCAGATAAGCTGAAAGAACGATACATGATACATGATACATATGTATTATTAAGAATGATACATATATTGTAATCGTTTGCCCAATAAATATGAGCAACATAATTGATGATTAACAACAAACAAACAAACCAAAATGTAGCAAAATAAGAGAGTATACGTAAAATTAGAATACTGAAGGTGGGTGCCTTATTCTTTATAAAAATTGTTGTAGTTATTTGAGACATACAAGCAAAATAAAGCAAGATTTGTAGGTGTTCTGAAAGGTGTTTTGCCTACAAGACAGCAAGCAAAGTCTAAGAACTACAGCAGGCTGAACTGACTAATGAAATTAACACATAATTACCTGTCTTGATAGTTTAACATTTGGAATGTTAGAGTCTTTCAACCCAGGCCATAGGGAAAAAAAAAAAAAAAAAAAAGTCTGCTATTTAGCAGTATTAACAATGCAACTATTCTGTTGTTGTTGTATAAATACTTTTTATTTTTTTTTTTCCCATGATTACTGGGACACAAACCAAATACCTGGGTCTCAGAGATGCTGCATTAACCTTATTCTACCCTAGAATCAATTCAACAATCTATGACTCGAGAGAAAATGCCTTTAGGCAATAGTATACAAATGAAACAAAATTTCCAGTGTTGCTCCTCCAATATTAATATGAAGGGATGAAATCAGATTTGGTACTTCCACTACTCATGATAGGACAATACTTACTTGTAATATTTACAAAGCACATATAGATCAAACCATGCAGCATTAGAGAAGTTAGAAATACTAGTATTTCCTTTGTTTCTCTGGTAAGTATCAAAAATAAGCATAAAAATTCTGTCCATCATACTCTGTTTAAACGTATGACACTGAAAGTCTTCCCCTTGGTAGGCTTTTCAAGACATTGCTGTGTAATATATTTAGTCACAAAAAGATTAAAAAAGCCTTTCAAACAGTGTCGTAAGAGCAAAGGAAATTAGAAATATGTATATTTTTTTGCCTTATGAATCCAAAGAAATCAGTGCAATACTTTAAGTGAATCCTTCTATAGGAACCTTACTGATTACCAAAAAAGCTTTGGCTGCACCATACTAAGAATGTCGTAATGCTAGAAATGCATTTTCTAGCTCATGTAATCAGATGAAATTTGCTTGAGAAGGCACGAATTAAAAATAAATAAACCTTCTGCTCATGCACATAGACATACCACCCAGATAGAAGTCTGACTTGCAAGAGACCTTAGACAGTTAAAATCTGAAAAATAAGTTTGTGTAACTTTACTACTTGCACTAACATCTCTTCAGATTCACATTCAGTGATTTGAGCATCTCAGCTCATGAACAAAAAAATTAGCATGAAATTAAGTGTCAGCCAAGGGGAAAACAGCCCAGTGAAAACATGTTTACATCCTTTCCCTGGTACCTGAAGGTAAAGCATTTTTAGGATCTTCTTCTGTACTTTAATGGCTGTATTTCCATTGAAGAAATTAAGAAAAGCATTAACAGCTGTAAAACAATGTCACAGTAGACAATAATTACATACTGTACCAAATAAGTGATTGTTTGACCTGTACATGGCTTTTTTGCTGTTTTTGTTTTTATCTGCAATGTTATTTGGAGCTTAATATCTGAGTTTTGCCCTTAATATGAGTTAGGTCCACAAAAATGTCAGAAATTGCATTTTGACACTGTTTGGCCTGTAAAAGAGTGTAACCTCAGTCACAGGGCAACACAAATCATTCAGTAATAATAGAAATGTACCGTATTAATTCTTACCTTAAAGGTATTCACTTCTCATAGAACCATAGGACAATTTGGGTTTGAAGGGACCTCAAAGATCATCTAGTACCAACCCCCCTGCCATGGGCAGGAATGCCATCCACCAGATCAGGTTGCCTAGGGCTTCATCCAACCTGGTCTTGAACACTTCAAGGGGTAGGGCATACACAGCCTCTCTGGGCAACCTGTTCCAGTGCCTCAATGCCCTCTGAGTGAAGAATTTCCTCCCAACATCTAATACAAATCTCCCCTCCTTCAGTTTAAAACCATTCCCCCTTGTCTTGTCATTATCTGCCTAAGAAAAAGAAAAAAATAATTGCTCCCCATCTTTTTTATAAGACCTCTTTAACTATTGAAAAGCTGCAATGAGGCCTCCCAGGAGCCTTCTCTTCTTCAGGCTGAACAGCCCCAGCTTTCTTAGCCTTTCTTTGTAGGACAGGTGCTCCAGTCCTCTGATCATCTTTGTGGCCCTCCTCTGGATCTGCTGTAATGGATTTTTCTTGTGCTGGGGGCCCCAGACCTGGATGCAGGACTACAACTGGGGTCTCACAAGGGCAGAGTAGGGGGAGACAATCACTTCCCTTGATCTGCTGGCTGCTCCTCTTTTGATGCAGCCCAGGATGCAGTTGTTTTTTTTTGGGCTGGAAGTGTGCACTGCTGGCTCATGTCAAGCTTTCTGTACACCAGAATCCCCAAGTCCTTCTCTGCAGGGCTGCTCTCATTGAGTTCTTCTCCCAGTCAGTACTCATATCTGGGATTGCCCTGACCGAGGTGCAGCACCTTGCACTTAGACTTGTTGAAGCTCATCAGGTTCACATGGGCCCACTTCTCAAGCTTGTCCAGGTCCCTTTGGATGACATCCCTTTCGTTTTATCAACTGCACCACTCAGCTTGGTGTCATCTGCAAACTTGCTGAGAGTGCACTCAATCCCATTATTGATAAAGATATTAAACAGTACCAATCCCTAGAAAGACCCCTGAAGGACACCACCCATCACCAGCCTCAACCTGGACACAGAGCCATGGACCACCATTCTCTGGGTGTGGCCTTCAAGCCAATACCTTATCCACTGGATGGTCCACCCATCAAGTCCATCTCTCTCCAATCTGGAGATCAGGATGTCATGTGAGACCATGTCAAAAGCCTTGCAGAAGTCCACTTACATGACATCAGTAGGCCTTCCCTCATCAACTGATGCAGTCCTTCCATCACAGAAGACCACCAGATTGGTCAGGAATGATTTGATTTGTCAGACAGCCATGATGGCTGTCTTGGATCACCTCCTTGTCTTACATGTGCCTTGATATCACTTCCAGGAGAATCTGTCCCATGATCTTTCCAGGCATAGAGCTGACTCTCACCAGTCTGTAGTTCCATGGGTCCTTCTTTCTACCCTTTATAAAAATGTGAGTGATGTTTCCCTTTTTACAGTCACCAGGGACTTCACCTGACTGCCAGGACTCTTCAAATATTATGGAAAGAGGCTTGGCAACTCCATCAGCCAGTTCCCTCAGAACTCTGGGATGCATGCCATGAACTTGTACTTGTTCATTTTCATCAGGCATTTAATCGTTCACTTGGTCTGCTCTTCTCCTTCTTCTTGGGTCCCATTCACCAATTGGGAGGATAGAGGAGAACTCTGCTTGTACTCTTCACAGAATCACAGAATCATTTAGGTTGGAAGAGACCTCCAAGATCACCTAGTCCAACCTCTGACCTAACACTAACAAGACCTCCAATAAACCATATCACTAAGCTCTACATCTAAACATCTTTTAAATACCTCCAGGGATGGTGACTCAACCACTTCCCTGGGCAGCCTATTCCAATGCCTAACAACCCTTTCAGTAAAGAAGTTTTTCCTAATATCCAACCTAAACCTCCCCTGGCGCAACTTTAGCCCATTCCCCCTCGTCCTATCACTGGGAATGTGACAGAACAGACCAATCCCTACCTCACTACAGCCTCCTTTAAGGTACCTGTAGAGTGCAATAAGGTCGCCCCTGAGCCTCCTCTTCTCCAGGCTAAACAACCCCAGCTCCCCTCAGCCGTTCCTCATAAGACTTGTTCTCCAGGCCCCTCACCAGCTTCATTGCCCTTCTCTGGACATGCTTGACCACCTCGATGTCCTTCCTGTAGCGAGGGGCCCAAAGCTGAACACAGGATTCAAGGTGCGGCCTCACCAGAGCTGAGTACAGGTGAGTACAGACAATCACTTCCCTAGTCCTGCTGACCACACTGTTTCTTATGTAAGCCAGGATGCTGTTGGCCTTCTTGTCCACCTAAGCACACTGCTGGCTCATATTCAGCTGACTATCAACCAATACTCCCAGGTCCTTCTCTGCCAGGCAGCTTTCCAACCACTCCTCTCCCAGCCTGTAGCATTGCTTGGGGTTGTTGTGCTCCAGGTGCAGGACCCAGCACTTGGCCTTGTTGAACTTCATACAGTTGGCCTCAGCCCATCAGTCTAGCCTATCCAGATCCTCCTGCAGAGCCTTCCTACCCTCGAGCAGATCAACACACACATCTAATTTGGTGTTGTCTGCAAACTTACTGAGGGTACACTCGATCCCCTCATCCAGATCATTGATAAAGATAGTGAAGAGAACTAGCCCTAATACTGAGCCCTGGTGGACTCCACTAGTGACTGGCCTCCAACTGGATTTAACTCCATTCACCACAACTCTTTGGGCCCAGCTACCCAGCCAGTTTTTAACCCAACGAAGCGTACGCCAGTCCAAGCCTTGAGCAGCCAGTTTCTTCAGGAGAATGCTGTGGGAATCTCGATCCCTTTAACATCTTTCCAAAGGACATAAAGTCCCTTTTGATATTTCAGAGTCTCTCTGTTGCAGCCTCATTTTTTCCTACATGAAAGAGTAGGAACAGGTGGTAGTCTTCTGGCTCCACCAGTCTGGGTAGCCACTTTGTAGTATGATGAATGTGGGCCCCAGGCTGGCAGCAAACCTCTCTGCAGAGATTATCTGGACAACATAGAATTAATAACTTCTTGCAAAATATTCACCATCAATCTTGCATATTACGAAAAACATAATGAAAACAGGAATACAGCTTAAAATTGATTCTACCCAAAGTATTTATAATGCTGTACTAACTTTTACAAAATACCAACCTATAAGGTTCAAGTGAAAATGTGTCAGTGGATGAGCATGCATCAAAGTATGCCAAGAAAGTTGTGTCATTTTGGTTAATAGATACTCTTACGTACCAGAAGACCCAATGAGGCCAGAACAATATACCTGCTTAAAATCACCTGAAATGGTCCTTCTTCAGAGTATGGAGTAATGTCCACCTGCTCTTTGACTCAAAATAAATCTGGTGCTGATTTTCTTCAAGGACCACTTAGTTCCTATAATCAATATATAAAGGCAATAGAACACTAAAAATACAGGACTTATAAATTTGCAAGAACTGATAACAGCACCCATTGTGTTCTGATGTTGTATTTCATAATGTAAGGTTGAATTTTTTCAGGGAATTCTAATTCACCAGTTTAAAAGGAGTGAGATAAACTGTTACAATATCTCCCTTTTAGTTAAAGTACTTCATAGTCTGTGTACGTAGCTCTGTCTTGAGGATTAAAAGTTACAAGAATAATTTAATGTCACAACAATCTAAATTCCTCTCCAGAACAGACTTTAAACATAAGCCATCACCTCTCCATGGGAGTTATTTTTGCTATTCCATAAATACCCCAACAAATATTCCTGTATATTAAATGAAACGCTTAAGTAAAATCAATAGATTTTTACATTATTAATTTAAAATACTTATCAAAAATGGAGAGTAAGTTCTATAAATAACCAGGGCAGAGAGTTCACATTCCATAATTTATGAATTATATAAATCACCATTGTAGAGCTTAGAAGAGCAACGCGGAGACAATGGATAAGACAGCTGTCCTTCATTTTAGGACTAAGCTTCTAAGGAAACCCAAGAGGCCAACATCCGTGATTTACTGTAACACCTCACTGTAGGAATAGTGCAAGTTGTAGAGTTAGTCCTCATATTTTGTGGATAACAATCAAAACCTGACTTGGTATCTTCAGAGCAGATACTATGAAAAAGGTGGAAGCTTGCATGCTTCAAGACCGAATCCTTCAGTGCTCTTTTCACAGCGTAGCCATAACATGGGGTAAAGTTGTGCATTAAGAAAGGCTGACATGGATTTGCTTCCATTATCCTTTCACACGCCATACCTAAAAGTGCTGAAAGCAAGAAAGCCAAACTTTTAGCTTGTAATGCCTCTCCTCTCTATCTTCAATGAGACCTGAAACAATGAGAGTTTATAGACTGAATATTATGGTGCTTGATGGAAACATGAATATAAGAAGCACATTAGGGGTTGACATCATTAGAGTGGTTTTGAAGAAGGCAGTTCCATACGCTTTACTCTTTTGCCTTCAGAACGTACTAAGAGCTCATTGTTATGTTATTTTAATAAAACACCTAATTAACATGAGTTACAAGGATGATTTGTTTCCTTTTGTCTCTTCTATTTCTTACCCTCTAAACCAAAGAACTAATATTCAGCAATGATTATAAGTGCTGTATTAAGATATTTTAGCTGAAAGCAGCACAAACTTCAAATAATGGCAATTTACATACTAAGTTAGGTAAATACAAAGAAAATAAATATATAAATGAATGTCTATGCCATTCAGGCATGAAGACAGAAGGAGTCTGAGCCAGCATAATACTTTATTTTGCTCTGGGGAAAATTAAGGTCGTCATCGAAATGCTCAGTATCTAAACCCCGTATTATGCACATGGCAGAAAAAAAAATGGAGCCTTATAACAAACATCATTAATCCTAACTATCAACACTTAAAAGCTATTGTATTAATTAAAGACTCTATGTATAAAGTTTATTTCTTTTGCTATATAAAGCAGTATTAAAATAAGTCTTTCCCAAACTGACATTGTTAATATGCTCTGTATCCTCTTTTATTGCTGTTTCAAAGACAATTGTTTTGATCATGAAAGGAGATTTTTTTAAATAATGGTACAAGTATAATGAGACTTTAGGCAGCTGTATGAGAAGGCTCATTAACCCTGTACATATTATTATTAACATACTACTAACTGAAAAAAAAAATTAACTGTGTAAGAATTTAAAGAAAATTCTGTCTAGCTTAATTTATATAGTCACCTATAGCTGCCAGAGCCTATAGCTTTCCAGATATCTCAAATATCTCTGGAATATCAGACCTAAACTACGATGACAACGTTCAACTCATTATGCTCTCACTTCAGTAGAAGACCTCCTTCCTCCCTCCGCCAAAACGTCTTTAATATTTTTTCTTAATAAATAATACCTATCTTCAGTCTGAAGTTGAAATTGAGGTTATGTTATAGAATAAGCCTGAGCAAAAAGAGTTAAACCATCATGTTATCCATTCAGTTTTGACACATCTACGGTTTTATTCAGGAATTGTTCAAATCCCCAAGGCCTGTTAAGTTTTTAATTATGATGTCTTCAGATGTCAGGAATACTCAGACTAGTCAAATGCTAACGTCTGAAGGTGCTGTCTGTCAGATTTAAGAGTTTGTAGGAAAAAAAAATAAATCATAGACTCAGTTTTAGTTTCTTCTGAGATTTATCATGCTTACAATTATTTTTGGATCCCACAGATTTCATTTTGTGGAACAACAAGAAAAGGTGTAATAATCAGACTGTAATTAAAATGCTGGGAACACAATTAATAAAACAGTAAGGTAAAAGGATAAAAACTCCTTTATGAAAAGTTTCAGACTGTCAGAAGTGGTGTTAAAAGGCTTCAAGCCTGAATTCAGGAAAACAGATATACAAAAGAGACCAACAAAGCCATTGTCATTTGGTTCTGAATGACTGAAATCACAAGGAACATTTCCTTTAGTCAGGGAAAAATACAAAATACAAAAAAAATACAATATTCAGCGTTGAAACAGGGAAGAAGTATGGCTGTTGCACAAGGCTCTTGTGGAACCTCCAGTGAAATACTCTGTACACTTATTTGCACACATATCAAGCTGGGATAGGAGCTGGGAGGAAAGCCACCGCAGACAACCTAATTTACAAGAAAAGGTTTTATCTCTGTCTAAATGGATGGAACCTGCAGATGAGGTAATAAGCCCTGCTGAGATTTTCTCTTCCCCTTCAGAAACATTGACAATATTGCAAAACAAATATGAAATGTTAACAATTAAAAATAACAAACTTTACTTGGATAGGAACCACCTTCGACCTTTTCCGTGTTTTTATCAGTTTTTTATCAGTTGACTAAAGGGCCAATTTAAAACAAAAACAAAACAAACAAACAAAACACACACACACACACACACACAAAAACAACTTCTGCATGGCACTTCCTGTTTTTTAATTAAACTTTCTTATACATAAGGTAAATTTTTATTCCATTGCTGAGACTTTATTACACAGAAGACATCATTTTACTGAATGCTGTAGCAGAGCATTCTCTTCAGGACAATTACACACACAGAGCCTCCTGTTTTGCTCAATGGAAACAGAAACAGATAGAGAATATTGGGTAGAAGGAAATCTTCACATGCAACTTGCACATTAAATGCATTTTAATGGACCTCTCCAACATGTACATTAAGCAAAAATAATAGTGTTGAGCAATATAGCCTTTTCGTGAGACAATTTCAAGAAACAGACAGACTCTTAGAAGCTAAAAAATAACCAGCTTTACATAATGAATTGAAGAAATTGCATTTTACACTTTTTTAAAAAGCATATATACACTCAAGTGGCTTTGAAAGCAAAAGAATGATAGGTCCCCAGAAGCACTTTCTATTTTTTGAAGTGCATTTCTTTCTAGGGATGGGAAACCTCTGTATATCTTTTCAGTGGAACATATTTTCTTTATTAAGGAATGAGAAATCTTTTTGCATAAGGGGAAATTTTCTTTTACACAAAGAAGGACAAGCATCCAGGCATTTGGCTTCTTCTGTTTTGGAGATATTTTCTCTCTGGGAGAGGTTTTCACTCCACACCTGTACAAAAGAGGAAATTTGCAAAAACTGTGTCCCTTCAAAATCTTGAGCAGCCCTGAGGCTGGTATACAGAACATAACACAGCAGATCATACTCACCTACACAGAGCTAGTGCATCAGTTAAAGTAACTCATACACCTTGTTTTCACAGAATCTATTTTCATTATTATCACTTCTATTTGCAGTGTGTTTTGAGAAGCTTAGCTGAATTTACTAAATGCGACTTTTACTTTTTTTTTTTCTCCCCCCCCCCCCCCCCCCCCCCCCGAAAATACTAAATGTAGGAGAGAGACAAAAGAAAAAGCTAGAACATCTGCTTTAAGTGGGGACATACTGTCAAATAGAGACAAATTTATGAGAAGCTGTTTACTCGGGAACACCTTTCTCTATTCTTTTTAATTTTTTTCTTCCTTCAAAAGCTATTTTTTCTTCCTCCACAATGAAGATAACACGATGTAAAAACAAGAAAAAAATCCAACCACAGGCTATGTCTGTGTTGCCCATTAGCTGAATTCAAACTTCAAAATCTTGTAGCCTACAAGTGATACAGTTTAAACAAAATTAGATTGGTGTCTAAACACTGAATCATTTATGAGAACATTATGTAAATATATTTACATTTTGTGCTACATTTTTTGCAGTTGGCCTAAAACGTAACATGGGGTTTTGCCACTTTAAATTGTCCTTTCCTGAAATCAAGGCCTTTGGATAATTAAAGTTACTTTTAGAGAAAATGAGAATGAAATCTGCAACCCTACTAATTAGTTTCTAGATATATCGTTTATTTTTTTTATGGTTTTAATAAATTGTTTTATTCTGAAATAAATGGTAAAAATATTTGTCAAATAATAATATTTCATCTTTGTACTTATTTTTCTCCATTCAAATTTTGATTAATTACCTTCAGAGAGAGAGAATTCTGTAAATTCAAATGAGTTAATTTTATAGAGAACTGCCTACATACCTGGAAAGGAGTATGAATAAAATATGACAATAGTTACCTACTTGTCACTTGTGCCTGAGATAATATGGATTTGAAAATGGAGTTAAAATTTTTAGTCATTCAGGTTCTTGGAAATTTATGCCCATTTTGCATGGCAGGATTAAAGTAGCACTTCAACCTTTCCCTTTAATATATGTTTTTTTGTTGTTGTTGTTTGTTTGTTTTGTTTGTTTGTTTTGTTTGTTTGTTTTGATAAAGGAAGACCTTAATAACAAAGAAGAAGTAAATGTAACTGTATATAGAATTTTGTCTTCCTCAGTTTTCAGACATTTCAATAGATAATTTAGAGAAATGAGTAAGATTACATTAGGCTAGGCTTTGGCAACTTACCATAACTTTCAGTTATTAAGTTTAAAGTGCTGATGATCATTAAAAACAAAATTAGATGTAGAAATCTCACTGTAGCCCACAGGCATCAACTGGAAGTATGCTGACAAAGTAATTGGCAGTTGTGCTGTAATATCAACAAGAATAATTGTATTATTTTAATGGAAAAAAAGGAAGAAGAAATGAAAGCTGCATAGACAAAACATAGACAGAGGAAGAGTTCAGATATACAAAGAGAAAGACCAGAAACAATTGTCCTAAAAGCCTGTGATGGATGCCTGAGCTGGTGAGAGCTCTGAGATGTTCAGATGTCCAGATCCTCTTCTATAGAGAGTTCCCCAAAAGGACTGAAAGACTTTTAAATACTGAAAGCCCAATTTTATTAGTCTGTAATCTAAGATCATGAATTTCAATTAAGAAAATTCAAAGTAACTTGAGCAAGCATAACATGGATGCTTCGGTTCATGTCCAACTTACCCACTGTCTTGTAAATGAATCTTGCTTCCAGACTTGATTTGAGTCACTTGGTAACTTTCTGAGCTGCAGGAAGTCACTCAGTAACTTTCTGAGCTGCTTAGAGAAGCCCTTCCTTCTCCACTATAATTGGCCTCCCCCACCCCTTTCAGCAGCCTTGCAATTTTGCTGTCTGAACTAGTGACCACCGTTCCTGCCATGACTTTCAATCTCCTCTATCTTCTGTATTTGACCAGGATCAGTAGCCACTAAAGGCAAGTAACAATCTCCCTTTCAAGTGGCTTTGCCTGATCCATTTTTTAAGGAACTAACATTATATAATTATGTATAAAGATGGAAAAGTCTTAAATATCATCCCTCCTGATGGCCATCTTCCTATTAAGTTGTACTATTTATAGCAAAAAGGCATCAGAAATAACAAAAGAGATAACAAGTTATGGGCAGTTTTTCTTATAGTACTAAGGTCAGATACTAATATTGAAGAATTTCATACGGATAGTAATAAATGAAGAATTTCAATAACACTGGGGGATGACATGCTTTTCCCTGTGTAATCCCACCCACAGCCAAACTGACAATCAGTAAAAATCAATTTGCAACTCCTCCATATAACATTTCAAACACTCTTGTCAGGTCAGAAATAACGGGTGATCTACTTAAAACCACTTTCCATCCCCAAAAAGATCTTCATGAACTCCTTTATACCCCACTGACATCAAGAATTATTTGTGGTTCCCACAGCCTCTTCATATGGCTTTGCTGCCTCCAAGACTCTAAAGGCAAAGACACAGTTTTTTGTAACATGAATGAACCTGCAGTCAGTGTCTCAGGAATGCTATGCAAACCCAGACACGTGATTTCCTGCCACAATCTCTCTGAACCATTCTACTATACTCCTAGCAGTCTAAACAACCCTACATCTTGCCAATGACAATAAGTAGAAAATGAGCTATTACCATGCACGGTACAAGCAGCCTGAAACTGATGAAAAACAGTAATCATTTGAGTGGACAGATGCAGATTTTCGAGAAGGAATTCTGTGCTTACATATCAAGAAGAATAAGGAAAAGTAGGTGTTTCACTACACCTGCAAATCTGGACTGCTCTTTCTTTCTGATAAGATTCCCAGTCACATGAGCTCCAGGTCAGATAGGGAGTCATAAAGAATTGAGGAATGGATCACATGACAAGGTCAGCGTCTGCAACACAAACACTGCAGCGAGTGTTGATATATTCCTTCTGAGAACAAATGAACGAGGATGACTTCCTCACTAATGGGCACTTACTGTGCTTTAAAGGGACATAAGAGTTAACGCTTCCCAACATGCACACTATTCAGTTCTAATGTATTTCCTCTCTCTGATTGGTCAGCTTGAACCAAGGGCAGCTGTGTGGAAATACATGACACTTCCTGAAGCTGGAGGCAGAGGGAATGTGCCACAAATATATTAGTTATGCAAACTCCTTACTAGCATCATTTTGACTGAGACTCAACAAAGGCATAAGCTCAACTTTAAGCCTGTAAAAAGTCCTACCACAGTCAAAATAGGACAGATTTCATGGTTAAAGTAGTGGTATCTTAGATGCTTTACAGTAGCAGGCAATATGAAAATCCTTCCCTGCTGCATTTTGGTTATGGCAAAAAACTACTTACTAACAGTCCCAGTAGCCAAGAATGAGATTTCCTACTTACCACAAATATATTTGTTTACCTGCAGCTCTTAACCTTTCTAAAACTAAATCACTAGACAATTAATTGATTTATCAATGTTGTCCGGGAAGAACCTTAATTGCTCGAAAGTGGAAAAGATGTCAATAACATTACCTTGGGTCAGACAGTGGCTTGGCATGGGATGTGACTGGACACATAAATTAATTTATGCACATACAGATAAAACACAGAAGAACCTTACAGAGTAAATGTAAAACTAAGTAGTAAATTTACAAAAGGATAGGATTGCCTTACATACTGCCACAGGGAATTAAGAAGTCTTGAGATTAATTTACTTCCCCTTCCTTCTTGCCCCATCTTCCTCATAAACTGATTATTTGTTGTTTCCCTTGGAAAAATAATCTCTCAGAGAGAATAAGACAACCTTTAAAATAAGGTTATTATTCAGCTTTTAAAGCACTTACTTTTGTTGGACATCCATTTCACCCTTAGAAAATTCTTCCAGAGCTTCAGAGCACAACCTGCCCAGTGCTCTGAAGGACCAAGTGCCCTGCTATACAGTCTGCAGCTCCCTCTTTCAGCCAGGACACCTTAGCCTCATGATTGACTTAGTATCTGCTCCTTGCCCCTTCAGTCTGTTCTCCATATCTCCTCTCATCTTGGTATTTAAATGTTGTATTTTCCCCCTAATCCTTTGGATTGGGTATAGTTTGAAAGCTGTTGGCAATGGTAGGTGGCAGGGCTCCTCCATGAGAAGAGGCCAGAGCTTCCTGGTGCCAGACACAGCAGGTTGCAGCCAACTCCAACGGCCAGACCACAGGGCATGTCTGAGCCCAGCTGCCACTATGCGAAAAAAGACTTAAGAAAGGGGAAAAAATGCTGCACATCAGTGAGAAATGATGAAAAAAAAAAAAGTGAGAATCAACCCTGTGACACCCAGGTCAGAGAAGGAGGAGGGAGAGAAGGTGCTGCAGTTGCCAGAGCAGAGATTCCTGGTGCCTGTGGAGAGGACCATGTTGAAGCAGGTTGTTTGCCTGCAAACATAATGGAGGATTATGTTGGAGCAGATATCCACACTGTAGCCTGTAGTGGACTCCATGCTGCTGCAACAGGTAGATGGGCCCGGTTGGAAGCTACAGCCTGTGGAGAGCCCTTGCTGGAGTGGGGGAAAAGTGTGAGGAGGAAGGAGCTGTAGAGAGGAGTTATGGACTGTTCGCAACATCCATTCCCCATCCAACTTTGCTACTAGGATTTGGAAGTGGAGGTAGAGGAGCTAGGGTTTGAAGGAGCAAAGTCAAGCCCGGGAAGAAAGGGTGGGCAGGAGGAAAGATTTCTGTGTTTGTATTTGTTTCTTACCATCCTAATCTAGTCTTAAACGGCAATAAATGAAATTAATCTTCCCCAAGTTAAGTCTGTTTTGCCTATGATAGCAATTGTTTAGTGATCTCCGTATGTTGACCCATTAGTTTTTCCTGACCTATTTTCTCTCCCTGTTGTGTTTAGGAAGGGAGTTGAGAGAGCAGCTGGGTGGGCATCAGGCAGGGTCAACATCTCAACCCACACCTACCCCCCACACTCTCCAAGAAAAAAATAGAACCAGAAAAACAGAGCCACCAATGTATTTTTCAATTATACTCTGCTTTTGTATTATATAATTTTTAAGTTCAGGGTACATATTACATAAACAAAACAAAAATCCTTCTTGTTGGAGCACTGACTACTTTAATACTCTATAATTGCAGAACTCTAAGAGATTACTATGACTTTAAAATACTCATAATTCATAAATTGTACCTTCCATAAAATTACCCCCAAACCTGTCGTCTTTTCTCTGTGTTTCCTACCTAATGGCTGTCTTGGCAGCTCAGAGAAGCACTAAGTCTGTTTGTAATAGCAGTATTTGCAGAAGAGAGCAGCTGCAGCAATAGAGACAGAAGGGCAAAGGAAGGTAAGATACTTATCAAACACATTGCTCTGTAACATAGAAACCTCCCGTGCCATCATGCTCCTTTAAATTACATCCATGTAGCAGGTAGCATGTGCAAAGATGACCAATCTTGTTGCACATACCACTGTAAAAATGCTACACTGCAAGTTCACTGACTGCTCTGCAAGAAGACAGGTCCTAATTCATTACTGCATCCTCACACCTTGTTAATCACCCGTTTGCCTGCAGCTTTCTCAGCTATGGCACATCATATGCTTTAAAATAGCTCTTGCAGGTAGTCATTCAAATCAAACACCTGATCCTGTCTCTGAAATCAGACCCAGAGGCATTTGCCACATGGCCCTCGATTGCACAGCTGTGCCCTGCATGCTTCAGCTCAGTGGCAAGGGCCTCACTTCTGTGCTCATGCCTGGAGGATTCTGGTGGTCAGTAAAATGCCCAGCACAACCTTCTGAACATGCCCGTGCTGTAGATAATGTAGCATTTATCTGACAAGATTATTTCAAGGGTCCTGCTTATGAAAGTAATTGGCACCCTCTGGTGGTATGTCGGTCTTACTGCTTGAGAGCTCTCCCCAAATGCGGTGCCAGAAGGTACCAGTTTCTGTCACGATGACAAAATCACTTACAAGCCCTGGGAAAAATGTCAGAGTCTCTCAAATCTGAAAGCAGGCTATACTCCATTAAACTGTTTAGATTTCAACCCACCATGCTCTCCAGAGAGAGTCAAAGACTGGAAAAAGCATTCCTGTTCTCAGTACAATTTTTTCAAGACTTTGGGGGGAGGGGAGGAGAGGAGAGTGAGCAGCCTAAATTTTTACCTTTTCTTTGTGTTTAAAATGTTGAAAATTTCCAAAAACACTGTATGCAATTAAAATGAAGTCAAGCAGGAAGACAACAGTGCTAAGAAATTTGCATTCACTTTCTTACCATGTATTCCTTCCCGCAGTAAACGTTAAGATAGAATTTAAGTCTTTTTGGTGGTGATGGTGGTGTTTTGTTTGTTTGTTTGTTTGTTTGTTTTTGGTTTTGTTTTGTTTTGCTGGGGGTAGAGGAGCTTTACAATAGAAGGTATAATTTCAATGACAGTGCTAATCTAATTCAAACTTCAGTTTGGTGTGATTGACATGTAGGAACAAGAAAGCCAGCTTTACTGGTGGGTGCCTTCCCAGTCATGCAGAAGATTATATAAGCTTCCCCAAAGCAGTTCTTCATAGAAAGGGCAACACACAGAACTGTGCACATCACATGTCATATTATGAAGGGCGAAAAGGCAAATATCATCGGACCTGGGGCCCTCTTCTTTTCTTTTTGTCAATGGAGCGTTATTGCTGACAATATTGAGAATGTCATGGCAATTACTTTGACAGCACAAGAACTAGAGGGGTAGAGATGACTGATTTTGCAGAATCATGTCATTCACAGCCAGTACTTCACATATGTAAAGTACATGTGGGAGCAGTGGTTTATTCAATGCTGCCCCAACATCCATCTCAGCTGCTTAATAATAATTGTGTTGACGTATTGAGCTGTTTGCTAAAAATATGTAATTTACTTGTATACTATAGAATTTAGAGACCATGCTCAATTGAAAGAATTATCTTTATCTTTTGCCCATGACAAAAAAGTATTTACCATGTTACCAACCTCATCTTGTCACTTCTTGTAGAAATTCATTATATCATGCTTTGTTTTTTCTCTTCAGAAAGGAAGGAATTGGATAAATCCATTTACTCCCTGGCAGGGAGATCCACCATATTTTGGAACCAGTTTCACAAATGGACCAATATTTAATGCTGTCTTGATTACTCCAATCACCATTATGAAGAGGAGATGATGACTGCTATCTCCACCTCACAAACAGCAAAACTGAAATAAAGATTTACAGAACGATTTGTCGTGTCACATAGGTTATCTCCATCAAGTTCCTACTGCTAATTTATTGTCCTACCAACACAATCATCTAGCAATATATTCTAGAATCTATTTTGATTACTAAAGGCCTTAAATAGAAACATTAGAAGTAATACTCTCTAATTTGTATTCTTAAACCTCATACCACAAAAAATATGGGCCAGAAGGTGTCTTTGAAAGTCACTTAGTCCAAGTCCCTGTTCAAAGTAGAGACAACGTCAAAGATGTTAAGGACCTCTGGTTGATCAAGGTTAATCCAATTCAACAATATATTGCAACATATAAAAGAAATTCAATGATTCATAGAAAACTATTCTCTTTCCTTATCACTAATACTGTTCCCTTTGGAAGGTATTTGCAAGGCCCATATTTGAAACAATACTATATTTAGGTGTCATTTACCACTTCTGGGGGGGGCAGGGGAGGCAGCAGAGAATTCTGTTTTTTCTTGTTCCTCTCTTCCAGTGGTGATACCCACTGAGTCACAAAAATGGGATGAAATTGAAAGTTCCAGCAAAGGAGTGGCTACAAAGTTGCACAAAATTACAAGTCCCAGCAAAGTATGATGAGACAGTAGCATTACTTCCATATTAGATGCATTTGATAAATGCTTCATAAAGAAATATAAACAGAGGGAAATGAAGAATACTCTCTTGTTTACATGATGATAGGATGTGAATATCCTCATTTTCACTAAACCCCCTCTATTTTCAGCTGAGCTCTCCAAATTTTATTTACAAAGATTATGTCAACCCCTGTATTGATTAGAAGTATACAATTAGTATACAATTTATGGGTGAGATAGCTTTTGTCTTGACACATTTCACCTGGAAAACAGGCTATTTTTTTAGCAAGGTAATAATTCAGCTATGGATTGCAACAATTTAAAGATGGTTATACTTCCACCACAAATTAATTCTAAAAAAATGATCAGTCTTCCTTTAAACGTCTATGATATAATTTAATCACCAACAACATAAATATATTATTGCAATATTCATTTACATTTACACTGACATTTTTTAGTCTGGGAAGATTTCACTCTTCTGCACTGCTGCTTACTATAGCAATGATCTGAAATTGCCTTAAAAAATTAGTTTTCAGGTCTCTTTATGCAGGACAGGGTGTTCAGATTTGAGGGGGGGAACTCTGAAAATGTCATTTAAGATTTCAATGTAGGTAATATTGTAATATTGTTTGCTAATGTCTGTCACTTGTCTTCAAGTCTTTATTTTTATTTTTCTTCTAATGAAAATGTATGTTTATTTTACTTAAACTGATAAGGAAAAATTAATATACTGTTCATATTTATTTTTACTTTTTTTCATGCTTTCTTCATGGATGGATACACTGTTTATGTTGAATGCTGATCTTCGCTGTATCATAGTTATTAGAAACGAAACTCTGGTCCTTTAGTTCAGTTATTACCTATTGATTTTAGATTTGAGCATATAAAACTTAACCAAAAATAACAATCAGCACATACAAGACAAAACATGAAATCTTCTTTACATTCATAAAACTTATAATACTTATTTGCTGGCATATTAATAAAGTATCCTTATATCCAGCTGATGGATCTAGAACAAAATAAATACTAATGCAAATATTTAAACATAGGACAAGGATGTCATCCTTGACACTTTTTCAGTCTCTTTCCTCAGTGGGTCTTTGGACGTAGGAATCATTTGCCATGTTTGAGGTATTGCATGCTTCCACTTTTAAGGAATAAAGATTTGAAAACCTTTTCCTGTAAAATCTTCAATAATTCAAGGTCAGTCAATCTAATTTACCTTCCCTTGAAAGCCTAGAAAACAGCCGTTTTACCTCAATGTCAAGATGCAATAATCCCAGTCTGGGTCATTTTTTCCCCCAAGTGTTATATGTGGAGAAAAGGTCTTGGAAACTGTCATCAAGTCTAGATGTTAGAAGTGTGTTCAGCCTGCATCTAGGGATAAATGTCAGGTTCAAATGGGGAGAAGCTAATAAACTGAAGTTATGGCTAGGCCAGAAAGAGCTGCTAGGCTTTGTCTGTTCTGAGTCTGCTGCTTACAAGGGCAAGTCTAGAATTGGCTCTGTGTTTAGCAGAGATTACCAGAGCAGAGTGATGGACAGAGGGAAAATTATGTAAGGATATGTTTGCATGCTTTTAAGTTCACCATTATAGTACCAACACATACATCAGCAGAGATCTGCTTGCTTTGTGTTGCTCTGAAACTGCTAATTACTCTGGACATAATTAAAGCTAAGATTAGGATTGCAAATATTGTTCAGATTACCAAAGATCTGTAAATTATGTTAAGGGCTGTGTTTAGAGAGACTGTCTAGTTCAATATTGGTGTCAAAAGCAACAAGGGTTGGAAGGCCTCCTACAGCAGTGAAGTCTAAGGCAGCCAGTTTTGAACTGACACCCATAGTTGACACCTTGTTCAATCTGCTGAGTTTGCCAAGGATGGTTCTGTTGTTCAGACTGACAGGACTGGAGAGCCACGCCCTTAGTTGCTGCCTCTGAGAGAAATAGATTATTGGGAAAATCTGATTTTTGTTTGTTTGGTTGGTTGGTTTGGCTTGGTTTCTAGAATTGAAACTGGTACAGGATGACTGTTACAGCCATCTGATAATCTAGAGTTGTAGCTGATTGTAGAATGGGCAATAGTATAAATTTCTCTCACACATCTCCAGGTGCAGCAAGCTTTGTGCTGGTCTGAGACTAACAGGGGCTGCATAGCTATGATTAAAGCTAAGGATGATGTTAGGATTAAAGATATAGCTGAAGTCAACAGACACCTCTGGGCACATGTGGACATGTAGTTCATGGGGTCCGAAACCAAAACAATTTTACAATTTGTCCAGGTAGGGTTCCTTGTTCAAATTTTTATTTCAGCTGCCTCTTGGCATAAGTATTTTCACATGATGACACCACAGGACTCAATCCTGTTTGTATGAAACAGATTTAAAATTGGTGTTGACAAACTAGAAATTTGAAAGCTCACTGTAAGTAGGAGGTGTTGTAAGTGTTGGGGAAAACTCCTAGTCAGACCAAGCACATAATTTTAGACTAGGAAAGATTTGTCAGTTGATAGACAATCTCTAAGGAGAAAGGTGTAAGAAGCCCAACAACCCACCATCTTATCTGTTGCCACTCCGTGAATATGTTTTTCATAACTAAAGTCCATGATAAAGAAAATGACCTTTAGAGAACTGTGACATGGAAAAATGGAAATATATTCTGTATGTTAAATTTCTCTCTCTCTCTCTATATATATATATATATTTGACTGAAGAGCTTGCTTTTCTCTATATTAGACAAAACTATTTCCTAAGGTTTGTATTTTCTGACACTGAAATTAAAGAGGCAAATAAGCACTTATATGACACTATATAGTGTTTAAATGAAAACTTAATGCAGGGATTAACACGGATGAGCAGAAACATGACAAGTATGGTAATATGCTATTTCTGAACAGAGCTGTTCAATGAAGAAGAAAAACAATTTTTAATTTCCACGCGTTTTTCCTGTGTTGTGAGTGTGAGATCTTTAACTACTGAGAGAGAGGAGAAGAGAAATGGGACCTTTACTTTTCCTCAGTCTTCCTCCTTTCTCTCTTTTTCTGTGGAAAAGGTACAATAGAAAAACATAGACAGACCGCACAGTATATACATACATATATATATACGAATAAGAAGATTGTATGTGGAAAACTGAAATATGGAAAGGGAAGGGAAGGGAAGGGAAGGGAAGGGAAGGGAAGGGAAGGGAAGGGAAGGGAAGGGAAGGGAAGGGAAGGGAAGGGAAGGGAAGGGAAGGGAAGGGAAGGGAAAAAGGGAAAAAAAAGGGAAAAAGGGAAAAAAAGGGAAAAAGGGAAAAAAGGGAAAAAAAGGGAAAAAGGGAAAAAAGGAAAAAGGGAAAAAGGGAAAAAGGGAAAAGAAAGAGAAGGAAGGGAAGGAAGGAAGGAGGGAGGGAGGGAGGGAGGGAGGGAAGGAAGGAAAGAAGGAAGGAAGGAAGGAAGGAAGGAAGGAAGGAAGGAAGGAAGGAAGGAAGGAAGGAAGGAAGGAAAAGAGAAAGAGAAAGAAAGAAAGAAAGAAAGAAAGAAAGAAAGAAAGAAAGAAAGAAAGAAAGAAAGAAAGAAAGAAAGAAAGAAAGAAAGAAAGAAAGAAAGAAAAGAAAGATAGAAAGAAAGGAAAAGAAAGAAAGAAAGAAAGAAAGAAGAAAGAAAAAGATTAATTCTGACACCTTTTAGAATGAACAATCTTTTGCACACTTTTTTAGATAAGTCACTGAAAATATTTATTTCTCAAGCTAGTGTAGCAGGAATGAAGTCAGTGGTGTGCTACAGCAATTAATCTAAAAGCAAAGGAATCAGAAGAGAATTATAACATTACTGTGCAGTTTTATGTATGCCTTTAAATACTTTGTAACTGATGTTGGCATTTTCACCTCAGGCTGTATCATAACCCTACAATGCAACCTAATTAAGGAATAGTCAGACATTCCCAGGGATGAACAGGTGACCGAACAAGAGTCACGCTTTTCTCTTTTTGCTGGCATGACTACTTTACAATAATCTTTTTTGCTAATTTCTCACCCTTGCTCTAGTTGGTGCTTGAGCATGGCAGAGGAGACCTCACACTTACCCTTGTTCTTTGGTTGATTCTTAGAAGAAACAGCAGCAGTCAACCACGTATTTTTCTTTTGTACAACATAATATCTTAAATATCTTTAAGACTGTCCATGCATTTCTTTCTGTTACAGTGTGAGAGTTCACCATATTTTAAGCAACTCTGTATATCCATGGGATTTTTATAAAGGGTGTAGACTGTTAGTCTCTGCCCATTTCCATTCTCACATGTATCACTGTAATTTTGGTGAGCTCTGGATGCCAGCAGAGTAGCATTAGCCTTGGGAGGCAGCTATTCCACATGCATTGAGTTTCAGGTACTGTCTATATCTGGCTTATATGTGAATCTGACATGTTTGTTTGATTTTGATCTTTGCTCATGATCAGGTGGAACAAGATTTTCAATTCTCACTTAATTTCCACTTTCACTGTAGAATTAAGAAGAGGACAGAGGAGAAGAATGAGTCCATTTCAACAGCTTGCTTTTATTTTTAAGAAAAATGTCAGATAACGTTCCTTTATATCTTCCTAATGGTTTGGAGTTGGATCAAAAATCCTATTCAATTACATTGAAATTTTGTCAAAGCACTACATTCTGATTGAATTGTTGTTATTAAATGAAAATTTAAATATATATTTCTCTCATGACTAACAGAACATTTCTGTTAGTGATATTTGTACAGTAGACAAGGTAGAAATTTGAGAGCTAGAAATAATTATTTGGAGGTGAGAACTTTGAACCAAAGAAATTATCAGGTAATAACCAATATTATTAACTATTCCCAAGTGCATAAACTTCTATCTTTTCTGCATCCATCTATGTTACAATCAGACAAGAATATCACAAGGAAAAATTTTTTTAGAGCATAGTTCCTTTTACCTTAAATTTCCCCAAAAGGAATGTTTTGTTCAGAAGGATTAATGTCAACCAAGTTCTATTTCTTTGCCATTAGGTGTCTCTGTTATCTTTTGAAAAACACCAATGCTGTATGTTTTCTATTGTTTCTTAAAATGTGCTCAGACAAGTCTTGTTATCCTTCTTGCTTATGTTTTTATTTGTGAGAGAGCTTATGTATTAGGTTAAATATTAGTAGTTTAAAAAGTGTTATTGTTAAAATGCACATGCTAATTAACGAGGAAAAATTTTCAGTGTTGTGTCACAACACAAAGGAAGAAATTTTTAATACTAATTTGTTGGAGTCCAAATAAGATTAAAGTCATCAAAAAAAAAAAAAAGTGTTTTGTTTTTTTTTTCCAGCAATTTTCTGGATGTCTTCTCTCAGAATACCTCAAGTGGAGCAAAAGTGGGAGATAAGGGAGATAAGGTCTTACAATGATAAAATATGGATTATTGCATGAATCTCTATGTCTTCACTGCCTCTACACCCTCATTTAACTGTACACTGTTCTTCTAATCAGAATGCACAAAAATTTGATTTTCTCCACATTATAGCTTTCCAAAAGTTTTCTAGAATGCAAACCATTCAGATCACTCTATTCTAGATGCCTCCATATCATCACATTTTCAGAGAAAAAGAGAAAAGAAATTAGAAGCAGAGAACTGTTTCTCAGCAATGACTGTTACATTACATCAAGAGCTTCATCAAAGCTGCACAACTAAATGAGGAACTTTAAAAAATAGCCCTCATGCAGACAGCAAAGAGACACCAGAGTTTTCCATAATAATTTTTATTATCTGAGCAGTAGGGAAAACTCAACTGCCCAATTAACCAAAGACACGTGAACTCCCTAAATATTAGACTCTTGCTAAGCAAACACCAGCAGCCCATGGTATTTTCTGAGAGGCGACAGGCTATGAAAGAAAATCCAGCTGTGGGCTGGTGTGGACTCCACTATGCTGACAGAAAAACTTCCAGTGTTTTGCTGGCTGGTTTCTGAAAGAAGGGTTGGTGACATTCTGTCTTGCGTACTTATATTTTGGTCCTCTGTGTTTAGTAGGTTTCGTACAGATCTGAGTACTGAACTAGAATCTTTACCTGACTCAAATGACATGAAGGTAATTTGTACCGAAGTCCTCATTGCAAAGTCTATTCCTCTGTTGATTCTGGTACAATTAAAGACAGCTTTATTTTCGCAAACCACACAAACTTGCACACAGCTAGAAAAGCCAATTTCTAACTTGTAAAAAATATATGATTTCATCTGGTAACCATTGACAAGTAATAAATGTGGAATCCACAAAATAAGCTTTTATGAAAACCACTTTTCTGAACAGAACCACATTTTAATGCCAACTGAGTGCGTGCTTTATGTTGAAGAAAAAACAGCTTAGTGTACCATCTGTTACTTTTAATAGCAAACAAACAAACAGAGTTGTAGTTAATACTGTTGATGTAAAATATGAGGGATGTTATAAAACTGCTCACTGACAGATGTAAACATGCTTTGAAATATGAATGAGCTCAAGCAATTCAATATGCAACTTTTAGCAGCCAGCTGTTCTGAAAAGATAAGGCAACACCAGAATTTTAACAAAGTGTGCCAGACAAATGCAGGCTTATTTTACCAACCCACAAGATGATGTGAGAGGCATTTCCTACCTAAAGCATATATAGGGTGACAGATCCATTCAATTAAAAATGTCCTATTTAAGGGAAATATGCCTTATACAGAATTGTCACACTTCTCACAAGTGGTTTGAAAATGTCATCATGAGTATATACATCTAGAGAGACTCTTGGGACAAATTTCTGGACAGAGATGTCCAGAAAAAATCAAATAGCAATTGTTCATTTTGTGCTTGACTAATGATCATAGAACCATAGAATCATGGAATGTTTTGGGTTGGTAAGGCAGTCTTGGAGACAATAATTTCAAGTAATTAACAACAAGACAGTATATTTATGCACAAATGTATCATCGTAAATCCATACCATACTCCATAAACTCCTTGCTGTTTTTGATTACTGTAGCATGACAACACCATATTAAAAAGAAAACAAATAACATAACCTTAAAGGAAACCAATCTGCCCAGATTTCTATTTATATTACTTGGTTTCTGCATTTGCTGAAGTCATTTAAGTGGACGTCTTTCAGGAGTTATTAATTTAGATAGTAAAAACTCACACATTATGTTTCAGATCTAATGCCATTCATTCAGTTGATAATCAGGATGATTTTTAAATTCCAGTTTTGCACAAATACAATTTCATGTGGGCAAGTGAATGAGGAGTAGTCATTTTGATGTGTTCATTGTGTTCAACAAAATTTTAAGTATCATACTCAGAGGACTTTTCATATATTCACTGTTATCAGGTATGTACAGGCTATTCTTGATCTGTTTTCAAGGTCACAGTGCTGTACCAAGACATGTATCTCACTAAAGCAATAACTATGAAAAAGGCAACAGAAATTCTGCAAGTATGCTAGCTTAAATATGTATACATACACATGCATATTAAATTCTGTTGGGAAGTAATTCCCTAAAGAGAGTGAAATCGTCCTTCAGCTTTGAAAGAGGCTTTGGATTTAGTGAAAAATGCTATAAAGCAAAAAGGTTTATTCCTTTAATTATGCAAGACAGTCAATTGCTTTTAATTCAAAACAAGTCCAGAGGTAAACAGTACTTGAATGAATAAATGGATCAGCCTGTGGTCTGTTTGATGGTTAATTCATGTACCATCCACACCATTTTATACTTCATATAGATACACAGTACTTTCTTCATTATAGAAAAAAATGAGATATTGTTCCACTGGTTAGCAGAAATAGCTGAAAACACTGACTGATGAATAGGAAAAATGACAATGAAAAAAAAAAAAAAGTTCAGGTAGACTGACATAATAAGAATGAAATGAATAGATTTAGCTGATAACACTGCCCCACTGTGTTGATTTAAAATAGAAAAATACTTCTGGTAAATGCAGTTTTCTTTTTTTATATACACAAGAATGCTTGATATTGAAGGATTAAAGAAGGACAGCCATTTTATTTGCAAATAAATGTAGAAGAATGGCACAGCAGGCAAATACATTAGAAAAATATATATCTTATTTCTAAGCAGCAGACATGGCAGAAAACTTGCCATCCAGTAATTTTTTTCTAAATAGTTCGTGGATCCAGATAACCCAAAGTTCCTTGATTGCTCTCACAGCTCACCCTTGCCTCTTTCTAGGAAGAAAATGGCAATGGAGATTATAAAATCAGAGCTGCGCTGCCTCAAAAGGTAGGGGCTGGGCATAAAAGGGGTTGAAGAAAAGATCAGAGTGGTAGATCCCTGTAGATCCAAGCTCACTGCTCAAAACTGTGCAGTGCTCTGGCCTAGGTGGTGGGGTCACAGCCCCAGTGATTAGTGGCTTCAGTCATGGCTGCAGTCTGGTACCAAGGGCTTTTTTTTCATGTCAATCATAGGTCCTCCCTGTCTGGGAAATAGCCTTCTCTGTTTATGCCACTTTGTCCAGAGTATCACAAAATTTTGCTATCTTTCTTCAAGTATAGTAATCTGAACTACTAGCAAACAAATTCCTGATTCTGATCCCTTCTGTGCATACTGAGTAAAAAATGAGCCCAGCCAAAACCTTATTCAAACACTTTAAATTTAGCCCAGCTTGAGAATTTTCATAGTGATTGTGCTTCTTCAACAGTCGTATTCAGAGACACTGGGTGTACTCTTGTCCAATCCTTGATTTCACTTAAATCAGTGCCAATTTGTGCTGAAGATGCCTTTTAATACTCTTTCTAAAATGCAAGTCAATCAGCTATCTACATGGTTAGTTTATTAGGATTTTCAGAATGTCACATTTTCTGCTGTGGATCAGAGGCAAAATATTCCCCCAAACTCTCTTAGAGATCTACAAATCTATGCCTTTTCACATATGTTTTATCAAAAATATTAAGTATATAATGTTTGGTGTGTATTATATCTGTTCCTTAACAATCTACACTAATACTCTGTTTTGTTTATTGTTGTTGTGTTTTTTTGTCGTTGTTTTGTTGTTGTTGTTTTGTTTTGTTTTGTTTTGTTTTTTGTTTGTTTGAGATTAATTTATATAAAGGTATAAAAAGTAGGCTTTTGTAGACCATAATGAGTAAGATATTAGCCTTAGCTTTCATTCTGTCTGTTATTAATAAGGCTGTCATTACAGTTGAGATAACAACCATTTCTTTACTAATTTGTATTTTTTTTAAACTTTGAAGTTAAAATTACTTTTTAAACTCCTTGTTTTAAGCTAACCCCTATTGGTTTTTGTAATGATTTCATCGCAATTCTTTTAACATTTAGTGTATTGTTGTTCCTGACCAGTTAACTCTCAAATTCCTCAAAATTTGTGAATACTAAAATAAAGGCTCAGGCTGGGGGCTGGAGGGGAGACAGATTTTCTGTTCTTGTCTATGCAACTTAGTCTTAAGGATTTAAAGAATTAGTTTTGGTGAAGATTTTTTTGGAAAAGTTTTTTTTTCTTTCTTTCTTTTTTTTTTTTTTTCCAGAAATGCTTCACAGCTGTTAAAATTTGAAGCATACTTTTCTTCTCAGAAAAAGTAGTCAGGCATTGGAATGGGTTGCCCAGGGAAGTGGTGGAGTCACCATCTCTGGGGGTGTTCAAGGAAAGGTTAGGCATGGTGCTTAGGGACTTCGGTTTAGTGGGTGATATTGGTGGTAGGGTGATGGTTGGACCTTGATCTTGAAGTCCTTTTCCAACCTTAATGATTCTATGATTCTATGTCTAACTGCGGTGTTGCCTTAGGACTCTTGTTCTCAGATAAATTCCATTTGATCTGACATGGCATTTAGTCTGGAAGCAACTAATAGTTGTTAGCTGGCCTAAAAATATATGAGCAGATGTGCTACATAATTTTACAAAATATTTCCATTGCCGTCAACAGGAAGCAAGTCTAATATATGCAAAGGATTAATTCATTCTGGTACTTTGTCAGGAGAACAACCCCAGCAAATGCTATTTTTGTTGCTAGTTCTGAAGAGAAGAGCTGCTGGGCTTCTCTGAATACTTTCTAAGCACTCAGCCCTGCTAATAGTCCAATCAGATGAAAAGCATATACTAAATTTGTGCTGCTGGACCGATATTTCCTAATGTGGGACCTGGATCTTGGCTCTACAGTTTCCTTCTTTTTCTTTAATTGCCCACCATATCATATTTAGTACCTACCAGAGTACCTTCTCCTTTTCCTATACAGGTGACATTGCAACAGTGACAGCACCAGAAACCGATGTAACCTTTTTAGATTTTGATGTTATTTATTCAAGTTAGGATCAATTTCCAATATTTTCATATTTTCACAGCATCAGTGCAGAATTATAGCTCCTCAAAGGAGCCATCACGTCACCAATTTCAAAAATAGTTTTTCGTTAGAATTAAGCAAGTCATATCAACACGTTGGGAAAACAATGATTTTATGTAGATTCTTAGATCAGTTCTCTTCCCAGACAACAGGGAGGGATGATGCCTGCTTTTACATCACTACAGCAATATAGAGTATATATCTATCTAGTTTGGCTGGCAGATATCAATGGAGTTTTACCCTTGAACGTCCCTACTTAGAAAGCTAGTTTCAAAAGTGCTACTGGAAGGAAAAACAGCCTGCACCTTATGAAGGAGACGTGGGAAAGGTTTCAGTTTTCCAGACAAGGAAAAATGTTTTCATCCTTCTCTCTCACTTATCTTAGAGACTGTTGATCATAATTTGACATTTAAGGGAGACATGGATACACTGGAAAGGGTCCAGTGGTGGGCCACCAAGATGATCAATGGACCAGAGCACCTCTCCTATGAGGAGAAGTTCAAAGAGCTGGGACTGTTCAGCCTGGAGAAGAGGAGGTTCAGGGGGGATCTCACGAATGTGTATAAATACTTGAAGTGAGGGTTTAAAGAAGACGGAGCCAGGCTCTTTTCGGTGGTGCCCAGTGCCAGGATAAGAAGCAAAGGGCACAAATTGAAACACAGAAGGTCCATTTGTATATCAGGAAAAACTTCTTTACAGTGAGGGTGACGGAGCACTGGCACAGGTTGTTCAGAGAGGTTGTAGAGTCTCCCTCCTTGAAGATCTTCAAAAGCTACCTGGACATGATCCTGGGCAGCTGCTCTGTGTCAAACAGGTGTCCCTGTTTGAGCAGGGGGGTTGGACCAGATGACCTCCAGAGGTTCCTTCTAACCTCAACCATTCTGTGGTTCTGTGATTGTAGGTCTTGAGAACAATTTTAAACTTAATTTAGTTATATTTAGTCATGTCAAATTTTTCAATAAGGTATTTTGAAGAGCCCATTTACGAGAGTCATTAGAGATCTGAATCTTTGACTTGCTGATATTACTTATGGCTTTCATTCCCCTCAAAGTGGGTGGATGGAAATAATTCAGGTGAATCATCCTCCACACACTTCTTCACACTTGCCTTTGGATGGAATGATTCACTCTTCAGGGAAGCGTATGGCTTTCCACTGACTGCAGGGGTAACTCAGCAACATAAGATATAGATAAACGATAGAAAAGACCAACAGTTCATTCCAGAACCATTCTGAAGTTAGAGAGAAAAAAATCTCACTGCTCACAGATTTATCAAGCCTCCAGCCTTTGCCATGTGAACTGGCAGCTGTAGGACTACTGTCTCCAATTATACAATAATAATGTGCCTCAGCAAACTACGGATTTCTTTTAAAGCTGCAGGTGCTGGAAAATCTAGCAGCTGATTTTCCCAATCCAGTATATGATTCATGCTCATTCACTCATGATAACAATCCTGTCCTGACTGTCTGCAATCATATCTGGCTAATTCTAATACACCATCCCCACCACACCCACCAAAAAAAAAAAAAATGAAGAGCAATTAAAAAAAAAAAACTTTTGCTTTTACTTCAGTCTATGTTGAGTATAAATATCAGAGGTGAAATCTGGCCTGTTGAGTTCGGTGAGCCTTGTGACATCGACATCAATAGAACAGTATTACAGAGGTTTTGCTTCAGAAAAGCCCCTCTTTTTGTGGGCTAAGACCGCAAGATACTAAAAGTACTTAGAGTAACAATACCTCACATGAAAACAATTACCTGCCCATCTTAGAATTCTTTTAACATCAGCATGAGCTTTTGTACAGATTCAGGACAGTGACCATGCGTTTTGCTGACATTGGAATTGTTCAACAGCAACCATATGTAAATCTTCTATAGCAATATAAATAGATGTATTGAGTAATCAGTGAAACAGAAATTCAAAAGAGCTCGCAGAAGTAAATTCATGCCATTAGCTGATATGATGGAACAATCAGGAGTTGGTGTTTTTCTTATCTTTATGAATTATAATAATAAGTATAAATACTTTTTAGAATCTTATGGTAAATTTGCAAACAAATGAAACTTCTGTATATAGAAAAATAATGCAGATTTCCTTTTAACATATACAATGAAGACAGAATCACATTCATTTAATAGACACCCTGCCAACTTCATTTCCACAAATCAGAAACAATTATCTCTGAATTTGTGCTCTTAGATTAGTCAAATTCAGAAGCATGTTTGAAATAATACAATGCAATTTCTGTGTGTCAGTGACCACTAGTGTACAAGTCTGTACAATGGTTGCTTAAACTTTTAAATATCCATATTTTTATATTACACACATTCTCCAAACATTTATTTTTTTTTGTCAACAGTGTCAACACAGTGAAGTTGTTGCCTTTGAAGCAAAGTTCAGTTTTGTATAATCTATTCTATGAAGTTAACCTATACCAAAGATAAATCATTTTTTAACAGAAGTTCAGTCAGTTTGCAGATGAAATGCAGTAATCAATCTGTATTGGTAATGCTATGTTGAAAGCTTTACATAAACAAATGGGGATTTTTTGCCTCTGCTTCAAAGTAAGAGGAAGATTTTTTTTCAGCACAGTACCTGTAGTACTTGGAAGTCATTCACTTAGTTAGGGGAAACCATATTAGCCCTGAGAAAGTTACAATGAAAAGTGTAAGAGGTTGTCAGAAGAATGTCTGGTGTTAAGATAAAGGTTTGCTTATTGGACTGGGAAGCTCTTCTGAAGAATAAAGGAGCAGGTAACTATTCATCACACTAGAGCCACAGATATTTACCTCAATCAGAAATGTTCACTTTTTAGACAGGCTGCAATGTGGAAGCAATGTAGTACACTGAAATATGTACCTACTATATAGAACTGAAGTGTAGAATTACGTCCCTACTGACACCCTATTGTGAATCTATTAGGCACATCTGAGAGACATTTAAATGCAAATGGATGTGAGTTGTTTGTCAGTGACTAGAAACGCTCTTTCAGGCAACTGCCTTAGTAATTAGAAACCATTTGGTATTATGAAAGAATACAATACTTTCAATATATCCACAGGCTAAAAGGATCTATGCTTTTATGTTAGAGCTGTGACAATTAATATGCAATACCTGATCCATTTTGGTATTTTTTCTCTGGGTCACTCCTGGAAAAGATATAAGTGAGAAGTGTGAAAGAAAGAGTGACTTAAACTAAAAAATTGGAATTTAAGATGAACACATGCACACTGACAGATGAGAACCTGACAAAATGAAGGAGCCTTGTTGAAACCTTTACCTCCTCATTAACTGGTAAGATTTTGAGAGACTTAAAGTAAAAGATAAGTTTGATAGCTCACCTCTCAAAACTTACAAAATTATATCTTATATTTTCATGGTATATAGAAGATTCACAGAATATAGAAGTGGATTTGAAGTAATTTATCAAAAACATCTCTCTTCCCTGTCCAATTTTAGGATTTTAATGCTTGCAGAGACTAAAACAAAAATATTCCAGTCTGTTAGTCTAAACCTGAACTACCCTTCATCATCTTTGTTTCCAAACTAATATACCCTAGAGAATAGATGGGCAGATTGTTCTCTATGAAAATAATCAAAACAAAAAAGCAAGCAAACAAACAAACAAACAAAAACAACATTGCAACTTCAGTGCTAGTCAGGGAGATTAAGTGGTACTGATATCAAATAATGATATAAATTTAAATTAATAGTTGCAGTAGTTGTCTACTTCACAACACATCTTCAACATCTTATTTGCGTCACATTAACAGTTTTCAGCTTCATCTCGCAGTTTGTGGCAGTTAGGAACAATATATATCTATCAGTTCCAGAATTTACTAGTGATAATAATTTATTAAAGATGTGGAAGAAATTAACATTAAAATATTTATTTTTGATAGTTTCTATAATTAGGAATAATTCAATAATAATCCAATAATTAGGAATAATGAGGAATATTAGAAAGAAGTTCTTTACTATGAGGGTGGTGAGGCACTGGAACAGGTTGCCTAGAGATGTTATGGATGCTCCATCCCTGGAAGTGTTCAAGGCCAGGTTAGAAGGGGCTTTGAGCAACCTGGTCTAGTGGAAGGTGTCCCTGCCCATGACAGAGGGGTCGGAACTGTTGGAACTACCTTTAAGGTCCCTTCCAACCCAAACCATACTATGATACTAAGATAATTACAGGAGTAATAAGAGAGGCCCGCTGTAGTGACTTAAAGGATGCGGTTCTTATGCACAATGAAACCTTTGAAAGATCCAGGTTTCTGTTTTTGTGCATCAAAATAAAGAGGTGATGGTAGATCCACAACTGACCAGGCTGCATGATGTCCTCTCCAGGACAGAGGTTTAACAGAGCCAACAATGCAGGTTACCAGGCTGGGTATGTATCTGCAGACCATGTTGGATTCTGTACCATCATGCAAGTGTTTCTAGGGCTAAATAGTACAGAAACTGTAGTTTACCTGTTCCTAAATTTAACTCTTACATATACCAAAATCAAATCTCTATCTGCTGTCTGTGTAATTCATGGAAGATCTCCCTTCAAAAAAGTACATCCTCCCTTCTCAAAAAGTACATCAGAAGTACGGAATCTGAATCATCAAAACAGTGAATAGTAAAAGTATAATCTGTGTGTGTGGGAAGGGGCTGTGTACCTGTGTGTCTGTGTGTATCACATTTCCACAGCTCAGTTAAGAACAGCATTTTTTCCTTGCATATTTAAGTGAGCATGGTAACTGAGATTTTCTTTCAGGCTCTCAATATTCAGATTCTCTACATAGTAGTACTTTGGGATATACCAGCTAGGAACAATGAAACTAATTTACAATTACATAAATATATTTGAGACTATCAACTTTGAATCATAATAATTATTCTGCTCATGTTCTCAGGTTACGAGGTCTTGATTTGGTTTCTCTTCTAACTTTTATCCCTTGTGTACAAAATCAACTTTGACGCTCTAGCACTCATAAGAGATGTCTCTTCACATTAATGGATTGTTTTATAGTCTTATTTAAATCATTATATGGCAATACAGAGAAATCAATCATGTTTGCCAACAACTATGCTTCATTCAATACCCTTGTGTGTAATGGTTATTTAGACAATTAATTTCCATATCAGCACACATTGTTTCTCCTTTTGTATATGAGAGGTTGAGTTATATTTCTGCATATGTTTGGGTTATTTTCCTAAGTAAACTTTAATCAATGAGATAACAAACCTCTATAGCCATTCAGTTCCTCATAATTTTCAGTTAATTTTCTTTGCCAACTTGCCCTCCAGAATGGTTTTCTAATATTCAGCCACTGCATCTGTATTCTCTGCTAATGCACAAACATTACTTTGATGTGGGAAGCTAGTAGGATGATGTATCCTGTCATCAGTATCCTGATGTATCCAAAACAGTGATGGTTTTAAAGATAGCTACATAGTTAACAATTCTTAAAAGATTCTTAAAGATAAGACTGTGACAAGTTTTAGGTGATCCACATGTAGATATTGCAAAGTTCTAGAGACAACATGTAAAGTTTCTGCAGAGCATCCTATCTGAGTAGAAACAATATGTAATATACCACACCATCAACGGCATACTTGAGTGAATTCTAGCATTTCATATTTGTGTTATCACAAAGAAGAAAAAATGGGAAATAGGAAGGGGAAAGGAAAAGGGAAAGGGAAGGGGAAAGGGAAAGTGTTTTATTTTAGGTAGACACCAAAAAAGGAAGTTTACTGACATCCCTATAATTTTTAAATTATCACATTTTGTAAAAAATATGTAAACTTTTTCAAGCTGAAGATGTGTCATTATCCATAATATTAAATGCAGTACTTCTTTTATAACATCACTCACACAGATAGTCCTTCAAATCCCCATTCTTATTTGTTCAAATGGTTTCCCTGAGTAACTTTTCTTGCCAATACTGATGAAAGGTTTGTAGTCTGTACCTTTCATAGTTTAACTCAGTTTTACTGAATTAAAATTCAATAATATAAATGACTAAAGTAATTTATAGAGCATAAAAGAATAATATTCCAAAAATTTTCAACAGTGTGATCCCAGGTTGTGTTTTTGTTGTTTTGTTTTGTTTTGTTGTTGTTTTAAGAATATAGCATGGCATACCACCAACATTCTCTTGCAAGTTAGGAAAAGAGATTCATTATGTTAGGCATAATATTAATAGACTTAATTTGTGTTCTTGCTTGAAGTCTAAGAACTAGCCATAAGAAAATGATAAACCAAAGTGAAGAGACTATATAAAATAAAAGCACAAGTGTAATTTTTATTAGAAAACTATAATATAAGAGCAATCTTCAAATATCCAGTAGCCCACTGTGAACCTCAGGAATATACTTACAATTTATGTATACAGATTTACAGTTTGGTTGTGTCATAATCTACAGTAATGCCAGTCTGCCCCACATGATATAACTTTGCAAAACTCAATGGTGCAATTTTCCAGTGTTCAGAGAGTTTTTTTGACCTATACAACACTGTTAACAGCACAAACGGGGTCAGTTAGGCTCATCAATCAAGAGAAATAGGAACTATCACAAGAGTCACCTGGTATGAAACACAATTTTTTATAAGAGAACAAATTAGCAGGCAAAATATCAGTGATGCCAATTAAGATGCATTATTTGATTATAAAGTTTTCCGTGAACTTTCTGTGAATTAATGATGAAACTAATGCATTCCGTTTCTAATTGGAAAAGACAAGAATTATTTAGGAGTCCCACTATATCATTCTCTTTCCAAAACAGATTTTTCAAACAGCTCCATTTCCTGTAAAGTCCCATTGTAGTGAGCCAGAGGATTAACGGTTTATGGAAGTATCGTAGAGGATGGAACCACCTCAGATGTGCCAAGAATCCATTTTTTACTATTTGTTCACCAGAAATGATTAGTTTTGTTGAAGATTGTGCTAGCTAAAAATTACAGGTTACTCTCTTCAGAGGTGACAGAACAAAAGTTTCAGAGGCATTTTATTTCACTCTATGCATATCTGTATGCCTAGGAGAGGGAGAGCAAAGACTGATAAAAAGAGGCAAATTTTGTTTGACTTTTCTCCAAGGTACCAGAAAGCGATTACTTCAAGTTTTTAGGCAGAAATGGAAGGACATTAGCACCATTATGTAGAAGGAGAAAAAGGGGAAAGTATCAGGAGTGTCTGGACTTGGGACACATCTGGCAGAAATCTTCCAAGCTCCCTCTTCTTGCCTTTGAAAATTACTTGTTTTAGAGCTATGGAAATTATGATTGGCAGTGTCCAAGCCTTCTCACTGTTACAATAATGACTTCTGGAAGTCCAGAGGCCAAAACTGGAAGTCCAGCCATACATCTTTTGAGCCTCTAGCCTTGAGTACAAGATTTTTGTTGGTCCTTGTCACAAAGTTTTAAGGATCTCCTTTTATATCAACTGGAGGGGGAGGCAGAAGTAAATCGTGCTTAAATGTAGACGTATTTTTAAGTCGTCATATTTATGCTTTTCATAATCAGTGGAGAGGGAGATGTGGTTTAGGGACTTAGTTCATCAGATCTACTTCAAATAACTTAATGAGCATGATAAGATTTCTGCTACAAAAGTGCCCACACAATCTATAAGAGAAATCTTGAGCAACTAGATCAGATGTTGAGACAGTCCTGCAGATGTCTTAATCAGACATCATGTCAAGAATGAGAAGCTAAAAGCCCTGAATTCATTAGCTCAGTCTGTGCTCCCAGGCATTCAAGATTTCACACATTTACATGACTTGATACATTTTTTTTTCGTTGTTTGTTTGTTTTTCCATTTGAATGTACATGGGTTCAAGAGGTAGGGGAGAATTTAATTTTACTACTTTCTCTTCACTTTAGGAAAAATCTTTGAAGTTATTCAGAAAAAAAAAAAAAGAAAGAAAAAAGGACTTTTTATCTCCCTAAAATATACTTTTTTAAAGAAATCTTTCCTTCAAAAAGTTTTCCTTCAATTTGTAACGTCTAATTTCCTTTCATATAAATAGACATTTTGAAAATGGTGACTTCTCATGAAATATATAACTCTTGGTTGTGCTATTAGTTTTCATTACAATGCTTGTGATAGAAAGTCATATCTGTAGTGACATCACTGATATTTTTGTATCTGTATGTCAAGTATTCACATACTAGTGTGCTGGGAATTTTAAACTTAAATTCTCCCCTGTCCTGTGGGAACTAAGAAATACTTAGATATGTATCTTCATTGTTTCTCATAATTTACCAGTTTATTATATGAACATAAATTTCTGCTTTCTAGATCGAGTATTCTGAATGCGATTCTGATTCATATTCTGAATATGAGCAGTGAGCCATACATATAACCATTTTGCTAATCACATCACAACTATTATATCTTCAAGATCTTCTAAGGTCTGAGGAAAGGATGCCACTTGCTTAGAGCAGACTTTTGCTAGGAGTCTATTCATTTTAGGAAGTAAAGGCCTGATCCAAACCCCGCTGAAGTCAATGGAAAAAAAATCCCATTGACTACAATGGGCTCTGGATCATGCCCTAAGTCCAATCTCTTCATTAATGCAGGATTAATAATAAGATGACTGTCCAGTAGCCTGGAGTACCTAAGGTCCCATCAATTTCGCTTTAGACTGCAGTCCACTGAAATTTGAAAGATGAAGCTGAGGTCTTTTTTTGGTAATAAGAAAACTTAAACTGTGGGCATTTTCATTTCCTACTTATAGACAAACCCACTGGTTCAGTAGAAATCTTTAGGCATCCTAATGAGAAAACACCAAGAATAAGTGAAGCTAAATAAATATATGTTGTTCTGAACATATATGCTTCAGAAACACAGTGTAGGCTCTGATTTGATCAATGAATAAATGCAACACTATGGTTTTGGAGAGATCAACATAATTCCTGACTATACAGGAGAAGCTAAAAGGTTATATATAATGCAGTTAAATATATAAAGGTTTTAGTTTTATTTTTTTTTTTTAAGCTAACAGACAAGGCATGGCACAAAGATTCTCAAAGTGTTTTCTCAGTTTGCACAACAAAGCACAATAAGTTCATAATGAAAAATGACAGAAAGTTATTAACATTACAAACAGTAATAACACCCCTAAGTTCTTTGAACTTGCCAATATAAATTTTGAAATAAGGTTAGATTAGTATAAGCTTTGACAGTAAATGAATTGAATTACTACAGTGTCAATAAATCAGATAAAAATATATATATGTGATCAGTTTTATATAAAATAAAAATCTGAAACAAATATATTTTGTGCTTTTCTTATTTAAAATTTAAATTTCTAATAAACCATTGGGCAAATCAGACATTCCAAAAGAACCCAGTGTTATCCATTGTTAGCCTTTCATTAAATTGCCATTAGCAACACTTATTATTTTACCTTGTTTATTTATATTGACAACAATGGCTCAAAAAAAATAATATATATATATATATCATCCAGGCTGTTGTGCACTATATAATAAAGATCTTTCTAAAGATATATTTTATCTCAAAAAAAAAAAAAAAAGAAAGTAAGTTAACCATAAATTACCATAAATTCAACAGGCTTTACTATTAACAGATCAACATATTCAGTGATCAATGAATGGAAAAACAAAGCAAGTGACATAATGGTCCTCCCACTAAGCTAGTGGAATAGATTAATTTAAGCTAAGTTTTGAGCTGAAAAAAAAAATAAAAAATTTGCTTTGCATTAATGTAGATAAACATTTCTACGTCAGATATTTTATCAGATGCATTTCTGTAACACTGTTTGACCACTTAGATTTAACTTTAAACAACTCAATAACCTGTTGATAATATTTATACTAATTAATTTCAGATATAAAAAAATGAGGTCTTAAATCTCTTCATCAAAATATACCAGTTTTCCAGATAAGTATATTAATTTTGCTTAAATATAATCACAAACTTGCTAATCCAAGAACTCTTATGAAGGTCGGGAAAAAATCATATTTGGATCCATAGTATGAATCATGTCAGACAACAAAACGCCTGAATATTATAATTATGAATGTTATTGGATGTTCTGGATTTCTCTCTTTCTTGTTGAAAAAAAAAAAAAAAAAACTGCCGATTTTGCTGTAAAATAAAGGTATGTAAAACTTAAAAATCTTGTGTTTTTTTTTGGCAAAGTAAAATTTGCCTTTCTCTAGAGCGCCCGGTGATGGACCACTGGCACAGGTTGCCCAGTGAGGTTATGGAGTCTCCCTCCATGGTTATCTTCTAAAGCTACTTGGACATGGTCCTGGGCAACCTGCTCCAGGTGGCCCTGCCAGGGGTGTGGACTGGATGACCTCCAGAGGTCCCTTCTTACCTCAGGCATTCTGTGAGAATGATGAAATTCACCACTTCAACTTACTAACACAAAAGCTAACCCAAGTTGAAAGTTCACTGAACAAATGAAGTACAAGCTCCTTTTATTTTTTTTCTTCCCTTCATTCTTGTGTAAAGTAATGTCTAGTCAATCCTATTTCATTCAAACCATAGTCTGAAATTTAGTGGAAAAAGTGAAAGCCTCCCACCACCTGGATCTGCTGAAAAAAAAAAAAAAAAAAAAAAGAAAGATTGTGCATTTTACATGCTGTTGTCTGAAGCCAATATAGATAAAAGATTTTTTCACATCTGTTTGAACAAAAGCCATTAATTTGCTTTGATGTGTTTTTCAAATTATCTGAGAATATCCATTTATGACTTTTCAGATTAAAAGTGTGGCTATCATCAGTAAGATTATCAGATATCAAGGCTTTTCAAGCAAGTTTTAGCAACTGCTTGCCTGAGGCATATATAGCTTGGCTACTAAAATTAGCCTGGGTTATTAGATTATAAATAATGTGTTGATCTATAGCCCCCATTTTATTTAACTAAATAAATGTTAAATTCCTTCACTTAGAATCTTGTAGTGACACTATCCAAAATTCAAATTGTGGAAATTGTCCAAGATGTACAATGTACAGAAAACATCCCCCATTGGTTTTTCAGATAGACAAAGTATTAGTCCAGCACTGCTAGAGAGGATTTCACAGCACAATTCTGCTTTGAAAAAAATTCTTCCTTGTCTACTTCTTGCAGCAAGGAACTTAAAGCACACAGGACGCTTAAACAACCTCATCAGAGGAAAAGTTCATGTCATGAAGACATCCATTGTACTGTTTAAGCTTGTTTTAAAATCAAAAATTAGGCAGAGACATTTGTATATTAAATATATATATATTTTAGTAGTTCTGTCTTTCAATGTACGTCAGAAATAGAAATTTCCGGTAAGTTTGTAACGTTCCCTGGAGACCTAAAGAAATCAATAAACAAGGCCGGAATGAATTCACAGTCAGTTTTTTCATTGAAAAACCTTGTAAATAACCAACAGTTTCATTCTTACGAGGAATAGGGCTTGCTATCACACAACTAAAACCTTAGACTGTAAAAATCAGCTTTTTAAAGCAGAAGAAGCTACATTTTATGCCATTAGAAATCCCTTGTTACTTTTGTAAATCAGTAGATTGGGTTTTACTTTCTCCTTCTCTATCTCTTCTATTCCTCTTCAGTTACTAAATGAAAGTAAAAATGCAATTTTTCATTATTTTCAAGCGCCATACCAAAGTCTTCAGCTGTCATCTTGCATGTACCAATATGTTGTGTGCACTTACACAGAAGAGAGACAAATACTGATCTTTTTGGCCTTGAACAAAGCCTAAGTAATTGTAGTGTAAAATCTTCACATAGATCAAAGTTATGATTTTCATATATGTACCTGAAATGAAGGCAATACACATGAATTCATGTATTAGCCATGCAATAGTACTGGTACTTACACAGCAACCGAACAAGTACATGGTCACTAAAACAAATCAAAGTGAACATCATACCAAATCATTGCCTTTCTCTTTCTTTTTTTTTTTTTTCAGATTTTTTTTTTCTCAATGTTTTCAAAAGTATTGCTTGGTCCACATCTCCTCCTTCACTCTCTTATCTGAATCCATAGTCCCTGTCATCACATGCTTTTCACTTGTATCGTCAGCCACAGCAAACACTGCCACAAATTGCATCAAAAGGCAATATTTTTAGTTGACAATGATATAAAATTATAAGCACTGATCTCACAGGTTTACAAAGAAGAATGAATGGATAAGAATGCAATGAGACTTCAGAAATAAAGTTGAGTATCGGTAATATTAATTTTGTTTCCACAATGGAAAATAGAATAGGCTTCTATTTCCTCCTATTTCCTCTGGAAAGGCTTGATGATACACATGATTTTTATTAACCAAATGCTTTTTTTTTTTTTTTTTTTTTTTAGGAGAAGAGGAGAGAGAATGCATGCTTACTCTCATATCTCCATTATTTTCCCCGTTCATCCTCATGCAAACACATTTGGTAGATTAGGTTTCCACTAGAAAAGTCATGTTCATAATTGTGTTTTTCTGTCTTTAGAAAACCATCAAAACTGAAGCATATTCTGAAAAGTTTAAAAATAAAATAACTCTTTACCTACAAACAAAGGAACTCTTAATTAAAACTTAATGAAGGACAGAAAAAGCAATAACATAATACCAAGGGAGAGGTAGAAGAGAAGGAAGCGTTCACCCTGAGATAACCAATTAAAATATTGAGTATCTGCAACAAATAAGAAACTGTGTGTTATGATTCTGATTCTAACCTTATTAAAGTCCATGGCAAAAAGCCCAGTGAGTTCAGTGGGGCCAAGATGAAGTTCTAATTGAATGAATAAATGACTTCAGATAAAATAAGTTACTTTCTTTCCTTCACATTCCTATTCTAGCAGAAAGAAACAACAAAGATTTATTGAAATCTGTCAAAGAGGCAGGTAATTGAGTTTATTTTGACCTGGATCAAAGGAAATAAGTTCTTATAAGGAGAGTAATTTTGAGTATGAATTCGTTGAATTAATAGAGTTAGACATTCAGCTTTCCATTTGAAATTTACAACTATATTGATGTGTCTAAAACCTGCCCTGAACTGAAACCTGAACTGTCTAAACACCTTACTGAGAAGGAAATTCTATTTTAACACAACAACTGTTGAACCTTTCTCAGAAAAATATGCAGAACTAGTTGACAAAAAGCGGTTCATCCTTTTGTGCTTACAGTCCTCTCTACCAGTCTTGCTTTAAATTCACAAAAGAAGGAGCTACTCAAAAAATCTTCACTCCTCTTTCCTGAATGCAAAAGGACTTAGCTGTTAGTGATGAAAGGCCCGTAATAATAAGCCAGAGAAAGACGTTCTTTGCCCTCTACAAACAACACCACCTCAGGGTCTCCTTCCTCCAGTTGCCACTAGTTGCTGCCACCTCTTTGACCCTGGTCATCTGTGAGAGTGACTGATCTGGGGGAAGGCTATCTAAGGCCACCTAATTATGTTGGGGAATTTTCTGTAGGGATTTTCTTCCAGGGCTCAGAAGCAGGAGATTTCAAATTCAATGCAGTAGCAGAACTGAAACTTGGAAAGATGGATGCAATATCAGAGTTCCCCTTTAACTGGAAGGTTTCAGATATTTTTACACAAAGCTGCCAATTCAAGCAATTCAAGCAACAGGAGTAATGAATTATCCTAAAACTAATTGCCTGCAAATGCAGCTCTAGCTGTTCTTACATAGTTCTTTGTCAAATTACTGTTATGAGAGTTATTCTTCTTTCTGTTTAAAAACAACCATTCATTAGAACAAGAGGGAAAATGAAGGTAGAGGAGTAGGGAAGAGTATAAATCCTTAGCCCAGTGGTTAGAGGCCATTTTATTTCTCATGGGAAACTAAGGTTCAAACCTCATGGATCAGTTTAAGGAGAGACCAATTCTACTTGTGAAAACTAATGCAGACAACAACTTGCTAACAAAAGAGAAGAATAAGAGAGAGAGATTGAATCTGCATCTCGTATTCTCTTTGATGTCAGCAAGAGAAGTACTTTTACAGATGAGGGTCTTTCTTTACAGCGCTTTGGTTTCAAACATACATTGAGATTAAAGATTACAACAGACATGTAGGAACTTTTCAGAGAAGGCCATTTGTACCCATCATTCCTTTTGGTTCTGCTCAACTTATCCTGGTGAGTGTTCAACCCATTAAAGCTCTTCTTGAAGTAAGATTCAGTTTCAAGATATTACATATCCTTGACTAGCAGCTTACAACATTCATTAAGAGTAATTGAAAGGTATAAAAAATTATAGCAAAATACAAATAAAATATTTTAGTCATGATCTGGTAGAACAGATGTTTTCTAAGCATCATGACATTTTAACTACATATTCTTCTCTCCTCCCTTTCCCCCCCACCTCCCCAGTAAAACATTACAAGCAACTTCAGCAAGTGAACTAATAAATCTTTTAAATTCATGTTCATTATTATAGGAAATGAAATACATTTTGTAATGCCAAGTATGAAATGTTCTGGAAATGGATGAGAGGTTTTCTTTGTATTTCTCAGTCTAACTTCTATGTGCAATACCAGTACAAATACTTACAGCATTAACTTGGGAACATTTGCCATTTTCAGCAATCTGATGACTGCTTACTGCTCTCTGGGGACACACAAACCCTTGTGTTCATTCTGAAGTATCCACGTACCTGTGAAGTATGCATACTAAATGATGGAAAGCATGCTATATTAAAAAACTGATTGCATATGTCAGCGTATGCACCACATTTTACAAATTAGTCTGTGTTAAACTCTTCTTCATGCATGATTTAAGGGGAGATTCATGACCTTTGTTCAAACTCAAGCTTCTTGCAAATTTTTTATCTGGAGTTTCTTTTCTGTTGAAAACAGCAAAGGCAAAATGCTGTAATATTCTGATAAAATGTTTATTGGACTTTCGAATTTCAAAAACCTTCAATAAGGTTGGGGGAGGCTTGTGTAAGCATCAGAATTATATGTAATTATCAAAAGCCTGTATCAGCACAGAATTTTCTCCTAACAGCACATTACCCAAGCAGCAGATATAGAGATAAGCAATCCTATTATCATGAAAGAAAAAATCTGGATTAAGTTTTTGTTCTCCCTTTCTCCTTCACAATGCCTCTAATCATTTGAGACATCAGCATATGAAAAAGGACAAATTCAAGCTCTTCAAAAATAACTCTGCACTAACTTTTCACTTAAAGGTCCATTTCAAGGTTGTATGGATTGGATCCTTGTAAGTGACTTTCTTTTACATCATTGCATTTTTCTCCATCAGACAATGTATTATGACTACAGTACTGGCTAGATGCCATATCTATGCAACGTTTTGCAAAGCACAACAGGAATTCCATAGCATAGATCCTGTTTCTAAAGGACTTATAAAATATGTAGAGTAGAAAGTGTCTGAGTTTTCTGACTACTTAGGAATGTAGAGGTTTCATAATTCTTAGAACTATATGAAATAAACATAAATAAAAAGTTGTCAGCCAATGTCTTGTCCAAGTGTAAAACCAAAACAAATAAACTTAGATGATTTGCAAACTCTCCAACAGAAACAGAAGTGGTCCCATTCCACAGCATGTTGTACATTAATTGTATGCATAAGTGTACAATAATTATTTTACTTACCACTGCTGGATTTTTCAGTGTTTTTTCTTAGCAGCCACTTTGCTTTCCACTTTCTGCTGTATCTATTTTGCAAATGAAGATAACTAGGATAACTAGTTTTAATGTGGAAGTAATAAAACTATAGCATAAACCTAGGTGTCTGGAACTTTAGTTTCTTTTTTCCCCTAATATTGGGAGGATCCACATGGAGGATCCAAGTACTCAGGTCATTCTTCACATTAAGAAAATATTTTAGCAATCTTCAGATGCAAAGTTTATTCTTCTGTCTTTTGACCCGGCTGATACTCATCATTAACAAGTCAGCCCCAAATGGTATAGCAGTTCCTGATTGGCTTGGAGAGCCTTAAAATCCCAGGAAAAATAAAAATAATAATAAAAATATCTTCAGAGTTTCATGCTCAAACTAAGTGTCCTTTGAATCATGGCATTCAACAAGAAATACTTCAGATATGAATATGTCTCAAAAATGCTGAAGACCAAGACAGGGTGATAGAATGTGTTTTAAATTTATTTTTTTAAATATTTTAATAATATTTAATTAAAATAATTAATAAATAACAAATAATATATGAATAAACAATAATTTATTTTAAATTTAATTAGTTATTTCTACTTTGCTAAAATATAGAGGCAGATACAGATGATATGGATGTGTATATGGTTAAGGCTTGACTGAAATAAGTTCTCCATCACCCACTAACTTCTGTTGTTATCATCATAGCTGGAGGTAGAATTGAAAGTGCCACCAAAGTCAGCAATAGGTCTGTCACAAAGACAAAGAACATCACCTCTGTATCATTAGCCAATTTAGTGTCATCAGCAACAAAGGGCTGTGAGCCCACTGTCACAGACTGGATGACAAGATTTGATTCAGGAGCCGACCAAGAGCCTCAGTAAGCAAAGAGTTTTGTTAGTGGCTTCATTGTATACTACGTTCTTAGTATGTAGCAGCTTTAAACCATAAGGCTTACAGTAAAACTAAAAACAAAGGGAGGTGTCAAGTTTTACAGTATTTCAGGGTAGTATTTAATAGGTTTGAAGTCACACACCATACTTCTCAACAGTCTTTTTTACCATGTTTTTCTTCTCTTGCTTCTTAAAGATTGATTTTATACTTCTTATTTAGATATTTAGTTCATCACGGTGTGCCAACTATGCAGAAAAGAGCCCATGCAAATTCTGTTTGACTAATTCTGAGAGGCAGAAGAACCACTCATTTTCTCAAAACATTAAAAAAGTTCCTGAATGTTTTTTTTTCCTTTCTCCATGTACTCCAAACAGATGTGTGTTTAAAACTTTATGCTATATGAAGTTTATGTCCCTGTAGAGATTTCTATAAAAGTTTATGCTCATTGAGCTTTCTGTCTTTTGATCAAAGCCAGTTGAATAATAAAAACTGAGAGAAGTAAAATCATGCAGAGCTTCCAGAGTACTTTCCTGTTTCTGTTTTTATGCATCTTGGATCTAATCATTTCCCAGCAGCACATTAAGCGATTCAGCTAAACTCTAATGACATCTGATAGCACTTTTTTAAAAAGCTGTGTATTACCTTGTATCACAATGTAGTTTTATGTTTTTGTGTGTTTTTTTTTTGGTTGATTTTTGTTTTATTTTTCTTTTGAGTCACCAAATTGACATAAACATGTCTATATTAGGAAAGGAAGAGGAGGACTAAAACTAAGAATCCTAGCTGAATTTAGGGAGAAAAATCACACATCTTAAAACACTTATGATGTCCCATCATTTTTGCTCCCTTCTGATAAGAACTAAAAATTCTTGAAATTAATGTCACTTCTCTTTTTCAGTCACCAAAATGGTGATGATATTACCAATGGAGATGCTATAGTTGCATTATTTGTGAAAGTATTTATTATTAATAGCTATCTCAAAATATTCAATATTTGCCTAGGCTGGTGAAGACTTTCCATCAACACACTAAAACTTGACAAGATCCATTATGTTACTAAAGTTACTCTCAGATGATGACACAAGTCTCTGGGCCTCAGTCATGAAACTTAATAAAGAAACAATACCTTACACTTTTGCCTGAAGGAGGAATTTCTTCAAGCTTGGTCTAAGCAGGTGCCAGATACATTTAGAATATCAAACAAAACCTCCCCAAGTGCATTTTCTATACCAAAATATCCAGTAAAATGTGGGAGTGAAAAAATTGGAAAGGCATTTACTTTTCTACCTTACAGGGGTTAGTTAGCATAAAGCATTACGTTTTCTTTGAATCACTGATTTGTTAAACAAAGAGAAAGAGCAGCTCACCTGTATGTTCACTGACTTTGAAAAGTCCTTTAACACTAAGGAAAGAATCATGGAATGAAGCTCTCCTTCCCCAATGTAAATTGCATTCTGTTCTTCACTAAAGGTACTGAAAAATATTCACTTCCAACAAACTGCTTTTTCCTAATTAAAATTTTCACTGAAGAGAGAAAAATAGGATCAAGAGGGATGATGTGAATAGGTCATGAATCAGAGCCTGCAGCTCTATTAGAAAAATCTCAGATGCAAGGTGTCTTCCTTTACTGATGCATTTGTTGCAGCTGAATGGTTCATTTAACCTGTATTGAGGATCTGTGCAAAAACTCCAAATATTTTTGTTTTACAATAGCTTCAGCAAGCACCATTGTTGTCTTTCATATATGAATACAGTTAAATGCCAAATGACCACTTTCCAGTGAAGCCACCATTTCAAAAATAGTTGATTGTGTTTACTGTGTCTCTCATTGAAGCTGAGGAGGATGGACTGAAGAAAGGTAAGCTTAAAAGGATTAAATAAGTAGATATTGCTGAGCTATCTGCTGCATGTGGCATCACAAGAATGCCCCTATACTCCCATTAAATCCTTGTCTGCCTACACTTGTATAAGCAGCTGCTAAGTCCTTTCCAGAGCACTGCACAGAGTCGGTACTCACAGTTGTGATGTCCTGCTGCCTGGGATAAAGCAGGATTTCACAGCAGTCTTCCATTATCTGACAATGAAGAGATGCAATGTTTATGCATGGTGTTGGTCAGGCCTGTTACTTTGATAATGAAATCTGAGCAATGTTGTTGCTTCCATTTTTTTATCATGAGCATTTGGATTGTCTGTACTCTTAGCTGCAGTTTGTATAGGGTTTCCCTTTCTCCTATGGTGACACAGAGATTGCAGATCAGCATGATTCTTTCCTGGGAAAGCAGCTCCTGCTTCTCCTGGTAAATGATGTTCTTACCTTGTTGCTGCTAGCTCTGCCATACCACTGACAGGTGTTTTCAGGGCTTTGCAGCAAAAATGTGTTTTATTAGACATGTAAAAGAAGCTAGGATGGTGATTTATGTTGTGTTGAGGGACATAGGATAAAACATAAAAGTACCTGAAGCAAAATGTTGTTTAGCAATAGTGCAGGTATCACTGGGAGAAGGGAATAGATGGAGGTGAGTTTCTCTTTGCAGCATACTGATGTATGGCTATAGCAGGAGCAAGCATGCCAGCCCAGAGGTAGGCAGCCCAGACAACACTGAGGCCCAGTCATTAAGATACAAATCCAATATCCTTAATAAGCCTTTACTCAAGATCTTCCCAATACATCTTTATGGCTTTTGTTGTGCTGTATAAATTAAAGGTAATTATGATATGCTGTGATCATGTCTTCACTTTGCTGTTTATGGACAAGGGAAGGTTAAGATTGCTTTGAATGATAGATGGGGAAGAGCCAGGTGAATGAAAGGGTATGATAAGGTTAAGGAGCTGATAGGATTTCAGCATTTTCAATGAATTTGATGGAGAGAGTGGAACAAAACTAAATTCACTGTGGACAAAAATGAAATGTGAAAGTGAGAATGACATAAAATCATCATGAAAGAGTAAAGAGAGATGATGCTGAAGTAATGATAAGGAAGAGGAGCAGAGCCATGAGTCCAGGACTTCACATCAAATGTCGAGTCAGGAGTGAGGAGGTAAGAGACTCCAAGTTCAGATACAAACTTCCATGTTTAACAGTTCTGAATGATGCACTTTTCCTTCTTTATATCAAAAGAGTCTTTGGCCATATTCCCTTAACTAGAATATCTCTCTGTGTTATCAGGGAGAGTCCACATAAAGAAAGCAGAAGACAAGAAAATACAAAAGACCAACTTGTTGTCTGCAGTATAGTGTTTCCATAAAACAGAGGTAATGCGGTTATCTTGGAGTTGGACATGGGTATTTTTTATATGGTAGCTAAATGATTTATCTGTCCCACACGTGTCCACAAATTTGTGAATGGATGTGAGAAAAAATCCTTCTTACTATTCTAATTATATTCCTTTCTTTGTTACTTTTCTTTCTTTTCTTTGCCTCTGCCTTATTTTGGTGCTAGCAGGAAACCTTTCCCATTGGTTACATCCTTGCTGGGTCTGAGAGAATATCTCCAGTAGAAAAATGGAGAAAAATTGAATATGGTACTAATATTTCTCATATCCATGTAGTCTTTTTTTTTTTTTTTTCCAAGCTGTTTTTAGTATCACGTAAAAATTGAAAAGGTATAATTACAGGAAAAGGAATTCCTGTAATTTTTAAATGATGTTGGAAAGAAGACTTCACAAACAGAAAGACCTTACTCTCTGGATGGGAGAAAAATGGGTGAGACTGATTGTTCAGACTATCATCTAAAAAGAAAAGTAAATACATAAAACTATGGCTCTAGAGGAAAAAAAAAAAAAAACAAAACAAAACAAAACTGTGAGCAATATGGCAATGCATCACGGTGGCAAAAACTCATCTTTAAAAAATATGTAAGGAGTAAACATGCTGTGAACATGGCTGTACATCACACACATTGCACCCACTAATCAAACCAAAACAGTCTAATAACTACTAGTCTTACTTTTAGCTTAAAACAAACATAAGGTAAAATGCATGAAGCTAACATGCCCAACTCATCTAATTCACAGCTATTTACTAAATTAATATACAAAATACATGTAACTGTGTTAATTCAATAAGCCAAACCTTTTTTTACCATTTTTTTCCCAATGAATGGAAAAGGTATAATAGAACATGTAAAAATTCCCTCGTAGTGTGTTCAAATTGCAATTGTGAGCACCCCTTTTATTTGAAACTGAAAAACTTGTTTGAATTGCTTTCTGTTTTTTAAAATGTGGCTTCATGATAATAAAAAATACTCATAGGAAAGGCAAACTTTTTACTTTCAATGACACCCCCTTTTATTTTAATATTATGAGTTTTATAGATTACATTAAGATATCTTACTGTTGTGTGATACTGAGCAAAATTTGTCTTTACTGTTTGTTATAGACTAGATTATTATTTACACTGACTATATGCAGAATATAATTTCTCAAAATTAAATCTTTCTATTTTATAATTTTAATTTGGCTTGAATTTATAATTGTTTATTTCTTTAAAAATTAATTTTATAATTTGACCCTCTTTCCCTAGTATAAACATATTTTGTCATTAATAATGACAGTTTTGTGTAAGGGTACCTAGCTCTTATTTATTAAGGAGTTTCCAAGATCAACTAAGCAAGTAAGCATTCCATCTTTGTTTGAACTGTTATATTTACATAGGTTTTAATGTTTTCCTCTTATTTTCCCTGATACAATTATTTTTTTTGTTTAAGAAAGTAAGGATGTGCATGTTACATAAGTACTAATACCCATGCCTTCTCCAGTTCTCTGTCAACACTTCACTAAAAAACAAAAAGCAAACAAACAAACAAAAAAAGCACATAAAATGGACTTTCTTGTCTACATGATTAGTAAAGACCAGGCTAGCTGTACATTTCACTGGGATTTAGGCACTTAAATATGTAGCAGCTTTAAAATTTAGCAGCTTTAGCATTTTTCTAGGTGACCAATGTAATTAGCTCAAAGCTAAATTCACATATTTAAATTTCTCCTTATATATTTATTTATACACTATCTTATTAGCAAATTTTTATAAATATACATAAATGTGTATATAATGTATATACATTTGTTTTCAGCAAGTCTTTCCTACTTTCTTGGTTTTATAATGGATGCATGGTTGCATCCATTTTAAGCATGGATTTGAGAAAAAAAAAAATCTTAACATACTATATTTAAGAAATGATCATGAAATAGGAGTTGGAAAGATTAGGAAAAAAAATTAAGATTTACATGAAGTTGGAAATGGATCTGTACATCTGGACATAGTACTGGAGGTACATCTGGAGTTCTAGAGTACATCTGGAAATGTATTATTATCACATGCAAAAAATCCATGTAATTGAGAGATGGCTCAATGACTTTCAATGACTGTAGAGGAGGGAGGACTGTTTTCAGATTATATGTGAAAACTAATCAAGTTAAAATCCTGTTATGTAAAATTTATTGTATCATGTACAAAAAAGGAGGCAAAATACCTGAACTCCTCCTTACTCTTATGTAATTCCTAAATTACTTTTGTAGAAAATGTTTTGTAGAAATTAGATTTTCTGTGTTTGTAATTATGTAAAGCATGTACTTTCTCTGTATATATAAATAACTGATATAGATAACCTTTCGATATCTTTTTTTTTTTTTTTTTTTTTTTTTTTTAATGTCAGCATTCCAGGGTTTCTCTTTTCCCACCTTTTTATATTTTTGGGATATCCATGAAATTATTTCTACTTTTTCAGTAAAACTAGCAACACTTATCAGCAAAAAAAAAAAAAAAAAGCTAAAACGAACACAAATGACACAATATGTTTAAGAAAGGATTGGGATTTGTTCTGAGAGAATTTGCAAGGTAACAGTTTAAATAGATGATCATCCTATGACTTCACGCATGGTTATTGAGTTATCAAACAAAGGGGTTTTTTTATTTGTTTGTTTGTTTTTCAAATTTACATAATTGTGGCTTTTCGGCCTACACTATTTTTGTACTAAATTAACCTCTTGTATTTGATTTCAGTGTTGGTTACTAATGTTTATGGCTTGAATTATGAATGGCATTTTATCTTGCATGAGGAACTGATGTTTATATGCATCTCTAAAATTGAAGTCCTTCCATAATATTTGCATAACTGATAAAAATCAGCTTTTATGCTGCACTGAAACAAACTTCCTAATAACTGCCATAAAAATACAGAGTGCAGAATTGGAAACAAATGTTATCACAAGCCTTTTCATTGAAATTAAGCAATCGTCTTTATGTAATACAAATTCAACTACATCTAAAGAAATTAATGTCTTTCCTTTCTCAATAAGTAAGGGGTGTGAGACAGCTGATTCTCTGATGTGTCTGACTTTCCAGTTCCTACAGGTTAAACTCATTAATTCTACAAAATCTGTAAATTTAGTAAAAGAAAACATTGACATTAAACTCAAGGTAAGAAATTATCATACATTGCTTTATGTATCTTTATATAAAAAGTTACAAGTAGCAAGCATATGACACAGAAACAGAACAGCAACAATTGTGAATGCATGCTTTTTTACAATGTGTCTAATAAGGGGATTTTTGCCAACTCAAATATTCAGTAACATACATGCAAATTATTTTCTCAGTGTCAAATTCAGTCATATTGCTAGATGCTTATCCAACAAACATTTCTATTGAAGTGATTATGAATGGCTAAATACCTGATTTCAATAAATTGTTCCTGAAATTGGGAATTTAACTTGCAATGAAAAGAAAAGAGAAATAGAAAAAGAGAAATGGCTGATAAGCATAATAATGAAAGTCTTATTGCCTTCTAGTAGTTTTACTCAACACTGCTGAATTTTGTCATGATATGAGAATAGGTGGTCAGAGAGTCCATAAAACCTCTAGCTGGTGGTTCCAAGGTCGATAGTTTCACATTTCATTGTAGCATGTTCAAAATCACCCAGGAGCGCACTATTCTCAAGCAGTCTATATAATGAAAACAATGTACATACAACAAAAGTTCAATGTAATCTTCTTCCACATATCACACAACAAACAAGTAGATAAACTTAAAACATATCAACTAAAATAAAACTAAGAAAAAAGAAAAAGGGGGAAAAAAAAAAAGTAGGGACAGTCTCAGTCAGGAGTTAATTCCTTCAAGTTTGCAGTAAACCTGGTAATGTATTTAAAAACTAAGGAGCACTTGGTGGCCAGCAAGCAAATTACAAAATAAACATATTATTGTGCAGTGGGAATCCCTTTCAAAAGAAGTATGAAATGTCTGTAATTTTTAAGTTTGGATAAAGGCAGTGAAATGAAATTTGAAACACGTCCACTCTTTCTTCCTGATAGCTGAAATAGTTCACTATAGATTTTTCCATTCACAGTTCCCTTGATTGTATAAATAGTGTTTCTGTGAAAGCAAAACAAAGTTAAAATATGTTCTCCCTGTGAAGAAAAATTGAGACAAATATTTACCTAAACTATCTAGAAGCGATAAAAGCTTTAATAGAATCTCTCCCATTAAAAAATTGCTATATACATATGCATGTGTAAACATGTATATACATATATATGCTTATATATGTATATAAGGAAATTGACAGACTAGTAGCTATTTATAACTTCAATATAAAAATATGAGATTATGTTTATTAAGTGTTGATAACAAATTATACAAAAAGAAAAGCCTAGGAAAAGACTCAAAAACAACAACAACAACAACAAAAAAACATTAACATTAGTGCTACAGAATCTCTAAATTTATCTGTTCTCCTATATACTCTTCCTATACTCCTATATACTTCACAAGGTTGAATGAGTAAAACAAACTGAAAACAAGTTGTTCCCTATCTTCATGGCTTGGGTTAGATTGCCAAATTTTACAGTTTCTCATGCTGGGACTCTAAATTTTATTTTCATAAAATAAAAATCAATAAAACTCTAGAGCCATGCAAAGCATCTGTCTTTATGATATGTTGAGAATCCAGATAATATTTGGCTGGGGGATTATATTTAACTGATTCTACACTCAAGAGTAAGAATTTAATTAGGAGAGGAATTTGATTTTGAGTAGTTTACAGTGCTGAAGCGGTCACCTGTCTGATTTTCAATCTTCTCATTATTAAAACCTGTCTCTCTCCATGCAAGAACAAGGTGGTGTATAGCTTGAGGACTAACAGACATTTTAACAACATAACAAATAAAATGGAATGGAACAGATGGTTCATTTGTTGTATAGGTATGTTTACTTACCTCAAGTTTGTCTCCTAGACCCTAGTTGTGTTGTACTCAGACTCATGTTTGCTTAGAGACCCAATGAGGCAGAACCTGGAATGTTATGGCTATTTCATTCAAAATAATAATGTTTGCGTAGAAAAAAAGAAATATATGCATATAGATACTTAATAAACTGCACACATTGATAATCGGATCAATATTCATGAAGAAATTTACATTGGCATGCAGTTAGGTTAAATAGTCAAATAACTTGTTTTTAAGAGATAGAAGTGCCTTAATGCGCAAAGAAAATATGGAGAGCATGTAAACAGTCACAAGAAGTGCATAAATAATGCATGCAAGAGAAAACACAAATATATATAAAAAGTTTCTGTTTGCTTTTCCAAATAAATGGTTCATATCTCTTTCTCCTTTTCTTTTTCTTTTACTTTTAATCATTCATATTTACAGTCATTCAGAGTGTAATATACAGTAGAAATAGCTCTTTTATTAAAAATATCATACTCAACTTTTTCATTGATTAGAAAGATTCCTTTTAACTATATTCTTCTACGTAAATATAGGAGCATTCTCTATTTACTATTCTGTCTCATATTGCAATTAATATATATTTATATATATAAACATGCTGTGATGAATAATGGAACAAATACATTAATGTTTTGCAAATATTTTCATTTGTTGTATAAAAGATAATGTTTCATGGGAAAAGGGTTTTCCTTACCCCAGGTTAGTGATTCTCATTATTGTGTCATACATCAAAATGGGTAGATGTGTTTTTTATAGTTACTGATGTATTGATTTTGAAATGTTAGACAAACAGTGGATGATATTCAAGGCCACCTCAGTTTCAAGGAAACTACATGCATGTGGCTCTGTCAAAAACTAGACTTACACAAAATCTTCTTTGGTTTTTTAAAAAATGCACTTGTCCTCTGTTGACCAGTGCATGAATGCATGTGGGCATGTATATAAAATAGTAAAAGAAAAAGAAAGATCACATAGAAAGGTAAAACAGATACAGAAGCTTCCAGGAAACTGGAGCAGAGATGAGAGAGAGAGACAGAGAAAGATAATATAATGGTATGTGCTATCAAGAAACAGAAATTTAAACAATAAACGGAGAGGAAAGAAAATATGTCTTTACTGAATAAAGAGTGAATATGTTTGGGCAATCAAGTCCTTACACAATAGTCTTCATCAAAAATCTATGGATACTGACCGCTGAACAGCTTTATCATGTCTGGACAGCCTGTGGCTTGTGGTTGGTACCTCTTCAATTTCGTCTATCTCACACGCATCTGCAGCATCTTGTGAGTAGCTATGCTTCATGACAAGGATATTTCTCCTGTTCATGGGCTGAATGAGTGGTTTTACAGGTTGGGGTTGTATTTCTGTCAAGACAGAAGCATCTCTTGTGCTGAGGTTACTACGGCTGCCCTTAGTGCTAGACACTTGTGATCCACAGTGATGGTCATGAATGCATTTTGAAGATGATCTCCGCAGTTTATGATAATTTTCAAAGTCATCTGCAACTTCAGCAAGGTCAGCTGTAGTCCCTGTCCCTCTGAGGGTGCATAACTCGTAATGAGGAGGCTCAAACACCTCCTGGAACACCGTTTGATCAAAGTCTGTTTTCCTTTGGACAAATTTTTTACGAGGCTGCTTGATTTGTACTATCACAGAGATAACAATGAGGATGATAACAATGCAAGATGTCACCCCAATTATGGTCCCACTGGTATTGGTAAGTTGGTCCAATAGGTTAGCTTTTCTTTTTTCTGTTTAAAAAAAAATAAAAAATAAAAATAAAGAAGAAAAAAGGCACAAAATTAGTTGCAGTTCAACAATAACAGCCATGAGGGGTTCACAAATTACTGCAAAGCCATGCCTAGTCTATGTCTGACTTCAATTAATCAGTCTTACTGGGGAAAGAAAAAAGAAATCAAGTATTCATGAAAACCAAATAAACAACACATGACTCCACTTAGTGGCTTGGTTAGATGAAACAACTATTTATGTGGTTTTGTTGTTCTTATTTCATATATAAAAAGCAAACATCATAATAAACAGATGGATATAGTATCACAGTCTTTTCACCTGTTAAAGCCCCTAAGATTTCTGCAGGAGCTTCTTTCGTTATTTACTGTCTTCTCTAGTAAATATATGCTGCTAGAACATTAGGATAAATGAAACAACAAGCCTTTACATGTTTTAAAAATAAATTCTTCTTTGCATTGGGAACTTTTTTGAACTCCTACAATTTATGAGCTGAATGGGACTGTTGACTGTACTCAACGAAATGCTAAAACTAAATTGAATAAAATAGAAAAGTTATTCAGAAAGGAAAGGAGTTTTCAGAAAGAAAAAAAAAGTGCAAGTTGTTTATTTTTTTCATAACCTATTAATTACCAGAAATTTTTATAACATGCTCAATAATCCAAAAGCTGATCAGACCTACTATCCTTTACTCAGAGGCTGCTAGGAAGTTGGCCAGCAAATTCAGTATTGAGAATGAAGGAAAATAAAAAGTATGCAGTAAAATAATATGGAGTTTCACTCTCCTGTTCTGCATATTTCTCCATGATTTGCTTTCAGATGGCTGCAAACAGATAAAACAGTGACTGAGCCAAGCTGAAAGCATTCGCATCAGTCTCTTACAGGCATCTCAAGACTTGACATCTCTGATTAAGTTTTAACACCCAGTTTAGTGTAATTTTTCCTGGCAACCTAAAACATACCAAAGGACTTGAGGAAAAAAAAAAAAAAAAAAAGCCTTTGAAATGAAAGTCATTGACACCAAAATAACATTCACCTTTTTATAATCTTCTAGATACCAACAATGAACTTTTCAGCACTCCCTATTTCCTACTCTTGTAGACTCATTTGGGGTTTCTCTGACTGACACAGACTCTGCAGAAGGAGCTAATTTAGAAAAAGCAACACAGCAACAAACAGCTTTTTTTTTTTTTTTTTTTTCTCCCTGTAACCAGCAAACCTTATTTTTCTAGTCTGAAATACAAGACAGGGTAAATGCACATGAGCCAATAGAAAGACACTCAGCAAATAAAAGATGAAAATAATTTTGGAAATTAGAGAGGGGAAGGTTTTTTTTTTTTCTTCTGTGCTAAAGAAACAGCGAACATATAATTCTTTCCCATGTTTAGTTCATTTGAACTATTGAATTGAACTATTTGAATATTATTTCACATCACAGTTTTGTTGTGTTCATTTGAAATATGACTTCATTTATGTTTTACCCTACTGCATTGCTTGTCAAGATTTGACAGGCTTCAGCAGACTTATGGGCTGACTTCTAATCCTCATTCTGAATATTTTCTTGATTGGTTCCTAAATTTGGCATTACCCATGTTTTCAGGAACAAATCTGTTGTAACAGAGGAGGAAAAAAAAATAATAAAAAAAGCAAACTGTCTCTCTAGCCTGTAATGAAAGTTAGTTAAGCTTTTTCCTCTGAAGACAGCAAATATGCTGATGATTTTTAATTTTATTTTATTTTTTAAATACAGAGTAATGTTTAGAAACCATTGTCTACACCTGGTAGGGAACATCAGTCCCTACCTATGAAACAGACATTATGCCTAATTTCATGTGATGTCCTTGCACTTCATTTTCACCGAAGGACTATATACGGATTTGGCTGCTTTTTTCTACAATGTTAGTTCTACTTCACCTGGGATTTTTAGCCCACCTGGGCTATTATGGACATGGCATGCAGCTAAAAGACACCTGTTATGCATATGCTACTTCACTACAAAGGTAACTATGGCAAAGGAACTAAAGCATTACTTTTAATTGCATTGTAGATTGTACAAAGTGATCAGAAAGCCTGCCAAAAAGCTATAACCACCACAAATCAACACCAAGCAAAACAATTGTAAACATTGAAAGAAAAATCCATCTGTATTTTACCCTCTCCATTTTCTCTCTTGCTTGATGCATGCTGACCCTGAATTATTCCTCCTGAGCCCTCTGACAGATATTAACAAGAAACTAAGAATAATATGTTGTATCTCATGCAGTCTGATGAGTTGACAGTTTCAGTCCTACACATTACCTTTGCAGTGGTTTTCATCCCAAGGATACACACAATTCTGGAGTCCATTGCAGACCAATGTATTATTAATACACATATTACTGTGGCAAAAGAATGTGTTGGCTTCACAAGGGGCTAAAAACAAAGAGAAAAAGCTGATATTAAATAGTAAGTCATTCAATTTTCCACAACAGACACATCAAGGAAGAATTGTGTAATCTGTACTAGAGGAAAACTCTACAGCAGAGGTTCCTTGTTTATTTCAATATCTGACATATTTAATATCTGACATGCACCATCAAAGGCACTTAAGTCACACACTTATTATTCTTTCAAAAGATATTTTCACTTTTGTCTAAGTGCATTGACTATGGACTTCTTTCCCATAGTTTGCTTCTAATGGCTGCAGTGTGTCTAATGGCTTCAGTCATACAAAAGACTAGAGTAAAAAAGTATCCTTTTGATTACATGGGGAGATTAAAAACAGAAATAGTCATCAATGTCCCAGGAGCCCATGATCTAGAAGAATCATGCAGGATTAAAGCTACAGGATGAAGTCTTTACTGAAGGACATAAACCTTTACCATGATGGCATTTTGGAGGTCATCAGCAGGAATTGTACCTGCTGCTAAACTCAAGTGCTAGAGATCCTTAGGTGTTGAGGTTTGGGTTGTACTCCAAAATTCTGTGCAGTAAAGGTAATTTACTCCTCATATTTTGTTCATTAAAAACAAACCAGAAGCTCTTCCTCAATATAAGAAAAAAAAAAAAACAAACCAAAACAAAAAAAAATATACATTTTATCAGTGTGAAATCAGCAAAAAATGAACTTATTTTTCCTTTTTTTTTCTTTTTTTTCTTTTAGCTCAACTGAAAACCGATACTATAACTATTTCCTTTCCTAAGGGAAAGTTAAAAAATAACCTAAGACCCTTACTAATCAGAAAGGAGTTATGATGCTCACATTATTCAATTTTGGTACTTAGAATTTGATGCTTCATGGCAATTTTTCTCTTCTGCAATTTTAAAAGCAGTTCCTATGACAACATATATCCTTAGCACAGACACTGGCTCAGAGCAGAGGACTGCTTCAGTGGTTTGCTAACTAAGGACAATACAAAGGATTTAGATTGCAGAATTTAATGACTCCATATATCATGTCAAGAAATCCACTTTTCAATAACTGCTTAAGTTCAGATATCCATAACTGACTATAATGGCTTCTTCAGATCAGTTATAGTCTGTTAAAGAAATGATAAACGCCATCAAAACTTGTCCCTAGAAACACTGCCATCCAATCAGATATAATAGTATACATATATACTAAAATAGTATGCACAAAAGTTTGCAATTTCAAATAGCATATATTTTCAAATTTACTCACCCATCACTTTTACGCACTTCACCAGAACCCTAGGATTGTCAGGAGCTTAAACAGTTATTGGTCTAATATATAAATAACACATTTTTAAAATGCAGATACTTACGCAAAAAAAAAAAAAAAAAAAAAAAAAGTACATATTTTATTTGTAGGAGGGTTTTCTACTGGCTTTATGTGTTTGTGAACTGTAAGACATAATAGCTCTTTTGTCTCCATCATTTACATTGCTTTCTAAGAGAAGCAGCTAACATGAAAATGTATATTAAAATATCCCTTAGTCACAATAGCTACAGTCCCACAAAAGAAGATCTAATGTAATGCTTAGAGCTTTGTATGCTCCTTCTGCTTGAGTTTCAGTGTGAGTTTTGTGGTTACACAGTACCTGGCCTCAGGTACTCCCTGACCTTGGGGGGGAGATTTGGGTGCAATGCTGTACTGCGTTTACGTGGCAAGATTTTGGTATCAGGGGGCTGCAGGGGTGGTCTCTGTGAGAACAGCCCAGCAGCTACCCCATGTCAGATCAGATCCAGTTTCAGCCAGCTCCAAAGGGACCCGCCACCGCCAAGAGCCGAGCCAATAAGCGATATTGTTTGCACCTCTGTGAGAGCTAATTTAAGAAAGGGAAAAAAAAACTACTGCACCACAGCACCTGGGAGAGCGTGAGTGAGAACCCAAGGCCAGCACAGCAGGAGGGCAGGAGGTGCTCCAGGCACGGAGCAGAAATTCTCATGCAGCCTGTGGCGACACCCCTGGTGGAGCAGGCTGTCCCCCTGCAGCCCATGGGTCCCACATGGAGCAGATCTCCACACTGCAGCCCCTGGAGGAGCCCCCGTGGAGCAGATGGATGTGGCCTGGAGGAGGCTGCGGCCCATGGAGAGCCCCCGCAGGAGCAGGCCCCGGGCTGGAGCTGCAGCCCATGGAGAAGAGCCCACGCAGGAGCAGGGGGTCTGGGGGGAGCTGCCACCCATGGGGACCTGCTGGAGCAGTTTGCTCCTAATGAATGGACCCTGTGGTACAGACCCACATTGAAAAAGTTCTTGAAAAGCGGCTGCATGTGGGAAGCCCACATAGGATCCGTTCGGGAAGGATGGTGTCCTGTGGAGGGACCCCATGTGGAGCAGGGGCAGACAGTGACCGTGAAAGAGCAGCAGAGAGAAAGCATTAGGGGCTGACTGCAGCCCCCATTCCCCTGCACTGCTAAGGTGGAGAACGTAGAAGAGGGTGGATGGGGGAAAGGTGTTTTTAGTTTGCTTTTAGTTTCTCACTGCTCTAGCTTGTTAGTAATAGGTAATAAATTACATTAATCTCCCTATGCTGAGTCTATTTTGCCCATGATGGTAATTGTTGAGTGATCTTGCTGCCCTTTTCTCAACCCTTGAGCCCCTTCCATTTTATTTTCTCTCCCTTGCCCTTTGGGGAGTGAGAGAGCTGTTCTGGTGGAGCTCCGCTGCCCAGCTGAGTAAACCCACCACAATTGCTAAACCAATGCTGAAGACAAACTGGCCAAATTGTTTCTGTCCCAGTTAGCACTGTTCAGTTATTGCAAACCTCTGTACACCATCCCTCCATCCTGCAGAGACCCTGATCAGGTGCTAAGTTTGTTACAAGAAATATTTTGCTTAAAAATAGATAGAAAGAGCAGATCAGCATACATATATGTATTAGAAACAGTGGGTGCTTTGGGACAGTCCTTATCTGTTGCTGCCATTTAGGGATAGAGTCACATCATGGTATAGAGGACCTTCCAGAGGCACTATCATCCTTTCACACATAAACCATAAGACCCTTTTCTGGGCAAGGTAGTAATCTTTTGGCAGTCTTACTGCTTGCTCTAAAAAAAATAAAAAAAAAAAATCAGAGAGGGAGATAAGGGAAACCTAAAAATACCTAGCCACCAATCAAAATATATGAGAATACATAAGAAGAGCCCAAGAAAAGACCCAAAGGACAAGTGTGAACAGCACAAGGAGGGCTAGGGGTGGTGGGGGAAAGTGCAGCATTAGGAAAGTTTATGCTAATAAAGACATAAAGAAAACAAACAAACAAAACATAGACTGTCATGAAAAGCATTAGAAGTGAAGTGGTGAGGAAAAAGTGCTGTCTCAGCGGGCAGAACCTTTTAAATGCATATGACTTCCCTTCCCACTTTAAACCCAAGCTGATCTAATCCTGAATGTGACAAAAAAGAAAGGAATAATAGTGGGAAAACAGCCCCCCAGAAGAATAGAGGACAATTTAGGGGAATGAAGGACAGTTGTGTGGGCAGAAATGTGGGCATCTAGAAGCATACACTTGTTAAATAGAAAAGGAAGACCTGGAGGGAGGAAGTAAGGGAAGAGAAAGGAAAAGGAAGAATGAGAGAACTATGCAAGACAGCAAAATAAATGAAATATTAGGCATTCTGCACTGAAATGAATGACAAGATACTGTATCAAGTGAGAATATTAGGAAATGTTTCAGGAACAAGAGAGAAAAAATAAGAGCAATTAATTCTTTTTTTTTTTTCTTTCAGATTTTAGAAGACGGAATACTTATGCAAAGTGATGTCAGGGAGATCTGAAAACAACAGATGAGGAAACAAGGAAGAAAAAAGAGCTTCTGCTTCCCTAAATCGTGTTGTTGAACTACGGAGGAAAGAAATGCTATGTGAATAAATGTCGTGACTAGATGGATAGACAGCAAAGAAATTTCAAAACAAGTACAGAAGTCTTAGCATTGGAGAAACCCAAGTGCGGCAGATTTCTAAATCTAAAGATAAACAGTACAGTTCTGTTTATGTTTTTAAAATTAGAACAGTCAAATCCTCTCTGTGGTCCCTTGAGCCTAGAGTGATTAAGCTGGACAAGAAATCAATATTTTTTCCCCACTCTAATGAGGCTTTTTTGTTAGAATGAATGAAAACATCAAGGGAAGCTGAAAACTTGTCAGTCCCAATTTTCATTGAAGGAATTAGCTTTTTTTATTTTATTGTATTGCTCTTGAAGAGGCACAGTAAAGGGATCTTAGGGTGCAGTACCAAAGATATTCTAGTAACAGCAGAAAGATACATGAACTGGTAGTGAACAGGATTCTTCTGCAGCAAGGTGGAGCTGGTCCTAACACTTGCCTGAGGCTGTTACAGAACCCTGCGTGGGAGTGGAATCAAGCAGACAAAGCATGTGGCTCCAACACTGGACAGCTTAACCTAACCTTTGAACATCTGTGGTGTTGCCTCAATACGTAAAAAATTTAAAAATGAAGAAAGGGTGTGAATGTTTTCACAAAAGGAATTTACTGCTATCATTAGCTTCAATTAGATAAAATAAGGCAAACTTCTCCACCAAGCAGAAGTCCTGATCTATCAGTATGCAATCTTCACTATGACTATCTAAATGTCCTTGTGACATTTAGTGAGCAGTGGAAATGAACAGAACTCTGCCTTGGGTTGTGTTGAGCAAACATAGTTTTTGGGTCAGGATTAGTGGGCAGACCAATGTGGAAGAAGTCACACATTCACAGACACTGGTCTTTAAGGGGATTTTAACTACCTGTGGAGGGTAGCACATCAGGGCACGAACAATCCAGGAGGTTTCTGGAGAGCACTGATAATAACTTCCTGATACGGGGAGCTGTTTTAGAGAACTCTGCTGGGACTCATGCTTTTACAAACACAGAAGACTGGTTGGGAATGTGAACACTACGTGCAGCCCTGGCTGCAGTGATCACGAGATGTTGCAGTTCAGGATCCTGAGAGGAGGGAATAAGGAAAAAGCAGGATCACAACCCTTGGCCTCAGGAGAGCAGAATTTGTTGAGGGATCTACTTGGAAAAATCCCACTTGGAAAGATAAGGGGTCCAACAGAAGAGTTGCTTGACTCTCTAAGATCACCTTTTCTAAGCTCAATAGTCTATCCAGACAACCAGAAAATCAAACAAAGGTGGCAGTTAGCCTGCATGGATAAACAAAAAGTTCCTGACTAAATGCAGACAAAAAAAGGACACGTACATGAGGTGGAAGCATGGTCAAGTGACCCCAGTGGAAGTATAGGGGCATAGACCAAGTATACAGGGAAACAGCTAAGAAAGCTGAAGTCCATCTGACATTGAATCTGGCAAAAACTGTGAAAGGCAACAAAAGTGATTTCTACAGGTATATTCGCTGCCAAAGGAAGGTGAGGGAAAATGTATGTGATGCTGAATGGGGCATGGGACCTGTTGACAAGAGATATGGAAAAGGATAAGGTACTAAATGCCTTCTTCTACTCCATCTTTTTTTGGTGGATTTGCCCTTTGGAGTTCCAGGCACTTGAGATGAAGGAGACAGTCTGGAGCAAGCAGGACTTACCCTCAGTGGAGGACAGGGTCAGAGAACATCAAACAAACTGTACAGGCATGAATCCATGGACCCTGGACTTGTGGGATGCCCGCAGAAGTTGGCTGATATTGTTTTCCTGATTACCTCTGAAAGGTCATGGTCATAGAGAGGAGTTCCTAAGAACTTGAAGAAAGCAGATGTCTCTGTTGTCTTTGAGAAAGGCAAGAAGGAGAATACTGAGAGCTACAGATTGTTCAGCTTCAACTTAATCCCTGGAAACATGATGAAGCAAATTATCCTGGAAACCATTTCCAAAAAAATGAAGGACAAGAAGGGAGTAGTCTGCATAGACTCATGACATAAGTCAACAGTGACATGAGTCGGCAGTGCGTACTTGCAGCGCAGAAGGTCAACTGCATCCTGGGCTGCATCGTAAGAGGAATGGCCAGCAGGTCAATGGAGGTGATTATCCCCCTCTACTCAGCCCTTGTGAGGCCCCCCTTGGAGTGTTGCATCCAGGTCTGGATCCCCAGCACAAAAAGGATGTTAACCTGTTAGAGTGGGTCCAGAGGAGGGCCACAAAGATGATCAGAGGGCTCGAGCACATCTCCTACAAAGCCAGGCTGAGAGAGATGGCTCTCTTCAGCCTATAGAAGAGAAGGTTCTGGGGTGATCACATCACAGCATTTCAATGCTTAAAGGGGTCTTATAAAAAGGACGGAAAAGGACTCTTTACTAGGGTAGATAATGGTAGGACAAGGGAGGATGATTTTAAACTAAAAGAGGGGAAATTTAGATTAGAGGTTAGAATGAAATTTTTCACTCAGGGGGTGGTGAGGCAGTGGAACAGGTTGCCCAGAGAGGTTGTGGATGCCCTATCCCTGGAGGTGTTAAAGGCCAGGTTGGATGAGGCTCTGGGCAACCTGGTCTGGTGGGAGGTGTCCCTGTCTATGGCAGGGGGGTTGGAACTAGGTGGTCTTTGAGGTTCCTTCCAACCCAGGCCATTCTATGATTTTATGATTCTATGACCAAAACTGGCTGAGCAGCCAGGCTCAAAGAAGTGATCAATAGAATGAAGTCCAGCTGGAGGCCAGTCACTAACGTTTTAGCACAGGGGTCAGTTCTACAGCCAGTACTGTTTAACTCCTTCATTAATATCCTGGATGATGGGGCAGAGTGTACCCTCAGCAGGTTTGCAGACAATGCAGACCTATAAGGGCTGTTTAATAGAACAGTTGGTTGGACAGCTGTAGAAAGGGACCTTATCAGGCTGGAGAAATATGTCTATAGTAAGCACATGCATTTCAACAGTGAAATACAAAGTTCTGCAACTGGGGAGGAATAACCCCATGAATCACTAAGTCCTGGGGAATGACAGACTGGAAAGCAAGTTTGCAGAAAAGGTGCTGGTGTACAGTAACATGACCATGAGCCAGCACTGTGCCCCTGTGACAAAAAAAGACACAGCATCGTAGGAAAAAAAAAAAAGAGAGATCATTGCCAGCAGGGGAAGAGAGGTGATCCTTTCCCTCTACCCAGCACTGGTGAATCACATCTGCAGTGTTTGGTCCAGTTCTGGGCTCCCCAGCACAAGAAAGACATAGACATACTGGAGTCAGTCTAACAAAAGGTCACGAAGATGATCAAAGACTTAGATAATCATATGAGGAAAGCCTAGGAAAGCCAGGACTGATCAGACTGGAGAAGAGAAGGCTCAGGGGAGATCTTGTCAATGTGTACAAATACCTGACAGGGCAGAGTAAAGAAGACAGAGCTAGGATCTTCTCAGTGGAGCCTAGTGACAAGACAAAAAAAAAAAAAAAAAAAAAAAAGAAAAAGCAATGAGCACTAAATAAAATGCAGGAAAGTTCACTTACATACAAGAACAAACTTTTTTGCTTTGTGGCTTGTCATTCACAGGGCAAGATTTGGTTTCTCTGAGAGGTTGTGAAGACTGTGTTGGGGTTACTGAAAACCCAACAGGATGCAGACCCACAGCTCTCAACAAAGAAAGTCCACACCCCAAAGTCTCTTCCAACCTCAGCCATTCTGTCTCTCTCTGAAAAGATGGCTACATAGTTAGATCAAAAGTTACAGCTTAGATCACACAAGCACATTTATTTTTACTGTGCCCTAAAGCAGCCTTGAATTAAGATCTACCAAGGTACTGGCCTAGAAAAAAGTGAGGTAACGTATTCAGCACAATGAACAGTGTATAATGATAATGAAAAGAAGTGAGCAAATTTTAACTATTCATATAACTCACATTGGTGTATTTTAACTACAGTAAATTTTTCATAAAACATCGGACTTTTACAGCATGAAATATTGTAATTTAATTAAAGTGCCAATAAAAAATATATATATACCAAAAGGTCTTTTTCCAATTTGGATTTGAACCATATATTATTTTATTGTAAAATTATGATATATATAAAATTAAATATAGAGAGACATATATATACATATAAACCTTCAAAACCTTTCCCTTCATTTTAAATTTAAATATGATCTTTAATTTTTTTATATCTGTGTGTAGGTATAACTGGTATCTTAATACACAAACAGATATTTTAGTTACGGAAAAAACCAACGTAGTGTCTTCCACTTTTCAACAAGTATTTATACTGAACACAAGATGGAGCACTTATCCTAGAACATGTATAAGCAAGTGTGTTAACAGGAATGGAGTTGGTAACCCAGTGAATTTTTCAGATTTAGAAAACCTATACTTAAAAAAATCCTAGACTAATTATATTATTTATGTTTGCTGACTTGTAAATATATTTTTGTTTCTAATGGGGACAAACTAGGAGATTAGAGGATTGTTACAATAATCATATTTCCAGAAAGGTACCATACCAGTATTCAAAAAAGCCTGGATTCAATGTTTGAAGGTTACTGCTTTCAAAGTTAAAAAAATTGAGCCAATGGAGTTGTCTATATCTTATTACTATTAGAAGGTTCTGGGAATGCACATGGAGTTAATAATCCATACTTTTTCATTTACTAATGAAAAATGATCACAACTTCTTTTAATCCTGAATAGCCCTAAGGCAGAGGAACATAAAGAGCATTAATAGTTCCTCCATATGCCATGCTTACAAAGTAATATGGACTAAAAATTCACATTTTATATTTTTTTCCAAGAAAATACTGCTTTCACTAGGGCAGTAAAATAAATAATTGCAAGTGGTATATGGACATTTATAAAATAAAATAGCAATATTTATACAGCACTACAGCAAACATTATTTGTGCTATTAATAATTATTAGATCGTGATGTAGTGGCATTAATAACAAAATACATTATCTGTGTGTGTGTGCTGTGCATAATTCCGGGGAGTGAGGATACTTTGGGTATAAAATGCAGACATGGTGGTGTAAAAATATTTTTACATGATTAAGTCAAAAGCCGACTTGCTGTGGACCTGGTGTGAAGCTTAGCTGTTCTACTTCAGCCTTCCCTGGTGTATTTACACTGTTTCTAAGCACCATGTAGAGTTAGCATTAACTCCACACCTTCTGTTTGAGGTGTGCACTAGATCTGAGCAAGCTAGCTTGGGTGTCTATGTCTCACTTCACTGAATTTTGTGGGCTTGCGCTTTGAGTCCATTTCAGGGTAGGGATTTCAGTCCGGGACTCCTTAATCTTAGATGAATGCCCTATTCTACTTACTATTTTCAGGCTTCTCTATCTCCACCCCTTCCATTCTTGTCATAACATTTCTTGAGAGGTCTTGCTTTCTCCTGAGGGTGAATGGGAAAATTCTGAAGTCTGAAAAATGGTTAGATGTGAAAAATAATTTCCGCTGAACTCATTACACATTTCACACCTACTCCTCATGTTCTCAAGATAGCTTATTGCATCATGCTCTGCACATTAATTCTTTAGGCATAGATCATTTGGAATTTCCCACTGTTCCTTACTGAAAAACAGAGCTTTCTTTTCTTCACAAGCGAAAGAAAAATGAAATTCTTCAGATGTTCCTCAAATCATCTTTGAAACAGAAGAAGTTTTCTCTCAGCCTCCCCAAGGAAAAGTCCATCAGTCATGCTGACAGACAGTTTCACTTACTTTCTTAAAATAATAAAATTATTACAATGGTTTTAGTAATGCACACTAAATTGTGTTATCTGAAGTAAAATTACTTGTCTTTTCATTTGCCACTAATGAAAAAATCTTATTAAAATATAGCTATTAGATACTTGAAAATGGAATGTGTTTAATTCTGAATTTTCCTCCTCAGCCACCTTCAGACAACTCTGTTCAAAATAAATACAATGTTTTCTGAGTGTTAATACCAGACACATGTCAATATGAGATCAGTAGAGACTGTCAGCTCAGTAGTGTGTGCTCAGAGCTCCATTCAATGTTCAATTTATACACTCTAGGCACCACAGACACCTATTTTGTTCAGGAACAGAGAGGCATAGGGTTGCTTAGCCAGTGAGGGTTTTTGACTACAGATAGCTGTAGATATAACAGAGGGGCAGAAAAATCACAGATGAGTATTCACCATTAAGGAGGCAATCACAATGATTTCTTTTATATATATGTGTGTGGAAGCAGGGAACAAAACCAAGAAGGCCGTAATCTATTTACACTCTTAAGTCCTTCCACGTGAAAACTATCTCTTTGCATGTAGTGCACTGATCGCATTGCTGTTCCTTTTTTCAGTTGTTCCTTTTGCATTATCACAATAAACACAGCCATTAATACTGAATACCTACAGAGCCTTTTACCTATTAGAAAATTGCCCATGCTGGGATGATCATCTTCAGGGATTATGGCTGTAAATAAGGACTTGACTGCTGTTACTCTATAAAGCTGTGCACTACTCCTCTAAACATAGCATTAGATTTCTATCTAAATATGGGTTTTGTTAATAAAAAGAAAGCAATTATAATAGAATTTGTGCTCCTTTAAGAAAACATCATGAGATAGGGCTTTAAAAACACCTTTAAAACTCAAAGTGGCAACAAAATAAGAGAAGGAATAATATTTTTCTGTTTGTATTTAAAAAAAAAAAAAAAAAAGAGTTGTGGATATAGAGCCAAGCAGTGCTACCAAATAGCTGTCACAGGTGAGAGAATAAGCATCTTGTGTGCTCTGCATATAGAGGGGTTTTCTCTTATCCCCTATGCCCTGGTTTTATGAAACTGCTTTTTAAAGCGTAGGTGTGCCTGCTCAGGAACAGCTCTTTGAAGAAGCTGTAAGTATAGCAAGTCTGTCATTAATCAGGCTGGAGATCGCTGTCACAAACATGGAAAGTGAAATGAACAGTTAGTAGGTGAAAAAACATGGATTCATTTTTCAAGTCCTCTTACCAGATGAACATATGCCTTTTGATGATACCATATTTCTTTCTTTTTTCTTTCTCTGATTCTTAAATTAATGTATTTCCTATTTGAAATCTATTGTAGACAGTGACTAACATACTACCATACAGAAAAGTATGAAGTAAATGTATATGATTACAGGTTGTATAAAAGATTGAAAAGGTAAGGGCATGAACAGAAAAAAATATATATTTGGAATAGCTGATAATACTGATCACAAAATATCTATCATCATTGTACCTTATCAGCTATTAAGAATTATTTGTTTGCTAAAAGTTGATTAGAGCTCTACTGCTACTTTTATGATGTAAGAACCGTTACTGATTTTCTGGAGTAGTAAATTTAACAACTTCTTGCATTGTATGCCTGTTTTTTCTTGAGATATATTTACAGCACTTCTGCTTTGCAGAGCATCACCACTAGAGGTTTGGAAACTTGTAAGACCACTTTCTAGAGGGGAGGAAAAAAAACAAAAAACATATATACATATATTTCAGATGAAATTGGAGAGCGCTGATCAAACCATATGAAAATAATCATATAATAAATCTCTTTAAGATTTCTCTGTTCTACACAAATGTCAAGTCCCCAGGAAACAGCTCTGTAACAAGAATTTACACTGAACAGACTTAGACAGGAAGAAAAGATTCCTCAGGCTAAGTAGCCTGTTTCTGTTTCCACAAAACAAACAAAAACAAACAAAAATACCCCACACTTCCAATTCACAGAGCTTTTTGTAACAGAGGACTACAGTGGACTCAGTCTCACTTAACTCTACAGACAGTACCCCATACTAAGGAGAGGAACTTGAGGAGCTACACATAACAACACCTCCTGGTCATTACCACAGCAACAATAAAAAACAACTTTTACTTTGTCACTCTTTCACAGTAAAAATATCTTTTTTTTTTTTTCTTCCCCCACAGCTCTTAGTGAACAAACTAGCTTTTTTCCCTCTTTCTTTGTCCCTGCATTTTTGCAGGGACACAGGTGTCTGTTGCTTGATGCTTATCTCCCTGAATGAAGTCTGACATTCCTTCTTTTCCACGCAGATGATCTAATTATTCCCACATGTTACTGAAAGACCTCACAGTTTGCATGCTATGTGCTGTGTCTCACTCTGCTCAGACTGGACATCTGCTCTACCTTACTTCTTACAGTCAACACCAATTTGCAGTATAGGACAGAACTTATGGACAGCTGACATGGCATAGAAAGTACAGTTGTCATCACCTTTAAACCTTTAACATCAACTTACAGCATTAAAAACACAGATGTAGTTTTCCCTAATATTTATGATCAGGCTGTGTAGACATCTCAAAGCACAATTTCACCTTTTGTAAATTTACAGCTTTTAGTCTGCAACAACTTTGCACAGTAAAATTACAGACGACACATCATTTTTAACCTCCCAGTCAGAATACATTATAAAACGTTAGCTGTTTACAAGAATAGAGTAGCTCATAAGCTGTAGTATGTCAAATAACCATATTAGGAATGATATAAGGAAAAAAATATATATATATCTGTCCTTATTTTCTTTTAAAATATGAAGCCTTGCAAACACACACTTATGCAAACCCTCATCTCAGGTTAGTCATCATAGTGTTTCACTCTCTAATTCTTTTAATGCTGTGAACCTCCAGTGTCTATGCAGTTGTTTCTAAGGTAACAGATCAGGATGCTTCGTGAAGAAAAAAAAAAATCAGATCTTGAATATTCAAGACATCCCCAGTTGCAGAAATGAGAAAAGGACAGTATCATCTCAATTGAGGGTTCTCAGTATCATTTAGACCCTGGCCTGATTTGCAGACAAGAAAAACATAACCCACCCTAAGGCTGCAGTGTGAGACTACAGAGGCATATGCAGTTTCAAGCATGCAAAGTGTCAGAAATTTTTTAATCAAAGCCATAATTAAGGAATTATGGAGGCTGTTCTCAACAGAGTCTCATTGCCTCATTGCAGAGTACACACACACACAGAATACAGATGAAGAATATGCTTGGTAGGAGTGTGCCTTCATTTCAGTAACACAGTCACACAGAAATCTTCTGTGAAACTTGTGATGCACAAGTCAAAAACAAAAAAAATAAAAATAAAAAAAAGAAAAAGAAACAGCATGTGAAAATAAATGCTTATACTCCTTCCTCAAGAGACCATCTATGCATTGTTTCCATTAAAGAAAACAAACCAATATCTTTCACAGGTGTTTAACTGAATTAATCGTTTTCCGTGAATGAGATTATTGGGTCTGATGGGGTTTTGTTTGTTTTTCAAATCGGCAATAAGTAGCTTTTTTTTTTTTTTTTTCTTTCAAAGGCTACTTCTCCTATTACTTGAACTCAAAAATCATATAAATGAATGTAAATGAATATAAATGTAAATGAATGCAATCTGCATAGGGAGAATATTATGTTTGTAAACAGAGATATCATTTAAGCTTTCAGATAGCTTATGTTACTATATATATATATGCATATACATATATCAACAACAACAACAACAAAACCACCATTAATTATTTGCTTAAAACTATCTGATATGTGTTTATTGATATATGCATTCTGGCATATGAACAAACATATTCATCATCTATGATAAAATAATCATAAGGTGTTTTTCAAGTGCCCATCATTGTAAGATTTAAAAAAATCAAAATCATAGAAAAGGACGAGGCTTGATAAAATCCTTCAGAGCTGTATTATTTTCCAATTGTGTAGAGGAAAACTGAGACAGAGTGGACTAGTATCTTGGGGATCAGGTAAGTTGTGGTCATTGTGACTAGCTATACCCATCTTTCTGTCTCTGAATCCTGGGCTCTACTTACTTTGTTACAAATTATTGCACACTATGCATGGATTCTGTTCTGGTGATTTGCATAGATTGTTCAGGAGCATCCTTTGATGTTACTTACTCATCCTTACTCTGCATGAAGAAAACATTAGCAGTTTGTGGGACTAGTGTCATTTAACAAACTGAAAGGTGGGCATGTTAATTAAGGTCTTACGTTCTTGGAAAGATGTGAAGAGCATCTGGAATCGGCTGCTTCGACTGCCTTCATCTGCCCACATGCGGATCACACCGAGACCTGTCCGCAGCATTACATCGTTAGCAACAGTGCTGCAAAACTTCGCTTTTAAATCCTCCACAGAGCTGCTTCCATCATAAACAGCGACAAAATTCCTTTTGCATTCATTGGAATTCTGCATCTCATAGTCCAAGAATCGCAAGTATATCTATGATGCAAACAAACAAAAAAGGCAACATGTAGACACATTTGAAAATGGCTAAACAAACATTAAACGACATTGCTCAGTGTTGTGAGAGAAAGACTACACAACAACATCAAAATAATTTTTCTGGAGCTGGAGATCCAGAATTTTCATTTCCTGGTCATTTTCCTGGATGGGTATTAATACAGAAAGTGAGCACAGTTTATTCTTCCTTGTATTTTGTCTTACTTCAAAGTAGAATCTAGTGGAAGATCCAGATTTTTCTTTTCTTTCTCCATGAGAAGTGTGTACAACAGTCCTTCAAGCTGAAGGGCAGACAAGCTAGAAATTTCTTCTTTTACTGGCACAGTACTGCTCTATTACTTCCCTGACATGGAAAATAATAAGGCAAATAATTGCTGCTCCCTCCCCAGAGTCAATATGTGTCATCTTTGTGATATGTCTCAGCTACACTGATTCAGGAAGTGAGAAGCTGGGAGCCAGGCAGAACTCAATCATTAATCTTTTCACATTTCCTCAAGCAACTTGGCTACCATTTCAGCTTTTCTAAACAAAGCCTGTATGGTATATATATCTTCATAATTTAACAGGGACGAAATCAAGAGTATTTCATGGAAACTGCTAGAAACCTAGAAAGTTTCCTAAGGAAATGTCTCTTGCATACCAGTTAAGTTATCCCATAAATGTAGTAGATGTCTTGTCCTTTACAAAGAACTCTTTAAACCCACCTAAAAGGAAGCATGGGTGGGAAGAAAATGATATTATTTGATACACAACTCAATATGCACTTTAACAGGAAAACACACTCATTTTAAAACCAATTGCTAATATGAGGAACATCAAATATTCCAGTAACAGGGAAACTAGTACCATTTTCAGTAGACATACAGTACATATTCAAACTGCTAAGGGCACCCATGACACCTCATGAGAATGATACAGAAAGGTGGAGGAGGGCAGAAATAGCATGAAAAGAAAATATACTCAGCACCCAGCTGTATGCATCTTGAAAAATAACCAGAAAAGGACTCCACTGTATTACAGATCAGATCTACTTACTTCTTTACAAATGGTCTTATTAACTTCAGGTAGCTCTTTCCATGCACAGAACAGTTGTTTAAAAATCTTCTCTGAATTCACATAAAGTACACAAACAGCATAGCCTAGCAGCATACAGGGCTCAACACTTCACGTTGTTGATATATTAGAACTCACATGGTTTGAGAATTATGTACTATTAAGAAGTTTGATGCTGCTTAAAAACAGCTCAGATTTTTAAATGATTTTTTTTAGATACTGTATAATAGTACATTTTTTTCCTTGTTATGCTTTGCAGCTGGTCTCTTTGAAGTGAATATTTGCAAGACAATTTTTACTAGCATATGAAATTTAGTATACTAAATTTTTCCTGCCTGACCTTTCTCTAGCATGTTATTTCTTACAGCAGATCTTAATTTTGTTCCAACATTCCCATCCTCCAAAAGAAATGTGAGAAACATATTTTAATTAAATAGTAGTTAAGTGAATCCTTCTTTCATACTTCTTCCACCAGCCCCCCCTTTTGTTTTTAAATGCTATAAATTAAGGAAGCTGCTTCTATTGATCACTACAAAATGGAATGTTTAACAGCAATACATAAAGTAATAATCTTCAGACAGCAAAAATCAAATGTGAAGAAATACTTTTCGTAGTGTTTATTATTATTATTATGTATTACTTGTTACACTCTTGCAGTGGAATGAAAAATTATGAGTTCTGTCATCCAGCATTGCTGAAATTTTCTCACAGTATCCACCAATTTTATAAATGTATTGTCTTGAAATGTCTTGCCATTTCCTCTCCTACTGGGGGGCATACAGTTCCATTCCTGTTAAAACAAGTCACCTGCTGCCTTGGCAAAGTCATACTTAAAAGCTTGTTTTGAATTCTTAAATCTGTTGAGTACAGGGAGTGTAGTTCTGAAGTTTCTCTGCACTGGCTATATCCCTTTGAAAATCTCTCTTTCATTCTGTACTGTTTTCCTCCCTTCAATAGGTGCTCAGGAATTTGACTCTTTCCTCCTTCTTGTGCTCCAAATTCTTGTTCTTGCTGTTCTCCAGCTATTTAGAGCATTATGTCCTACTGATGTCTGATGACTTTAGCCCCTCAGGTCATCCCAATCTTCAGTGTGTCTGCTGATCTTTTCCATTTATACAATATCAGCCATTTCCATGGCCACCAGGCAGATGGCTGAACTTCACTTCCAGCAGCAAAAGTCCAGTGGGAAATGTTCAGACAAGAATTCTGGACCAGTGAGAGATTCAAGTGAAGCCATGCAGAACTGGGATGGGCAGTATGAAAAGAGCTTTTACTCCTCATTCCAGTGGTTTGACAGGGCCCTCTTGTTTTAGTGGCTCCTAGTATCCAGCTGGTACAGGCACATCATTGTCCTGCAGGGCAAGATTTTGCAAGAGGGAGGGTTGTATTCCCATAGAGGGAAAGCAGGACCATGCACACATCCATCAACTTGCCATAATCGGGACACTCTGGAGAACAGCTTCCTGTGTCGTAGAGACCAGTCACTCCTGCTCAAACAAGAGCCTAACAGGCACTGTGAAACCCTGGCTCCTAGCCTCTCCTGTAAAGCTGCTGAAATAGTCCAACTCTGCATAATATTTCACTTAGAATGGAGAGTTAAATTTGCATTTTAGTTTTCTTTCTTCCACTTCCTGCTTCTGAGCCTGGCAATTCAGTGCTTACCAGCTTTGTCACCAATAATGCAATCACAGAATCATAGGGGTTAGAAGGGACCTCTGGAGATCATTGAGTCCAACCCCCCTACTAAAAGCAGGTTGCCTACAGTAGGTTGAACAGGAAAGCTTCCAGGCAGGTCTTGAATATCTCCAGAGAAGGGAGATGCTTCTCCACAATCTCTGTGGGCAGCCTGTTCCAGTGCTCTGTGACCCTTACTGTAAAGTATTTATGCATGTTTGTATGGAACTTCCTGTGTTCCAGTTTTTGGCCATTGCCCCTTGTCCTATCACTGCACACCACTGAAAACAGTCTGTCCCATCCATTGGCCTCTTGCAGTTTAGATATTTATAAACATTGATCAGATCACCTCCCCGTCTTCTCTTCTCCAGGCTGAACAGACAATAGATTTCTCAGCCTTTCTTCATGCGGGAAATGCTCCAGGCCCTTAATCATCTTTGTGGCCCTCCTCTGGACTCTCTCTACAAGATCCCTATCTTTTTTGAACTGGGGAGCCCAGAACTGGACACAGTATTCTAGATGTAGCCTCACCAGGGCAAAGTAGAAAGGGAGGATAATCTCCTTGAACCTGCTGGCCACATTATTTTAATGCGCCCCAGGATGCCATTGGCCACCTTGGCCACCGGGGCACAATTCTGGCTCATGGCCAACCTGTTGTCCACCAGGACACCTAGGTCCTTCTCTGCAGAGCTCCTCTCCAGCAGGTCAGTCCCTAACTTGTACTGATGCATACAGTTATTCCTACCCAGGTGCAAGACTCTACAGTTGTTCTTGTTGAACCTTGTCAGGTTCTTCTCTGTCCTACTCTCCAGCCTGTCCAGGTCTCACTGAATGGCAGTACAGCCTTCTGGTGTGTCAGCTACTCCTCCCAGCTTTGTATCGTCAGCAAACTTTCTGAGGGTAGACTCTATCCCTTTGTCTAAGTCATTGAATAAAATTCAATTGAATAAAAACCTTCAGCAGCTGATTATGTGCAATATTGCATACACGACTGTTTTCCAAGTAATGAAGTACATCTGTGCATGTACTCTCAGATGAACATGTCTCATAGGAAAGCACAGTAGGCTTCTGATACACTATTGTCATGAGAATTTGTTTTTATACCTTATATGCATATCATGCATACCATATGTATAATAGACTATATGCATGTTTAATAGCCCATACAGATATAATATAATGTACATAGATCATACTTTTATCTTATTCCACTGTTCAGGAAAACTCTTAACCTACTCCAGGAAAAATAAATAAATAAATAAATGGGGCAAGGAACTCTCACTTTTGTTTGCTTGCTCTCTTTTTTTATCCTGCAGTCTTATAAATATACATTTATATGTATTTGTGCATATATACATTTAAGCACATATATATGTCTGTACATGGTGTACCATTTCAGTATTGAGATTTAATTTATAACAGTCTTCATTCTTACAAGAAATGTGAACAAATCCTCTCTATTATAAAATACCAGGTCTCACAACAGTTTCCAGCATTCATCAATTATTCCTAATCTGTTTAAATAGACTGTTCTTATAACAGTACAGCCAAAGTCTTACTTTGGGCTCATCCTTTGACATTCTTTAGCTTCTGGTGGCATGCTAGCTTTTTAAAATAATAAAATATTTCTCAGAGTAGGCAGTTATAAATGTTGAGAAGGAATAAAGAGAACAATAGCTTAGCATTTCACTTTGATTCTTTCAGTGAAGAAGCCAACACTTTAAGCTCTTCCCAAGACTGAATTCTGCTTTTGGTGACACCAGTTAATTTTTGTGTGTGATAAATTCAGATAAGTTCATTATACATAGATAGATTTGATAGGTACTGGAAATTAATAGTTGGCTTAAAAATCTATGTCCATTCTTCAGAAGAAAAATGTCACCTTCTACAATGGCATGAAGTTTCATAAATTAGAGAAAATAAACTTGTGATATTCTGAGTTGAGCTGGAATTTACTTTCCATATTAACTATGCCCAAAACTTTATATAAAACAATGAAGAGTTGATCCAAGGTTACCTGAAATACGTTTACTTAAGTTTATTTAGATTAGACCTATAGATTAAGGCTGGAGTACATTTTTTTAAAACTGGGAACTGATAATACAAGCTGACATCATAATATTGAATCAGATTTTGTTTTAAAGAGCTGAAAGTAATTTAATTGCATCTTTACACTTCTGCCAATTTTTATGGTCTTATTACAATATATTTGCCGTTGTTGCTGTCACTGGGTGTAAGACCAACACTGGCAGAGAAAATTGCTAATAAATTGGGATCCACAAGGAAAGAATAAAACTGATTATATAACAAAACTTTATTAAATGCAAAATATTCCTGATGCACAGTTTTTTGAAATCAATGGCAAAATTTTCATTACTTTCACTGGCATGTGGATCTCACTAAAAGGAATTAAATATAAAGTGTGAGAAAAAAATATCCATATGGATATGGATAACCATTCTGGTTATTTCATTTTCTATGGACTTAGTCATTACTTCTACCAGCAGTAGATAATGAACTTTGTTCACAACAAAAGCAAATAAATGAACAAAAAGGAGATCACAAATTCAAATACCATCCACTGTCTTCATTAAATCTTCTTCCACTGATGTTAATGAGAACTTTTGGAATGTTAATATTTCTGTAGGTACTGACACATCATATTAGCATAACAAGTACTTTCTTGTTGAAGAGAATATCTTATTTGAAAGAAGTATAACGTCTGTATCTTCTTTCACATTTTACTTGTAAAGTTTTAATAAGACACTTTCCTCAAATCATCAAATCCACATTATTTAGAAGAACAGACTGCTAGTGTACAAGTATTAACTTTTACAGAGGTTTGAGATGTCGCTACAAGTGCCAATGCCATTCACAACAAAACTGATTAATCCTCACTGTACTGTGGCATATATAATTTACACTCAGTCACATTCTAGTTTAAATAGTTGTCACTTTTAAGGTTTGTATTGTCATCATAATAAAGAAAAAGGAAATATTGGAAAAGTTTTACTATTTTATTTAAATTTGAAAATGACAGAAAACTCTGCATATATTAGAAGAAAAAAAAAAAAGGTTTGTAAACTATGAATAATATATCACTTCAGTAAAAGAGTCAGATTATAATCTCTTCATAGTGAATCACTTTTGATGAGTTCTGCTTTTTAATCAATCTCTGAAGGTTAGTGCTGACAACATGATTGATCAGACCAGTCAGGAAAAGCTTCAAACCTTATCCTAGCATATCAGACTTAATATATGTGCACAGACATCCAGTCCCTTATATTGCATCAAAATAAAACAAACAAACCAAAACAAATTAACAAAAAACCATCGTTCAACTGCCAAAAGTATTTAAGATGTGAGACAAAAACTTTCAACAGAGCCTAACTTACAGATTTTGTATATTAAGCTTCTAGGTTCAGTCAGTTTTTTTGCAAGCACAAGACTGGGGTAAATGGTTTTATGTCCTTCCCTACTGCTCAGTGACCAGTTACAGTATTTGCTTTATTCTGTGTCTTGTTCAGCTCTATGTGATTTGCAGATAATACCTCCAGTGTGTTGGCCTAGGAAACCATTTTTTTTTTAAACAGATTGTGCAAAAATAATTATTCTTCAGGGCCCCAGAGCTGAACTCAGTACTCCAAGTGGGGTCTCCAAGAGCAGAGCAGAGAGGGAGAATCACCTCCCTTTACCTATTACCTGTACTATTTTTAATGCAGCCCAGAATACATTTAACTTTCTGGGATGCAAGTGCACATTGCTGGCTGGTGTTGAGTTTTTCAGCCACTGGTACCCCCAAGTCTTTCTCCTCAAGAAGTCTCTCAAGCCAAGCCTGTCTGTCACCACGCTGTGGCCACCATGGATAGGCCTGCCAATCTCTCTTTGTTGGCCATATCCCAGCCCTACAGCTGTCTTCACCTTAACCCCCTCAGTAATCACCAGTCATAGACAACCCAGGTTTAAGGATATTGTGACAACATGTCAAAACTAGATCCTTGTTAGTTAAGCTTGCAGTTTCTTAAGGTTGTTATTAAGTCTTGCATCTTATAACCTGCAGAGATCTCCTCTTTGCCTAGTAGCAAACTCAGGTGGGGTGCCAGAATTAGGCATCACTTTGTGTAATTAGCTTTTTAGTTTTAGTTTTGTCCCAGAATCAGAACATCATCTTTGTAAATATTTTATTACTTTTACCATCAAATTCTATTTGTTGTTTCTTGTTTTTTTTTTTTTTTTGGTGCGTGTGTTTTTTGTTTGTTTGTTTGTTTGTTTCATTGATTAGGTTTTTCCCCTACAAAACCACTCAAGGACTAAGCACAATATGATGGCAGCTTGCTGGGGAAGCTACCACCAAAGGGAGCACCACATGATCACAAACATACATTTTCTTTCTATGGAACTTTGTCAAACTCTGCTGACATATCCAAAACAGAAAAATGTTTCCTGTTAATCTTTTCCTCTACCTTTTCACCCCAAACAGAAAGTAAGAAAATCATAGAGTCATAAAATCATAGAATGGCTCGGGTTGGAAGGGACCTTAAAGATCATCTTGTTCCAACCCCCCTGCCATGGGCAAGAATGCCACCCACTACATCAGGTTGCCCAGGGCCTCATCCAACCTGGTCTTGAACACTTCCAGGGGTGGGGAATCCACAACCTCTCTGGACAACCTGTTCTACTGCCTAACCACCCTCTGAGTGAAGAATTCCCTCCTAACATCTAATAAAAATCTTTTCACCTTTTAGTTTAAAACCATTCCCCCTTATCCTGTCATTATCTGAGTGAGCAAAAAGTTGCTCTCCATCTTTTTTATAAGACCCCTTTCAGAACTGAAAAGTTGCAATAAGGTCACGCCAGAGCCTTCTCTTCTTTAGGCTGAAAAGCGCCATCGGTCTCAGCCTTTCTTCGTAGGAGAGGTGCTCCAGCCCTCTGATCATCTTTGTGGCCCTCCTCTGGACCCACTCGAACAGATTAACATCCTTCTTGTGCTGGGGGCCCCAGACTTGGATGCAGTAGGGGGGCCTCACAAGGGTTGAGTAGAGGGGGACAATCACCTTCCTTGACCTGCTGGCCGCTCCTCTTTTGATGCAGCCCAGGATGCAGTTGGCTTTCTGGGCTTCAAGTGCTCACTGCTGGCTAATGTCAAGCTTTTCATCCACCAGAACCCCCAAGTCCTTCTCTGCAGAGCTGGTCTCAATGAGATCTTCTAACAGTCTATACTCATGTCTGGGATTGCCCTGACCCAAGTGCAGAACCTTACACTTAGATTTGTTGAACCTCATTAGGTTCATGGGGGTCAACTTCTCAAGCTTCTCTAGTTCGCTTTGGATGGCATCCCTTCCTTCTGTTGTATCAACTGCACCACTCAGCTTGGTGTCATCTGCAGACTTGCTGAGGGTGCACTTGATCCCACTGTCTAGGTCATTGATAAAGGTTTTAAATAGTACCAGTCCCAGGAGAGATGCCTGAAGGACACCACCCATCACCGGCCTCCACCTGGACATAGAGCCATTGACCACCACTCTCTGGGTGCAACCTTCAAGCCAATACCTTATCCACTGAATGGCCCACCCATCAATCCATGTCTCTCCAATATGGAGATCAGGATGTCATGTAGGACTGTGTCAAAGGCCTTACAGAAGTCCAGGTAGATGATGTTGGTCGGTCTTCCCTTGTCAACTGACGCAGTCATTCCATCATAGAAGGCCACCAGATTGGTCAGGCACAATTTGCCCTTGATGAAGCCATGCTGACTGTCTCAGATCACCTCTTTGTCTTGCATGTGCCTTGACATTGCTTGTCATCATTATTTTAATTTTCTAATTTTCTATTCACAAATAAAGGATTCTTTGTTTATCCACAGCTGTAGCCAATGATGATTCCAAAGTTTTTGAAATCCCAGTGCAATAAACTTATCTAATTTATCTTTTGGCATTTGTTTTGCAGTGAAGGGCCAAGTATCTTGGAATGGAGAGGTTCTTTTACCTCTTTATTGTTCTGAGTAGGTTGACACATTCAGTCAGCAGCTCTCTTCTTTATTTGCCAGTCTTGTTCTCTATTGATTGAAATCTACTTCTACATGTAGTACAGAACCCCCAGTATTTCTGAACTCCAGGTTCACAGTTATCTTACTCAGCAGGAATTGACTTCAAATGAATGCACTAATCACATGCTTTGCAATCCGTCACTATCAAAAATAAGGCTGCAAGTCTGCATGAAGATTGAAGTTGTGTTTTAGCTGCGTTCTGCTGTCTTCTGCACTTCCAGAAAGTTTCAGTTCTGCATGCATTTTCAGCATTTTAATTTTTGTGCTACAAGGTGATCTGTGATGACTCAGTATTTTAAGCATGTGCAAGAAATGTACTGTTCTCTGTCCCACTCTAGCTTTCTGAGAGTAGCAGCAATGTTACACCCAGAGTGTCAGGTTGAAGTTCAGGCTTAGAGCTCTCAAGTTCATACACCCTGACTGATCTCATTGCATACATGTTGAGCTCACACTAGGCTTGAATCTGAAATTGCAAACCATGGAAGGGACTTGTATCTTCCTTCTGCAGAGAGTTTAGATTAGATGAGCTTAAGCCAAATGAAATTGAAAACAGCTCAGACTCTAGCACAGTTTAAGAAACTAAAATGTAAGGATCCAACCCAAATTCTGTCTGAGAAACACTGACCTTTTAGGCATAGTTCCCAGTAACAAACTGTACAGCTCAGAGTACAGGAGCATGTAGATATTAAGACAGTTGTTGAGTTCTTACTGTTCCTAGCTGGAAAGCCTGTTTTCATAGGTGGAAGCTGCTATAAATTAGAATGATGTCACTGACATTGTACTGAATATGTCATTAATTCAAGGGTAGATAAGCACAAAGGAAGCTGACTGTAAAATATGGACAACAGAATTCAGACCTATAAATAAGATTAACATAGATCTTACTTCTTTCATGATTTTTTCAAAAATTATCTACTAATTTGTTCCTTAATATCTGAATATTTTCAAATATTCCCAGTGTGAAAACACCATGGACATAGATATGTTTGTGTATATAAACACACATATATATGTGTGTATATGAAAAACAGACTAATAAAGTTCAAATGCTAAACTAGTTGTCCTTCAAACTGAATCAAGGCTTCAAAATTGGCTTTTTTTCCTACCTTACCAAAAAAGCTTTCATTTTCATGTTAGGAAACGCTGATTTATGTGTTGTTATATTGTTCTATGTTTTTACCCAGGGAATTCTGTAAGACGGGAACAAGATTCTTCAGGAGATGACCCAGCCCACCCCTCTTTCTAAAGGTAAGATTAGTAATGTTTGTCTCATATTTATTTGTTTATTTATCTTTATTTATTTATTTTACCTCCACTTTAACAATGTTAGCAATACTGGCTGAACAAACCTCCTTAACCAATCATTTATAATCCACTCCCTACTTTTTTTTTTTTTTTTTCCCTAACATTTAACCAGAATCTACCTTTTTCCAGTGCAGAACCATGACTTCTCTGAGCCATGGACATCTGAGCAGCCCTTCCTCATTATTAAAACATTTAAGATACTTTCTCATAACACCCTCCTTCACTAAAACCTTAATGTGATATTTAAAAACTTTTGGTCTTTCCTCATGCCTTTTACAATTTTCTCATTGCTTTCCCTTCCAGATACTCTTTAGCTAGTCTATGCTTTTTGAGATGAAATACAGCTAAATCCAAGTACAAAAATTCACACAGTAACCTATTCACAAGGAACAAACCATCTATTGACAGTGGTAGTGTGGCATACTTCTGTTAAACGTTGTGGTTACATTTATGTGGCTACATATATTGCTCTTTTACATCAGGACTAAACTGTGGATAAATCCTACAGATAAATAAATATGACATTTCTAGGAGGACTTTAAATCATGTGGCACTTTAGAGTTAGATCAAGTAAGAATGTCATGATGACATTATCTGACCGACTAAGCACAGACTGGAATTAAAACTGTGGGGGAATTTTATTAGCTTATTTAATTGTACTGAATCTATATTTTAATAATGTGTTTATCAGTTTTCTTACCAACTAATATCTAAGTATATAACGTGCAATACTGATAAATTAGTCCAGTCATTTCACATGTATAGTCACTTACTCTGGAAACTTCATCTACTTAATTGGAAACTTTTATGAATATTGAATTTTCCAAAAGTAAAAAATATGAGACTAAAACTTATTCTGGAAATAATTTATCTCTAGTCTTATGAGCCAACTGTTCAACACCTAAACTTTCACAACAGAAAAAATTTTGATACTAATGCATTTTTCTCTACTGGAAACCCTTCATCTTGCTTATTCACTATTCAGTGCTGGAACAGTCTAATATATTCAGTACAGTCTGCTCTGGGATTACACACAAAAACCATACCTGTTTAAAGATCCAGAGATTAGTGGATATAAAAATTATACCTTGTAAAACTTTTCTAGTCCAATAAAAGACAGAGAGTAAAAATATACTGGGGAGTTGTCTTTAGCAGAATAAATGAAAGTAGGTGGGAGCACAGAGCTGTTCCAACTACAGAGAGGAGAAACAGTAGTATAGCCAGCAACAATTAATCCAAATAATAACTGATAAGCCATGGATAAGAGACGAACTCAAACAAAATCAAAAAAAAAAAAATCATTAAATTCATTGCAGCACTGTCCTCTGTGTTACAAAGACCTGTTTTGCTGATCGCAGTGGGAGAGAAACAAGAACACTCTCTCTTTTTGTCAGTGGTTCTAAAACAAAGGAACTAAAGACCTTGTACATAGGAACATTAATTTACCTTGGTTCCATTTTCACCATTCCCAGATGAGAAACAGCGATGATCTCAGGGACCCAGCAGTTTTCCATTAATAGTCTCTATGTTAGATAAGATCACCTCCCACTTAACTAAACACACTGATTCTTTAAATATATGAGCAAAATTAAAGATGAATTTAAGAAAATTACTTATGGCACAAAAAGCACATTAATGCTGCCCACGTCATTATTTATAGAGAAAGAGGGTTATTTTGATTGAGGTGACAAATTACCTTTCAACAGCAGAAGGAAAAAACAGTTTACAAGTTCAAGCTGTAAAGTTATTAAACAAGAGCTGTCTGTACTAAGAAATGCACAGCATATTAGAAAAGTCAATTTCTTAAATTAAGTGGCAAATCAGCAAGTGGACAAAGGACTGACCTTGGATCTGGGTGGTGCTCTGATGTACCATTTACAGTCTACTGCTTCAGTTTCAGAAGCTTTTCCTTCTTTGACAATTTGTACAGATTCCACAATTCCTTCAGGTCCTCCCATCTCAAACTCACAAACTAAATAACAAAATACCAGAAAAATGAATCCTGAACAGCAAACAAAAATATTTTCTACAACAGAATGCAAAAGCTTCCAAGTCTTAGGAAGAACCAATATACCAACCTGGCAATGGTTTCAAAACTCCAAGGTCCTTAAAATCGGGATCTTGAAAATTGAGAAAGAGAAAATTAGTTTTGTTCAATATCTTGTATATAATGTCAATGTAAAATTGGACACTTCAGTGATATAATTATACATTTATTTCTTTTGAATGTGACTTGGTTTTTTGCAACAGGTTTAAAAACTATAGCACTAATTATTAATGCAGAAAGTGTTGGTACTATCATGCAAAGTTCTTATATTTTTCCATTATGAAATCCTGCTTTGAAAATTTTTGTCACAATTTTCTCTGTCTCACTCTTTCAGAGGAATGAATTAAAAAATAAAATAAAATCTGTACACACTAGAAAGCAAGAACATCACACAGCTACCCACATTATGTTTTAACATCAGTTAAATTAGAGATATCAGTCTAATGAAAAAGATATATTTACAAATCCATTCAGAAACCCTTTGCTTATTTTACAGCATTATTATAACACAACTTCATTCTGTGGTTATGAATACTCTACCATCTCTACCAACAATGAGGAGTCTCTTTCTTTCTCAGAGGAATCCATTTGGTATTCCAGGAATAAATATCATAAGAATTTACCATGGAATTTACTGTGTTAACAAGGTAATAAGTCTAATACATGTGTTATTTTTGATAAGATAAACGTTAATATTTATTGTCTGAGATGCTTTGTATTATGCCTTTATAGCCAGATATAACTCTTATATGAAATGAGTTTGGTCATGGATCTATGGCTCAATAAACAGCTATCCATAGACAAATCAACATTTCATAAAATTTTGCTGCAGTTTGAATATGTTGCCCCAAACCAGAAATGTGAAAGGGGCTAAATTATTTCAATTATCTCCTCAAAATAGACTAGTCTTTTCTGGAGTTTTTATCTCTTGCACTATTATGCTATTTAACATGAAAATTCTGTGTTATTTTCCCGATCTTCATGGGAAAGAGAACAAAAAAGAAATCCACCGCTCTTTAGTTTTTTTTTCTTGAAATTTGGCAGGATCTGGTCTTCTGAAATCAATGTTAAACATTTACTTGCAAACACTCTGCATCAAGCTTCTCCTGGGCCACATTCCACCCAGGCCTCAAAAGGATTGCACAAAAAGAAAATGAAGGTCGAGTTTGAGCTATAGAATATACTCATAGAACTCAATCTTATTGCTTCAGGATTGACTCAACGTATCCAAAGCTATAAAAACAATGAGTCTGGCAGTAGGAAATCAACTGGAGTAAAACCAAACCAAAACAGCAAAACCTGCTGTTCCCCTTTAACCTTTGTTTAGTCTGCACAGTAACAATTATAACCAAATAATATCATGAAAAACAAAGTCTAGTGTCTTATGAGCAAGAACAGCAATTTTAGCCTGAACAATGAGGATATGCTGTCAAAAGCAGAGTTATAAAATCACCTTTTAAAACTGTCTTGTTATAACCAGGCTGCTACTTTTTGTATTTCCCAGTTTTCACAGATTCACAGATTCACAGATTTCTCTAGGTTGGAAGAGACCTCAAGATCATCGAGTCCAACCTCCGACCTAACACTAAGTACTCCACTAAACCATATCCCTAAGCTCTACATCTAAACGTCTTTTAAAGACCTCCAGGGATGGTGACTCCACCACCTCCCTGGGCAGCCCGTTCCAATGCTTAATAACCCTTTCGGTAAAGAAGTACTTCCTAACATCCAACCTAAAACTCCCCTGTCGCAACTTTAGCCCATTCCCCCTCGTCCTGTCACTAGGCACGTGGGAGAATAGACCAACCCCCACCTCTCTACAGCCTCCTTTCAGGTAACTGTAGAGAGCGATGAGGTCGCCCCTGAGCCTCCTCTTCTCCAGGCTGAACAAGCCCAGCTCCCTCAGCCGCTCCTCGTAAGACTTGTTCTCCAGACCCCTCACAAGCTTGGTCGCTCTTCTCTGGACTCGCTCGAGCACGTCCATGTCCTTCCTGTAGCGAGGGGCCCAAAACTGAACACAGTACTCGAGGTGCGGCCTCACCAGAGCCGAGTACAGGGGCACAATCACTTCCCTAGACCTGCTGGCCACACTGTTTCTTATACAGGCCAGGATGCCGTTGGCCTTCTTGGCCACCTGAGCACACTGCTGGCTCATATTCAGCCGACTATCCACCAATACTCCCAGGTCCTTCTCGGCCAGGCAGCTTTCCAGCCACTCATCTCCCAGCCTGTAGCTCTGCTTGGGGTTGTTGCAGCCCAGGTGCAGGACCCGGCACTTGGCCTTGTTGAACTTCATGCAGTTGACCTCAGCCCATCGCTCCAGCCTATCCAGATCCTCCTGCAGAGCCTTCCTGCCCTCGAGCAGATCGACACACGCACTTAGCTTGGTGTCATCTGCAAACTTACTGAGGGTGCACTGGACGCCCTCATCCAGATCATCAATAAAGATATTAAAGAGGACCGGCCCCAGTACCAAGCCCTGGGGGACTCCACTAGTGACCAGCCTCCAACCAGATTTGACTCCATTCACCACAACTCTCTGGGCCCGGCCATCCAGCCAGTTTCTAACCCAGCGAAGCGTACGCCAGTCCAAGCCCCGAGCAGCCAGTTTCTTGAGGAGAATGTTGTGGGGAACGGTGTCAAAAGCCTTACTGAGGTCAAGGTAGACCACGTCCACAGCCTTTCCCTCATCCACCAAGCGCGTCACTTGGTCATAGAAGGAGATCAGGTTCGTCAAGCAGGACCTGCCTTTCATAAACCCATGCTGACTGGGCCTGATCGCCTGCTTGCCCTGCAAGTGCCGCGTGATGACCCTCAAGATAATCTGCTCCATGAGCTTCCCCTGCACTGAGGTCAAACTGACAGGCCTATAGTTCCCCGGGTCTGCCCTCCGGCCCTTCTTATAGATGGGCGTCACATTGGCTAGCCGCCAGTCAACCGGGACCTCCCCCGATAGCCAGGACTGCCGATAAATGATGGAAAGCGGCTCGGCCAGCTCCTCCGCCAGTTCTCTCAGTACCCTTGGGTACCTTTTCCTCTTACAGTGGCGCAATATAAGTCTTGACTAAATACTCATTAACTTAAGGGACTGCAAATATAATTTAGTAGGCAATTAGTATTAATTGCTATTGAGTTTTATAGATCAGCAGATAGATATGATAATAAACAACACTAAATGTAATTAGATATTTCTGTTAATGTACTCAGATATTGATATCTACTGCTGAAAGCAAGATGTTTAAAGGAAGTACACTTCACTGGTTCAAAATAATATCCAAACCATGTCTAGTGTATCCATCACATTTCTTCTAGTCTGAGTTTACAGGGATCGGTCTGATCTACTCAAAACACTCCACCACATTTACAAAGTAGAGAGGAGGAAAGAGGGAGAAAAAAGTTCTGACGGGATTTCTCCCATATGAAAGGCTTTTCATAGATAAGAGTGTTCATAGCAAGAATCCTTGCTGATTTACTGGCCTTACTTGACATATTAGAAATAAGGATTGGGGGTGGGGTGGTAGGGATGTGGAGAATGTTGGAGGCAGACTGCATGTCAGAAAGAAAACATGAATGACTTTTTGCTCTGAGGTTTCTAAGTCTGAGCGTATCTTACAATTAGTGTACATTAACCCTTTGCCAAGGTGTGCAGGCCAGACAGCTCTGAAGGTTTACACACAGGAGATAGACTTGTGTCATTACACAGTGCTTGGGGAGGTAAGTCTAAGTACAAAGTCCATGAGAAATTGAGGCTGCCCACCCGTGTTCCCTAGAGAGTTGAGATGATTTGTATTAGAAAGCTTCCTTCTCTATTTTTGGTAAAAATAATGACAGAAACAGAGGGGGAAGTCTTTGGCTCTCCAAGACTGGTAAGAATATTTTGGTAATAAAAATAATAAAAAAATGCTATAATTTTGAAAACTTATAATAAACTGGAAATAAACAGAATTCATAGAAGTCAAATTAAAAAAAAGGGAGGGGGGATAAATTTGTGTTCTAGATGCAAAACTCATTCTAGCTGCTGTTTTACTATTTACAACTAATTTGCAAAATATCTTCCTTCAAGAAACTTAATAAATTTGAAGTGTAATCATGTAATTTAACCCACAAAACAAATCTGAATATATGTTCCCATTTTTTTTAACACTACTGTTATAACAAAATCAAAGAGAAGTACAAAAATCTGTTAACATTCTAGAAGTATGGTAGATCTAGTGGACATGCAAGTACTCAGCTGCATTTACAACCATTCACCATTTGCAGAGGGTCCTGGACAGGCTGGATTAATGGGCAGAGACCAATGGGATGAGGTTCAACATGGCTAAATGCCAGGTCCTGCACTTTGACTACAACAACCCCATGCAATGCTACAGGCTTGGGGGAGAGTGGCTATGCAGAGGAAAAGGATCTGGAGGTGTTGCTTGATGCTCACCTGAACATGAGCTGGCAGTGTGCCCAGGTGGCCAAGAAGGCCAACGACATCCTGGCTTGCATCAGGAATAGTGTGGCCAGCAGGACCAGGGAGGTGATCGTTCCCCTGTACTCAGCTCTGGTGAGGCCGCATCTCAAGTATTGTGTTCAGCTTTGGGCCCTTCAGTACAAGAAAGACATCAAGGCCCTGGAGTGTGTCCAGAGAAGGGCTACAAAGCTGGTGAAGGGCCGGGGACACAAGTCCTGTGAGGAGCGGCTGAGGGAGCTGGGGTTGTTTAGTCTGGAGAAGAGGAGGCTCAGGGGAGACCTTATGGCTCTCTACAGCTACCTGAAAGGAAGTTGTGGGGAGCTGGGGGTCGGCCTCTTCTCACAGGTAACTAGTGATAGGACTAGAGGAAACAGCATCAAGTTGCGCCAGGGGGGATTCAGTTGCAAATTAGGAGAAATTTCTTCTCAGAAAGCGTAGTCAGGCATTGGAACAGGTTTCCCAGGAAGGTGGTGGAGTTACTGTCCCTGCGAGTATTTAAGGAAAGGTTGGATGTGGTACTTAGAGACATGGTTTAGTGTGTAATATTGGTGGTAGGGGGGGCATTTGGACCAGATTATCTTGGAGGTCTTTTTCAACCTTAATGATTCTTTGATTCTGTGATTTTGAGAGTGATAATGCAATAAAGTGTATAACATGCTTTATTACACATTAATAACCAGTATTATTATAATAAAAGCAACAATTTGTAAGTAAGGCATTATGAGAAATACTGAGATTTCTACCATGTTTAAGCATATTGCCAAAACAAATGTCTGGTTTTGAAATAATCTACCATTAAATAGATTATACTTTAGCAGCTCTTCTGTATGTGATTCAATCAAATTGTTATTATCAGTTTGGCTGAGTCAGAAACCTTTTAATGATATCTAAATACTGACTGTCTAGATCTTCTGATAGCCAGATATTCTTTTCTTTTGCACCTAATGAAAATTATGTTCCATTAGGGAAGAATCCCAAGTCAGAAAAATTTTGTTGTGAAAAATAAGATTGATCACCTATAATGAGAGAGGAAAAACAAGAGGTAATAAGTCTTGAGAAGACTGCAGTACATGGATTTATTTATTTATTTATTTATTTATTTTTAAGTGGGGATCTGTCTCATTAAATGAAATCTGTAAAACGGGATTTATGTAAGAAACGTGTAAATGTGTAAAAGTTATGTAAACGGAAGACCTTGCAGCCAAAATAAATTCTGGTATTCTTTGTTTCAACATTGAATATCTCTTTTAAAACAAACAAAGAAACAAAAAAGGGTATCCAGAAATTCCCTTTGGTGATATATTACAACCCATTCTACAAATAATAGATTCCTGAAATGTTTAGTTAACACAAGTTTTCCTGTAAGGTCTCTGTGAAGCACAGAATTACATTTGAAAAATATTATGAGATGTAGAAATATGTGTCAGGCTATTTAGAGTTACTGACAAACAAGCAGAACAAGAAAATTCAGTGGCCCAAGGAGAAAATTATGATAATCTATAGATTTCCTTAATTTGTAAAAAATGGGCTGGATGAGGAAACACAGGTGGCTGAACAGCCAGGCCCAGAGGATGGTGATCTGTGTCACAAAGTCTAGTTAGAGAATAGTAACTACTTATATACCACAGAGCACAATATTGGCTGCAATTCTGGTCAACATCTTCATTAATGATCTGGAAGATGGTGCAGATCATATACTCAGCAGGTTTGCAGAGGACACAAAGCTGGGAGTAGTGGATACACCAGATGGTCAATGGTGCCATCTAGAGGAACCTTGACAGGCCAGAGAAATGGTCTGGCAGGAATCTCATGAAGTTCAACAAGATATTCATGGATCTTCACCTGAGGTAGAACAGCCCCAGGCACTAGTACATACTGGGTTCTGGTGGACAACAAGTGAACACGAGTCAGAAAGGTGCTCTTGCTACCAAGAAAGCTTTACTCAGCATCGCTGAGGCCACACCAAGAGTATTGTGTCCAATATTCAATTTCCCAATACAAAACTGCTACAGAGATGCTGAAGAGAGTCCAGAGAAAGGACATAAAGACGGTGAAGGGACTGGAACATCTCTCTTATGAGGAGAGGTTGAGAGACTTCGGACTGTTCAGCCTGGGGAAGAGAAGGCTCAGGTGAGACCTCCTCTAAGTATATAAATAGCTGGAGGGAGTTTGCAAAGAAGAGGGAGCCAGGCTTTTATCAGTGGTGACCAATTTTAGGACAAGAGGCAACAGGCACAACCTGAAATACAGTAGGTTCCCTCTGAACATGAGGAAAAGTTTCTTTATTGTGCAGGTGATGGAGAAACGGAAAACGTTGCTCAGAGTGGTTGTAGATCTACCTGGATATATTCAAAAACTGCCTAGACATGGTCCCGGGGAAGTCTGCCCTAGGTTGCCCTGGTGAGCAGGAGGTTGGACCAAATGATCCAGAGGTCCCTTTCGAACTCCATCATTCTGTGATACTGTAGTAACTAAACACCAAAAGTGGCTGACAATGATATTCCTAGTCAAAATATAAATCTAAAGTAATAGCATATGTTAGACAAATCTCTGTCAAAAGGCAGACTCAGTCTGGTAGAATTTGTTTCAAGTCATGTGGTGATTAACTTGGTATTTCTTAGAATATCTTGGGTCTAGGATCTACTTAATTTCATGGGATTGTTTGTGTCTGAATAAAGTATACACATTGAAGAGTATGAACAATTAATGTATGGTCAGAAGTCAAGATGAAGGAAATGTGTGCCACAGAATCCTGGTGCGGATATGAAACCTGTTTTGCAATTAAATTGTGAGACATTTTGATAGATTTTTTTTCTATAAATAAGAGAAGAAGGAATTATTTGATCAAACTATATGGTATAGAGAGCTGATGTTTGAAACATAAGCAAGTTGATGTTGTTTTTGAATACAAAAACTACATTTTTAATGGTATATACCAAAAATATTCACAGTATGTAGAAACCTTATTTGCTAAATAAGGAAAATATTCAATTTCATTTACTGAACAGACAGCTATAGATATATCTTTTCATTTTCCTGTATTCGACTAACTAGAAATAGTCACTCAAGCGTCATTCTATTAATATCTAAGGAATTTTAATGCACATACATTGTTGCCTATCATAGAATTTATCAAAGACCTGATTTTACATGCAAATGCTTGTGGAAAAGTAAGCAGAACTGCAATATTTAGCAAGCCACTAGTTATTTATTTTCAAGTTTATGAAACCAGGTAAATTTTACAATTATTTCTGGGAGCTTAAGTCAGTCCTGCATTCTCGAGTGGTGATTTTCTGTAAAAGCAGAGCTTGCAGAACTCAGAAAAAAAGGGCAGGACTGTTCTAAGTTATTTTATGTGGTTGTCTTCTAGTATTTGATGATGCAATGCAAAGACTGGATGATGACCAAAAGATTTTTAAAGTATTGAAATATGCTAAAGAAACACAAAAATAACTATAAAATAGGAAAAAAAAAGTCTACAAGTAAACATTTTGTGGTGTACAAGCAAGGGGACTTAAATGTTCTGTTGAGAGAGTGAGGGAAAAGTGTTAAGTAGTACAAAAGTACTAAGTGGTGTAGACACATAAAAATAAATAAAAACTGTTGTCTTGTCAGCTGAAAAGGAAATTTGTTCCAAGGAATATTTTCAGCTCTGTAGTCTTATTGAAACTTCAATTAATATGTCTATATCTGTATTAAAGGTACAACAAGATCTTAAAAGAAAACATATAGTTTGCTCTACACCCTGAAAAAACAGTTCTATAATAATTCTATCTGGCAAGAGTATGTGCTACATTTGCTATTTGTTTTCTGTGTACTTTTTTTTTTTTTTTTTGAAAAATATTGTGAGCGATGACAGATGTTTTGGAGGCTACATATTTATAATCTAAAACAATGCTTTGTATATTGTTCACTCCTCAGCAGAGTCATGAAAGAATTTAAAGGCAATAAGTGTTTATGTAGAAGTGACTAAGACTCTTAACTTTTCACCTTAAAGTCCTACATCAGCAGGAAGTCATGTGAAACTAAGTAAGTTGAAAGAATGCTCTGGAGAAGTTCTCTCTGTTTTTGAAGATGTAGTTCCATCAGGAGAGACTACTTTGTCATGTGTTAGGTGATCTGATTCACAGTAAAGTACACAGGTACTATTTTTCTTAGGAAGAAATTTTATAAATGAAAGCTGCAAGCAGTAGGGGATGTAAAATCATAATTTTAAAAAATCACGGAAAAATACAATACACTTACCCTAGCTACTTCAATTTGAGTCCTTATAGTATTGTAGTATTGTTGAAGTAACACAGACTTCCTCCCAGAGGTTTTGTTTGTTTGTTTGTTTTTGTTTTGTTTTGTTTTTTAATTCTTCTAATGTCATATTTACTGATCTTAGTTCATATTGACAAGCAAAGTATCTGTAGGCTGTAACTGGTATATTATACTGATATACAAACTTCACTACCATGGCGACCTGAGATGAGAAATATTGCATGTGTTAACAAGAGCCAGGCATTTTTATACCAAAAGTTAATACTTGTTTCTTTGACACCATTTTGGAAATGAAAAAGCAATATCATCAGAAAAAGAAAATCTATATCTTTATGTAGCATCTTGCTAAGATTGGTCAAAATACTTAGACAAGAAATGGCCTGAATGAACTCTACTAGAAAAGAATACATGAATACAGAGATTGAATTTAGATTTCTCTTTTTGTGTACACAATGGCAGGCTTGATATCTTGCTTGATATCTTGCCTGCTTCCCTCCCCTGTCTGCTCTGTCACCTATTTAGAGCAGGTTCTTTCTCCACTGTAAATTTTGTATGGACAGGAACCAAGGAACCATGCTGGAAGGTGAGAGGGCTCATAGGTCATGTCCTCAAACAGTGTTTGGACTGTTCAATATGTGCAGCTAAATTCCAAAAGTGGGAAGAACTTCTTGATACTGCATTATAGACTTACTCTATAAAGGAGAGCAGTAATGGGCAACAATATACTCTGAGACTGCTCAATGGAAACAGGAAGTCTGGGGTCCTTGATGATCTGGGTGGGATTATTTGGCAGATAATTTTTATTATGTTAAATATTTGTACTAGCTCCTGGATGCCCCAATTAGGAATCAGACTCCCATCATGCAGCACAGTGGCTGTATATGTTTCAGGGGCTGCATATACCTTTATCTGCCAGTTGCCCAGAAGTGTGTGAAACAAGAATGAATGAGTTCAGGAGCCCAATCTATCTGAGAATAGCAGCCAAGCAATCTCTGCTGACAAAGTGCAGCAGAACCATGAGGACTGACTGTCAGTCATCAAGGGCAGTACTGCATATGTGTCATCCCAATACAATATCTCAGTGGCTTCCTGTGATTGACTAATTGTGTCTAAACTTCACTAGGAAGAAAGAGGTACAACATAAAAGTGCCACAGAGCCTTTCATAAGTGATGTTGAATACTAAATATGGCCCAGTTATGCAATGTCATCATAATAATATCAAGGCTTAGGGTTTGTGTCACTAATTTGTTAAAGATGACTCAAAATAATACTTTCAGTTTCAGATATGTTAAAGATGACTCCAAGAAAATAATACTTTCATTTCTCTCTGCAGTGTATAGGGAAAAATGACTCAGAAGGTTTAGCCACAACTGGTTGCTAAGTGTTACTTTTTCAGATTGAATCAATTTACACGTTTTTTGCTTGCTACCTCTGCATAACTGTGCATAATCTTTTCAAATAAGCTCTTATTGTTACAACAGTCCACTGTGTAGATTTACCAGGAGAGAAAGGGAACTTAAAGGAATAATTTTGCAAAATAAAGTAACCATTGTGAATTTATCATAAGAGAAAGGCCTTCCTTGTATTTACCTTTTTTTTTTTTAACCCAGAACAAATACACTCACTACAACATCCCCAATTATTTTGAAGAGCTTCACCTTTTTCAGCTATTATATTCAACAGAATATATTATTTGTGTTACTTCAAGTAGTACTGAATCACCTGTAGCTGACCACACAGTAAGACACGTTTCCAATACAGACAGAAATATCAGCATAGTGTTAACACTACCTGACAACCCCTTGCTGTAGCTGTCCATGCCAGCTATGGCACATAGGTTATGTCATTTTTATGGAGATAACTTCATCTTTCATGAGAACCACAAGTGTCTCCTCTAGTTCTCATGTGTGAACAGTTCAACTTCCACTTTAACAGGAGATCTCTTTCTGTTTCCCAATATTTTTCTCTTACTGCCTAGCAAAGCACCAGGTGTACTTTTGTTAAAGTGAATAAGCTTATGAGAATGGGAATCGAGCTGTGTTTGCAAAAACAACAGATTGTTTAATCATCTGGCCTTATAAGATACTAGAAAAAAAGAAATAGACACAATACTCTTGAAAATATAATCCTTAGAATGGAAGGTGAAATAGCCATAGTACAGAGCCTTTCATTAGTTCACTGTGCAGCTTCAAGATTTTGGGAAGTTAGTGGATGAAATATATTGTAGAGCTCTCCTATAATAAAATATTTTTATGATTCCAAAAGCCAATGTCACAGGATGTTTTTTTAAAATAGAGTAGAAATCTGTAGACATTTAACACAAAGGAAGAATTCTAGATTTTCACCCTACTTCACTGGAGCCTGAATGCACTGTTTCTAAAGGAAAAAAATATATATAATTTATTAAACCAAATCATTAACGCTAATTGCTGTTGTGTATGCCTACCACAGATGATGCAACATCCACTTTTATCAAATAAGAACTCTAAAAGCCCAGCAACTCAAGGAATTGCTGAGGGAAGCATACCAGCACCAAGTCCAAGAAACATCTTCAGGGAAAAAAAAAAAACAGTCTTCTGTCCTGTCCTCCCAGGACACATAACAGTATAGCTTTCGGTGATACCAGTTTTGCTTTTCTTTCAGCTGTTTTTTGGAGGTTTATTGCCTAGAAATCATTTTCCTGCAGGGAGCACTGAGCTATTGACCCCAGCAGTTTTCCCAAATTTACACAGCCTTCTCTACAGGATGTGAAGATGGGTTTTCATGAGCTTTAGATGCAGAATATTCTGAGATGCCTTGGAGATATTCTTTTACTGTCTTTTCCTTCATTATCTTTTTAACAGCACAGTGTAGAAGTTTTCTTTAGCAGGAAGATTTTCAGGATAGTTCAGTTCTCAGAAAGAAGGCTGTGTGTGTTAAATTGTGAATTCCTACTTAAATTACCCAAATAATTATGAATTTTACATTTCATTATACAGGATAAAATCTAGATATTTAAAGGATATAACTAATATACGAGAAGAGAGCAATAATCCTTCCACTCTTCCCAGCATTATGAAATTCAGCTTCTCCTGAGATTCCAGGAGGAAAACACTTTGATAAGTCTTTCTCTACCTAAGGATTTACAGCTAGGTTTTTGCCTTACAGTTCAGCTGCTTTCTGTTGGTTACAACTTCATGAATGACATTCTCTTTTGTTTGGATAGATCATTTTGATCCCACTTCAGACAATTAAAGTGCCAGAGTAAAATCCAAACCATGATTAGTTGCTAATAGTGATATAGCGTAGACATAATCTGTTAGAAACAAGACACCAGGGCAGTTGAGACTTCTATTATTTTGAAGAGGAGAACCCTACTGTATGCTTTACTATGTATTTGACTAAAACAAACATAATTCATATTAATCCTATCCCCAAATGTTTTCCACTTAAATTAATGAATAAAAAGTTTTGTACATCAGTAACAGTAAGCCACGTTTTGCCATATAGCCACATGAAAAAATTAGCAAGGTGATAAATTCTAAATCAGTGTCCTCAGCATTTCAAACTTTCTCTTTAAACAAGATCCTTGTAATGAATTGCATGTTCTTCTGAGTATCATTTATGGCACATGCTCAATGTTCACTAAATGATTCTGAAACTTGTTTGTCATAAACATGAAGAAAAAAAAAAAAAGAAGGGTCTGTGGATAACTGGAGATCTGTAATCTAGAGTTTAAACAGATTTAGATTCATGTCTAATGAAATAAAAAAAGTTACATCTGGTTTTCCTTACCACAGAAGCCCCACTCTTAGTCAGGCTAAACAATGATTATATTCAACATACCTTATTACATAATTTAAAATTCTGTTGTCATAGCTTGGGAATTTAGATTAAAAAAATTATACTTTCCATGAAAACAGATTTTATGTTTTTCTTCTTTCTTTAAAGACTAACAGTCTGAAGCAATAATTTGATTACCACTGGATTTGCTAACAGTTTTTATATTCATTCTAACATAAACAGGTTTAGGCCCACAACATGATATGAATTTAGAAATTGGTAGATTGGATATTACATTGATTGACTAGCTCAGTATCATGCAAAAAATGAAAACTGGTCTTCTGCATTGCATTCAATATTAAAAAGCCATTGTGATCCATTGAAGGACACTTTGGAAAGGCAGCTGTTGCAGTTTAACCCAGCAAGCAGCTAAACACCACACAACCATTTGCTCACTCCCCTCTACCCAGTGGTATGGGAGAGAGAATGGGGGGGGTGGGGGAGGGGTCAGGGGGGTGGGAGGTTAAGGTTAAAGCTCTTGGGTTGAGGTAAAGATAGTTTAATAGGATGAAAAAGGAAAGGAAAATAAAAACAATAATTGTTAATTACAATGATAAAATAATCATAAAATCAAGCGATACACAATTTTCACCACCTGCTGACCAACACTTAGCCTGTTCCTGAGCAGAGGATGTCTGTCCCACCCTAGCCAACTCCCCCAAGTTTTATTGTTCAGTAAGACACCATATAGCATGGAATATCCCTTTGGCCAGTTTAGGCCAGCTGTCCTGGCTGTGTCCCCTCCCATCTCCTGGTGTACCCCCAGCCACCTCACTGGCAGGGCAGCACAATAGGCTGAAAAGTCCTTGATTAAGTGTAAGACCTGCTCTACAACAACTAAAATATCAGTGTGTCATTAGCATTATTCTCATCCTAATTCCAAAACACAGTACCATACCAGTTACTAGAAAGAAAATTAACTCTATCTATCCCAGCTGAAACCAGAACAGCAGTGTTCATAGGCCCTTGTGTCTACCTCATACAATATTCAATATTGCCATTAACTGGATAAAGAGACTGGGAAAAGAACAACAAACCGAGTACTGATTAGAAATTCTCCAGTTCGTCCACTGATATGGTAATATTTAGAAAAAAAAAATGAGATATCAGAACAGTTTTCTCTGTCAGCAACAGGTCAGACATGATCATAAGTCACAGTACTCAGGATTTTTATGTATGGGTCAGCTGCTTATCCAGGCAGGCAATAATTAAATTTCATTTGACCAGATCAAGTTTCTGGCTGCCAAACAGCAGGATTTTTCCTAGCTTGATTTGAAAGAGTCATTTAAAGCTTTAGTGATAAAAAAAAACAACTCTAAATAAAACATTTAATTTAAAAGCACTTAGTAGATCATTGATATAATATACATATATTGGAATATCACTGACATGAAACATTCTAGAATACAAATAACTCTATTACTGCTAAAAATTTTCATTGTGGGGAGAGCATAAACAATTAAAGAAATTCAAATTATCCAAATCTGATTTTTAAACTACTACACCAGTATGCATTTTATTTAAAAAAAAATGAAAAAAAAAAAAAACACTCTTATTTTGCATAATTTTAGCATGAACTTTGTAGTTGATAGCAGTTGATAGCCGTAATCCATAAAATCAGATAATCATTAAAGAAGAAAATACTTTTGATAATAATTTGCTGCATTCTCTATTAATATTAATTTCAACATCGGGTTTAGAAATGAGCTACAGGAAAAAAAAAGGAAAGGAAAAAGTCAAGAAATGGTATCATATGATCTTTTATTAACCCACATACCGAAGCCAGCAGATTTGATAACATTGTCTCTTGAGCTTCAACTATCAGATAACATCTGGCAAATGATGTTTGTAAGTCCTGTTACACAACATCTTCTGGCTTCTCAGTGTCATCGAGGGGACTGATATGTGACCAGAATAACACATTTCACGCTGTCTGCTTCTGTCATGCTACCACAGATTTTTAACAATGGATGTGCTATAGCATCAGTTTTTTTGAATTTAATTCTCAGAAAATATTTGGCATTTCTTTTCTCATCATCTTTCTCGTGTCTCAAGCAATCTTTCTTAACAAAAATCACACTGTAGTCTTTCGACATCAAAGTATTCAAATATCCTTTCTGCATCTCTAATGTATAATGATCTCTGAAGCAATATTTTAAAGTATTGATCAAAAGCATTTGCTTACTTATTTTTAGTTTTGCAATGATTCTCCTTCCTTTCAGATTGTATTCTCAGTTGTTTGGTAGATCTTACTACCACAAACGTTACAAATTTTCTTTAATAGAGTCCATTTTAGATTGTGTAGCTCAGACTCAGACATTTTGTCTCACTGAATATAAATTCTCATCTGCAAATCTATATGAGGAAACACTATTGTCATACTCTCATTTATCTAGTGAGTTACAGACTGTGCTTTTGTCATGCTAAGTACATATGACATAACTGAGTAGAGCCTTCAGAGCAAGAATAATTTGAGGGCACCAGATCTCTTGATTTCAAAATATATTTGTGTATTTGAGTATTTGTGGTATTTATGATACCATAGTTGTTTTTTTTTTTTTTTTAAGAAACTGAAAATGTAAGCAGATGTAATTTTGCTGCCAGTAGTATCACTTGATTTATTTATGAATTACTAATATATTCCTAGTGAAAAGTTCTCAGTCCTTAACAATTGCAAAATACTCCTGGATTAGATTGGGAATATCATAGCAGAGCAGAATGCCAGACTAAATCTAACACATCTGACCCTGTATCCAATATCAATGATATGATTAGAATCTCATCTTGAAACTGGAAAAGAATTTGGTCCGTTAAACTGAATTTTTTCTGCATTGTGTGAAGTTGTAGACAATGCTTTTATGCATAAGATTATACTAGTTAAACAAACATTGGACTACAGTGGAACCACTTTGAAAAACAAAATTTACATTTTAGGAAGACCTGAAGAGTTAAGGAATTCAGTGGTCTTCATTTAGTAATCATAAATGCCAACTTTGAAAGTAGCTTTAAGTATCACTTTGCATTAATAAATTAAAAATATATTTTTATAGATAATATGCAATTTCCAGCAAACAAGCTTTTTTTGCTTTGTTTTGTTTTTAGTTAAATGGGAAAGGAAAGACAGACGGTGCAAATGTATAAAATCTAATTGAAAGATAATGAATTGCCAGGTCAAAATAATCTTTTAAAATTAAAATCTTTTAAAATTAAAATTAAAAATTAAAATTAAAAAAAAAAGAAGAATAGCACAGAAAATGTCATTCTAACACATACAAAAACTCAATTTATTGTAGCAGAATATAATAAAGGAAATATAACAAAGGAAAACAGTGAGTTAGTGAATAAACTTATCTTCCCTAAGGCTATCTTAGGTTTACAATATTGGCTAAATAGACAGTCACCAAACTGATATAATTTGAGTAAAAGTAGAAAACTAGATTTTGATTCATGAAAAGAGTTGAAGAAATGGTAGTTCAGTTCTCCAGAATAAATAGATATTTCAATTTGACATAGGTCAGTAGATGGCAAGGTGGAAGACAGTATTTGAACATACCTTTAAGTACCCATGTCTAGGTGAGATGCCAGAGATCTAGGTATGTGCTTCAAGGTAGACTTGTCCTGAAGTCTTTTACTAAACTGGGACTAGAGTTAGTAGCTTGTCAGTTCAATATTTGAATATAGCTAGCTTAAGCAACTGTTCTTTGGAATTATCCCTGAGCATATAAGAAAGTAATTTTGGAGACTTTTGATGGATTACAATGATAAATTATAGTTGCCTTTATTATTATTTGGCCAAAGGGTCTTAATGAAATGGACAGTTTCTGAAGAGAATAAAAATAAATATACCTAACATTTGGACTTACAACAATATAAACTGTGTGCAAATTGCAAATCTGTTCAACATATATTAAACAAAGATGATTCACTGGCTTTCCCAAGCAAAAGAAAGACATCAGCTGAGCTAGTGGCATTCGGCATGTAAAGATGATTTCAAAGGTTTACAGGAACGGAAATTATCCTTCCTTCCTTCCTTCCTTCCTTCCTTCCTTCCTTCCTTCCTTCCTTCCTTCCTTCCTTCCTTCCTTCCTTCCTTCCTTCCTTCCTTCCTCCCTCCCTCCCTCCCTCCCTTCCTCCCTTCCTTCCTTCCTTCCTTCTTTTTCTTTCTTTCTTTCTCTTTCTTTCTTTCTTTCTTTCTTTCTTTCTTTCTTTCTTTATTTCTTTATTTCTTTCTTTCTTTCCTTCTTTCTTTCTTTCTTTCTTTCCTTCCTTCCTTCCTTCCTTCCTTCCTTCCTTCCTTCCTTCCTTCCTTCCTTCCTTCCTTCCTTCCTTCTTTTTCTTTCCTTCTTTCCTTCTTTCCTTCTTTCCTTCTTTCCTTCTTTCCTTCTTTCCTTCCTTCCTTCTTTCCTTCTTTCCTTCTTTCCTTCTTTCCTTCTTTCCTTCTTTCCTTCTTTCTTTTTCTTTCTTTTCTTTTTCTTTCTCTTTCTTTCTTTCTTTCTTTCTTTCTTTCTTTCTTTCTTTCTTTCTTTCCTTCTTTCTTTCCTTCTTTCTTTCTTTTCTTTGTCTTTCTTTCTTTCTTTCTTTCTTTCTTTCTTTCTTTCTTTCTTTCTTTCTTTCTTTCTTTCTTTCTTTCTTTCTTTTCCTTCCTTCCTTCCTTCCTTCCTTCCTTCCTTCCTTCCTTCCTTCTTTCTTTCTTTCTTTCTTTCTTTCTTTCTTTCTTTCTTTCTTTCTTTCTTTCTTTCTTTCTTTCTTTCTTTCTTTCTCACTTTCTTTCTTTCTTTCTCTCTCTCTCTCTCTCTTTCTCTCTCTCTTTCTCTCTTTCTCTCTTTCTCTCTTTCTCTCTTTCTCTCTCTCTTTCTCTCTTTCTCTCTTTCTTTTCAATTTCAAAGCTAACTTGTAAGACACCTGCAAGATACAGTGTAAGCTACATTTCTTGACATTGAAGAAATATATTACTTGAAGCTGGCAAATTCTGGATTCTCGAACTTTAAATAGGGATGCTCTGTGGCATCTTATATGATGACTGAACTTTTTCTCAGCCTTACACTTCTTACCTGAAGAATGCGCTCGCTACTCATGAGATTGTAAAGGAATATCGTTGCTCAAAGGGAATTAATATTAGAAGAAAGAAAAAAACAATCTTTAATCTACTCGGCATTGAAAAACATTGCACAGGACTCACAATAATTAGGTGACTTGCATGAATCCACTATCATCATCACATAACCGTAATTATAAATTTTCATTTTAAAGTTTGGATTCTTTTAAGATTTTGCTTAAAATCTTAACTTTTTTAATTCCTCAGTTTGCTATATACCTCCGTTACAGTTACTGAGATAGACTTTATTCATAAATCCTTAATGGATATATATAAGGTAAAAGTGTATGTAGTAAAAGAACTGGTCAATAGCTTGAGTTAGGATATAATTATACAGAGAGACTGCGAGAGAGAAAGGGAAAAACAGCTAGAAATAAGTCCGTGTATTTAGAAACTTGATTCAAGCACATGATTTTCTACTGCTTTCATGCATAGCCGTACAGTTTCCATCTACCTCACAATAATTTTGTATTTCTATTCCTCATACAGAAAATACTCTGTATTTCTCTATCCCTTAAGACCACTATAATAATATATTGAAGATTGTAAGGTCTTTGATATCCCATAAGAAAGAAAGAGAACAGATAAAATGCATAGATAAAATGTGGGACAAAATTTCTACCGAAGTTGAAGTAAGCACAATCTTATTTTTGGATAGGGGCATCAAAGAAGCTCATATGTGATATTTAAGATGAAAGAATTACATAGTCTTCATTAGTTAACAACCAATAAACAAATCAACAGAGATTATATCACTCAATATCAGAAAATATATATTAAGATGACAACGTATACCCACTGGAGTTGAAAGTATACAAAACAATATTCAGTAAAAACCACCTCAGTACTGGTAAGAAAAAGAAACCTTCTGGATCGATTTCTTGACACAAAGTATAAATATTAACCTAAGAAAATAAATGAGTGCTAAACAATTGTTGAGTATACATAGTGAAAGCTGACAGATGGTATATTTGAATTTAACACATTTACTAACTGTTGCGTGTTGTAAAAATATTCAATTCTAGAGATAGAAACATGACTGACTTTTTCAAAGACTACATTATGTAGAATAAGAGCTCCTACTTATTGGGCAAGAACTTTTTCTTTGTTACAATGGGCAGAGAACTTACTAAGAAGGTTTTGTGTCAATTTATTTAAGGAAAATTAGAGAACTATTCAAAGACTACAAAAACCTGCTATGGAAAGCTATATATGTCAGTAAGAAGGTTTACTTGTTGATGTTAGATTTGAGAAATACTTCAGTAAAAGAACAGATGATAAAAAATAAAAGATCACAGTTACTTGAACTTATGCAAATGTCAAATTATCATATATAGATGAAAGAAAACAAGTGATATAAACATGTTTTTGTATCTAACATAAAAGCATCATTTCATATAGGGACAGCTAAAGAATCAGACCACTTACAAGTCTGTGGCTACAGTAGAAAATAGCTTCTCTGCCTAACAGAAGGGCAACAGCCATGCTGATTAGACAAAAGGACTGAGATGATTGTCTAGATTTATTGGCCATAAACCTCAGAAACCTGTAGATACAATACATAAAGATGAAAATTTAGCTGCTTAAGGAATGGATAAGAAGAAAAATTGCTTTAATTCCACATTCACATTGCCAAGGTCACCAACAGACAACAGTGCCAAGATGGTGCCACAACAAGATGGACAGTTTACTGTCCTAGTAAACTTCCTCTAGAAGTCTGTGTTCAGCTAGTTGTGGAAGACACACAGAGGCTCTTGGAGGGAGGTGGGGTGGTACTGATGGCAAGTGGAACAAAGAGTCCATGGCATAAAGAGAGTAGAAGAATTTGGCTTGTGCAGCCAAGCAAATTGACATCTTAAAAAAGATATGACTAACATCTTTATGCTGCAGTGGCAAGTACTCCTGGTGGGAACAAACAAACAAACAAAAAACAAAAAACAACAACAACAAAAGGTATTTCAAAGCCAACAAGTAATATTGGTGCAAGAAAGCAAAGACATAAACTGGCCATGAATAATTATATGTGAGAAAACATAATAATTTGGATTCTGAGACAGGGCTTCCATAGGAATGTCCGAGGCAGAAAATAACCAGATTAAAAAAAACACTTTTAAGTGTTTGTAAGTCTTTTAAGTCTTTTTAAGTCTTTTAAGAACCATTAATAAAGGAAAACAAATTTGAATATTTATGCTATGAGTTAGAAACATGTTGCTTGCAATCCCAGTGAGACAACACTACGACTTAGAAAGCCCCTTTCTTTCATCGGAAGTCCGATGTTTATACACAGCCAACACAAATGTAATTCTCATGTCCTCAGTGAAAGCAGTTGTTAGAAAACCCTGCAATAGTTCGCCCTCTCCCCCCCCCCCAATATTCAAATACTTAAAACTATGTCCTCTATTTCTATTGTTTTTTCTTCATTTGTTTATTTTTTATAGCAAGGCTAAACAGAGTAGAGATAATATGGTAATATGATACTTTCAGCATGCAAAGATTTCTTAAACGGGAAGTTCAGTAGTTGTCTTTTAGGTATTGTAGAAAATAAAAATAAAAAAATAAAATAAAATAAAATAAAATAAAATAAAATAAAATAAAATAAAATAATAAAATAAAATAAAATAAAATAAAATAAAATAAAAATAAAATAAAAATAAGATAAAATAAAAATAAAATAAAATAAAATTATCAATAATAATAATAATTTAAAAAATAAAATAAGGATGTGATAAAAAGGTATTATGGAACATGAGAATCCTGTAAGATCTTATATACACTCATTTGCTCTATGAAATAAATTCTTTTAAACTTGAAATTCAAAATGAACATATTACTCCATTACCTTCTGATACGCATGGTACTGAAATACTCTGGGCGTAAGCCTACAGTTCATAGAAGTTAATGGAGTCTGTAGCACAGAGCAAAACAAATTCCCTTGAAAAGACAACATTTATGTAGCCAATCATGATTTTAATTGTAACAAGAAAATTTATCATCCTAGATGCTACAGTGAAATTCATTCTTATTCACAAGACCAGAAGTCCTAATACATTTATTATAAATGGCAATGTAGTGCTTGATTGTTGCACACTTGTATGGACACATTAAAAATTCGTAACTCAAAGAAGCTGCTTATAGCAATTTGAAGTGCTGAGGACTACAAACCTGAGTAAATAAAATAAACTCAAACAAAACAAACAAACAAAAAATATTTTTCCAGCTCAAAAGCTTAAAGAAAAGGTTATAGCGAGTCATTTCACTAATTTCAAACCAACTCTTATCCCAAAGGATGAGACTGACACATTCACAGTTACATATACGACTGGTTAATTGTTCAGAAAACGTAAATGGATTACAAATTAACTAATAATTTTTGTCACTGAAGTTAACTTGGAAGCAATGAGACAAAGTTCTGAAGAGAAATGGAAAGCATAAATAATAAGATAAGATAAGATAAGATAAGATAAGATAAGATAAGATAAAACAAAACAAAACAAAACAAAACAAAACAAAACAAAACAAAATAAAATAAAATAAATAAAATAAAATAAAATAAAATAAAATAAAATAAAATAAAATAAAATAAAATAAAATAAAATAAAATAATAAAATAAAATAAAATAAAATAGAATAAAATAAAATAAAATAAAATAAAATAAAATAAAATAAAATAAAATAAAATAAAATAAAATAAAATAAAAAATAAAATAAATAAAAGCAGGTGAGCAAGCCCTTACAAATATTCTTCACCTGTCCTAGATGGCTGGGAGGCTTAAATACACACAAGACAGAACATGGACATTAGGTGTCAAAATGACTTGACAACATCTTATCTAACTTCTTTCAAACTGCAGTTGAATTCAGTGCACCTATAATACTGATTTTTCATCAGTCCTAAAATATGGACCTTCCCCAGTCAGGGTGAATTTTGCCTGGTTGTTTTTTCATTTTGTTTTTTGTTTTCCTCAATGATGTCATTATTGTAATATCCTGACTTTCTACAGCTACTTGTACCAGTACAATGTTGAAGTAAAAGTACCATTGTTCTGTTTAGACAGTTTTATGCCCCACTTTTCGGTGCATAAGAATATGAAGTTTTTTTTATTTTTCCATTATCGGACAGTGGAACAGAAAGCATTACTGACTGACCTTTATATTAATGAGGCTAAATAAAAACACAGATGGTTTCTATTAAGTGATGGAACTGAAAGTAATGATGTGCTATCTTAAGCCACTGTCCTGCAAAATCAGGGACTGGGATAAACAAAAATCTGATTATTCTAGTTGAGTAACACAGCCCAAATAAATAAGTCCTCTCTCTGTCTGAATCCTTGTCTATGCTTAAAAAAAATGAATCATGAAGAATTGTTTTCAAGAATAAGTCCCATTGAAGTAATGCTTGAAACAGCAAGACTGAACTAGACAAAACAGTGGTTCAACATCATCTCAGAAAATGGTCTTGACACTAACTTTTTAGGAGAAATGAGGATAACAGATGGAGTACAAGGACACAGAGACGTGAAATGAAATTTGCGCTATAGGCCTTTCAATGATCCTGAAAATGATGAAACAAGAACAAGGGACATTTAACATGTGATTCATTTTGTGTTGTCTTTCCCTAGCCAATCTGATTTGTATTCAGAATGAACCAAGGAACAACCTGAAAATATTGTAGTCTGAGATGTTCTTTCTATCATACCTGAGATTTTTTAACTATCACATATACAAAATATTTGAAACTTTATTTTACATCCAAATTGCATGTTGTTATTACTGACATTTACCTAGAATAACATAAAAGAAAAAGAGAAGTCCTTCCCTTACATTAAAAATATTCAGGCATGATACCATATATACAGCTTTATTCAAACACATTTTGCTTAACCCTAAAAATTATAAAAATGAAAACATAAATAGAATCTTTTCTCTATTTCTCGTATTTAGAGTGTTTTGGTTTTGTGTGGAGTTCTGGAATTATTTGTCATTAAATTCATTTGTTCTGCTAGATTTCATCTTTCAGAGTGCTGAAAAGTGCTTTGAGAAAAATAAGTACTGTTCTATTTAAACAGAATAGAGCTTATGACAAGACAGTGATGCTTGTTTCAAGATGCCTGAGATCCCAACCTGTTGAGAGACTGCTGAAATTCCTCTGGTGTTTTGCTTCAGTTGAAGAAGCTCAACCTTTGCACAGAGTCTAGGACTCTGACCATTTAAACTCCAAGAGATCAAAGAAATTATGAAACAGAAAAGGCTTAGTAAATGCAAAATATTACTTTATTCCTTAGAATTCTTCTATATAATTTATTTTTTTAGGACTTAATGCTAACTAGTTTTAAAAAGCCTCAGGTGACAGGACTCTTTCCTTTTGCACAGACTAATAAGTCTGCATTGGAACATTTGTCCAGTTACCCTAATTGATCTTTTTCTTCCAATTTCATCCAGTTAGCTATTTATGTACACCCTGGAGACATAGTAAATAATTTCTTTTCTTGTTTCTCTATGTACCAGCCAAATAGTAATAAATGGTTGCAGCTTCAATTTAGTCAAATTTACTTACTTATTTTTTTATGTTGTCATACTTCCACACACACACAACCACACTCAACGTCACATTTCTTTTTAGCAACAAGCAAAAGCCTTGATCTAGTTACCACCGGCAAAGGTAGCAGTCGAGGAACTTTTCAGCAGTGTGTGAGGACCACTCAGGTGGGGACCATCAAAGACTGATGGTACTAAACAGACACCTCTATTTTTCTCACCACCAGGATGGAGGAAGCCTCCTACACAAGACTGCAGTTAGACTGAGTTTGTTGCTTGCACTTAGTGAGATGGAGGCAACAAACTGCATCTCCCTGAGCATCATCTGCTCTAGAAAGAAAAGTTCCAGAATTCTTCCTTATTTATATATATATATATCATATTATTGATTTTTTTTTAAAGAGAGGTTAGCTGAAAATTTTCTTCTGATCTTTTCTATGCAAATAGTTTAATTTCAGAAGTAGTCACTACCCAGAACGGATCCAGAGGGTTTAAGTGATAATATCTGGAACCAATGCCTCTCTGTTACTCTGTTACATACTTTTGAAAGCTGTCACTCTTTGATGAGTTGACGGTCATCCCTTTCACTGCAAACCTTTGGACAGTGGATCTCAAAATGTCAGGCCTAATCCATTCCACCTAATAAACAGCTGGTCAAGCAATTCGTCTAGAAAGATAACTTCATCCTATTATTGTTGATTAAGGAGGCAGCAGTGCTGCTTTGCACTTGTAAAATTAATCATATCCTCATTCTGGCCAATATTCATAGAAGTCCATTACCATTTGTATAGCTTTCTGTTACAAACTATGAGGAAGAAGAAGAGAGGAAGAGGCAGAGATAATAATAATAAAAGAGAGAGCTATTGCATCTGAAGTTGGGAATAATTTATACTGCTACAGTAATATAGATCAAAAAAACATTGATCTCAGTGTAGAAAACCACATTACATCAGGAGAAAATGAATGAGGATAAAACATGGTGCATTAAGTTGTTTTTCACCTGAGAGTTTTTTAGTTGGCAGAAACTTCAGGTCCTGCTATGAACATCTTTTCACTCATAATGCATATCTCTTTGAAACAAGGACATGAAATCTAAAGGAAAGAACTTTTGGGGAAGATGGTGAGGAAAATGACAAAAACCCACTGAGAACTGTGTGGAAAAAATACAATTTCATCTATTGTCTTTGCATTTACAATAGATATGTTTATCTGACTCTCAGGTTATTCTCCAAAGAAATTCTGTGTTCTGTTCCTCTTTAAACCTTCTAAATATGTTTTCCCTCTGGAATACAGTATATTTGACTTAAAAGAATACTGAACTACCCTGTGTACTTTTATAACTATTTTCTTTGCATCAGAGAAGACCACAGAAAGGAACACTCAAGTATTCCTGGTATCTTTTATGGTGCTAGTGGAAAAATTTAGCAAGTAGAATGTTGAGCCAGTTAATTTTAGTAGATATTCTAAAAAATATCATTCCACCTGACACAACAACTTAGTTGAAACAATAGTGACATAATTGACAAAATTACATAATAATTATAGTGCTTTGGAGTAGGCTATATTAAGGTATGACTCATCACTCAAAACAAGAAAGTACAGAACTATGTCAAATACAGCAGTGCAGTGCAATATATTGTAGCTTCAGCCAAAAATGAAAATTAAGATCAGCAATCTTTTGTTAATAAGTGGGGGAAAAAAAGAATGGGAAGTTTGCCTAAGAATTTTACCTTACTTTAATGAATTGAGTTTAAAAATTGACAAAAAGGGAATAATTGTGCAATTACAATTAAGATTTACATTTTTTTTTTAATTTTTTTTTTTTTAGAAAAATACTTAATAGCTTTTAGTATTTGAATCTCACAATTATGGCTACAGTTTGCTTTACTCCTCTGATAGGGAAATGATTGATGGAAAAACAACAATAGAATTTTCTGAGATAATTAGATTTTTTTATTAGAATACTTTCTCAATGATCATTTTGAAGGAAAAGCTGTACAGTCTAACAATCAAGCAAGAAACATATAACTACCCATTAAATATTTTGAATGATTTTCTATAAAATTATATTGAAAACAATTCTTTTAAAAACTACAGAGGCTGAGTATATGTATCTTGGACAAAACTGTACTGAAAATTTCTTCCTTGAATTAGTCTTACTAGTTATGCAAAAGATATATACCTTATGCCATTTTCTTATCTATGAATACTTCCTTTGATATTAAATATAGTCCTCATTAATATTAATTACAATGGCACAATTATACCTCATTAACAAAGTTACTATGATAAGCTTTTTCTATTAAAAAGTATGATGTTTTGTACTCACCAGGTGTAAAATTATATCGAGCAGAAAACCCCATAGATTCCAGCTCACCATCAGCAAAAAATTTAATCCACAGAAATCTGCCACTGGATTTTATCATAGGTGGATTTTGCTGTCCACAGAAACGTCCAATGATTGGGGAAAAGCCAAAAGGTCCATCTCGTACTTCAATATGGTCAAATTTACACTCCCAAGAAGGTTCTATGGAATATTTTTCATCAAAGTGTAGTTCAATGCATTGTCTAGGGGCAGCTAGAAATGAAAAGAAAATGAAATTATTTTCTGAACCAAAATCCTTAAAATCTGAAACAAAACGTAAGAGTATTAAATATATATATTTATGAATCTTAACATATGCATCAACATTATCCTTAAAAACAGTATTTTCTGTTTTTGAAAATTAGTACTTTTTTTTTTTTTTTAGATTTTGCATCATAAGCTTACTCATCTGTTCTTCTTTTAGAAGTGCTTATGACAGTAGTTTTTAGTGAAACTAAAAGAGATATGTTTGATGTAAAACAAAATACAGCCTAAGAACGATTGGTTCAAGCACAAAATCTTTCAAAGAATCTTATATATCTGGAAAACCAGTCTTGTTTTGAGGGGAAAAGTTAATCAGAATACTTTTTAACCTGATGATCACAAAGATGAAGAAAAGTCTGATCGGAACTGTGCTATAGGACTAAGCACACATTCTATTCCTATATGTACAGTAGTCAATGACTGGCTTAAATATAATCATCTCATTTATAACCTAGGAAAAGTGAAGTGAATTTTCATTTAAGAATAACAATGAAGCAAAATTAACTAAGTAAAGAGTAAAGAATACTCTGCAGAAAAAACTTGAAGAAACTTATAATGGTCACCTCAGACAACAACAACAACAACAATAATAATAGTCTTTATTCATAGCTTAGTACCAGTATTCATAGGCAAGTAGCAGTCACAATGATCTCAAAAACAAGATTTGTCTAGCCTTTTGTGTAAAAAGAAAAACACTTATTTTTTGAACTATACCATTTTGTTAAAGGGAGAAAATCATAGTTTTGTCTAGAAATTTTAAGATGCAGAATCCCTGGGGTATGTACTCCTGCAGTTAATCCTGTCCATAGCTAAAAATGTACACTGGACGTATGTTTACAGATCTTGGTGTAATATACTTTTTTTTCTAATAAAGTTTTCTGCTAAGACAAAGGTTTGTTGTGTCATTGCATCCTCCACCTCTCATGGGATCATGTTCTACACCTTACAAATATTAGAAGAGACTGAAATTGCTATGAGCTTTGCCCAAGTTATTATGCTTTTCACATTAAAATATACAAGATCAAACTCCAGGTTTACTGCATAAGCTTAACATGGCAACTACTGCCACTCTGGCAGCCAAATATCCTTTTATTTCTTACCTCAGCAACAGTGAGAAAATGATCAACATGGCCAGAAAATAGATCACATATACATTTTTAAATGGTTGAAGATGAATTTTTTGGGATGAGCTCCTTAGTCAAGTAAGAAATGAGAATAATTAAAATGAACAAAATAAGTAGATTCGAGGTAAACCTTATACCCTTATCAGACAGATCCCTGTTGCAACTATCTTATATAAATTCATACAGGCTCATTTTATAAGATTCTGAAGAGTTAGCTTTGAAATTAATAACACAGGTTATTTGAAAAGAAGAAATATTTTAATAGTTTTACTTCTAATTTTAATATGTTTGTGTGATTCCTATTTATTGAAAGATTTAACATAGAAAATACAAACTCCTTACATACTGCTACAAAATTGAACAAGTTCGCAATTAAGAAAGTACTTATTATAGGCCCACTGTTATTTAAAGGAAGTTGTAGGTAATTGAGTTATATGTATTTCTCTGTAATACTTTCATCCTGTGATCTTTTTGTCTATCCAAGTTTAATAGAAAAATCAAAACTTAAAACTTTATATGGAATTATATGAAATTCACAATTCCTGGAAATGAAACTATTTTGGAAGTGGGAAAAAAAATTAAAATCAGGGAATAAAGTTTGTAAAGACAATTAATGCTACCTTGGGTGAGGTTTAAATACAGAAATAAATCTTTTAGATTATAGTAATAGTCTGAATAACTGGAAGATATCATTGATTTTTTTTTATATGTTTCTATTCTCAGTGTCATATATTTACAATAAATATTGTTTTAAACTTAACTAAAAAATACTAGGGGAGAAGAAAGCAATCATCACCTTGCAGTCTGCAATTATATTTTGTATGCCCCTATTCTATGCAAAGAGATTTGTTAAGAGCTATTCGTCATTCATCTAGGGACTAGAGTTAAGTATCAGAAACTCCAACAGAGTAACACTTTGGGTAAACTTGAGAATTCTTATTAAGATTTGTAAGTTTTATATACTCACTATCCAAAATATAATGTTACTAACCTACTTAAAGATTTATTTTAATTTGTTAATGTTGCAAACTAGGTATGAAGATTAATTCCATTAGTACTGTTAGTGTCAAACAGCATCTTAACACAGCGTATAGCTACTCTGCTTTCCATGGCAACAAGGAGATACCTGCTTCAAAAATGACCTTTGCCATCGTTCTTGTGTATATGCCATTAACATAACACATTTGTCCTCATTAAACTATCAGTGTTAAGTCTCACTACTCCATTTTATACTAAGGCTTACCAGTGCAAGCCTAGTTAAAGCAAGTTAAATCCTTAGCAAGCCTTGCTTGAACCCAAAACTCATTTAACATATGGTAAGAATGGGCATAAGGCCCTCTCTGAGTTATACATATCATACATATTTTTGTTGTTGTTGCTGTTGAAAAGAAAACTTAAAGTCCATTATAATCTCACTATAATATAAAAGGAGTTCTGGTAAAAGGACTTGTAAAAAGGTAAATGAAACTCAGTTGTACAAACAAGCATAAAATTAACTGATTCGGTAGAAGTATGGCCTGTTAAAGACTACACAACTTTCATAGTATCCATACAGAACTCTGGATCTCACATTGCAAACTAGTTTTAGGATCAACATGTTGCTATAGTTTACTCTCTTCTATTTTTATTTATTTTTCAACAAAGTCAAGATAAGGCTTATTCTAGTCTAGCTCAGTTCTTGTTAAAGGATCACAGAAAATCACATCAGCTCAAGGAAAGTTGAAGGAAGATTTGACTTTTCGCCAGGTCTCCCTTGTATACAGGCTGTACCACTGCAACAATGGAATATTGACAGTTCATCAGCACTGCTTCTCCACTGCTAAATAAAACAAGGCTGGGGGCTGAGCCACTGAGTGTCCTCACTCCTTTAACCATTAAAAACACCTCCTGGCATGATTTTGTCCCATGCCAGTCAGAACTGCCAAAAACTTTCTTAGGCATGATGTGGTGGTCCTCATTGGTCCAGGGCTATTCACAACTAGTTTGGATATGTACTATTCACTAGGAAGGTGAAAGGATGTTAGATTGTGCCAATCAGTCTTAGGCCTGACTTAAGTTTTAGTACAGCCCTGGTACAGCCCGTGTCCCAACCTGCTCTGCACACGAGCCCAAATGGTTCTAGGTTCTTTCTCCTGACTTGTCTGGGGAATGTAACATTTTGTGTTTCTGTAACTACAGTGACTGTGGTGATTACAGAATATTGGGCAAAGATAGGAAGGAATACTGCGCAAGTATCCATGCTACCTTTCCACTATGTGCTTTCAAATATACTTCCATGCTTCATCTTAGAGCAAAAAATTAAATGTTTTGGTTGCAATAATCTACCTAAGAAAGTGATTCAGATCTTCCTGAAAATGACAGTAAGGGAAGAAAACACATGATTAATACTCGCAACTTTAGCTACCATTTAGCAAAAAAAGTGTCTTTTTAGAATTATACTCTGACTTTTACAACGGGTTTCTTTACTATAAGTGAACTGAATCAAGCAGGTATTGTATGAACACACCTCATGCCACAGTTTTCCTTCCACAATAAACTGTGTGCAAATTTATAACTTACAGAAATAGAGTGATAACACGTACAGAATGATGACTAAGAATAATGTATAATTATAAAAAAAAAAATAAAATGAGTAAACTACCAGCAGCCACAACAATAAAAAGAGAATATATATCTCTTACACAATGGAGCAGAATCTGGCCATCTAATCAGAAAAGAAGGGACAAAGTGGTCACTTCTGGCATCCTCATTCACAGGTAAACCATATTCACATCTTCAAAAAAATTTTTGATGGTTACAATGTCAGAAAAAAAGATGTTCTAAAGTCCAAATTAAATATGTTGAAGCTATCTAATAAAGTGATTGTACTTCAAATATTAAAATTTTCCATATTTAGCTTCTAATTATCTGTCTTCAAAGATGTTTACTACCATGGAAATACTTCTTAATGCTTACATGTCTATCATCTTTCATCTAATTATCTTACACAAGTGCTATCTTGAGATTTTACATTCAATGAAAATAAAAGATATTGGGTTCCAACTTGCAGAACATTTTCAGCAACAAACACGCAATTAAGGTTTTAGTTCTGATCAGCCTCTAGGTCTGCATAACTGACAGCTGAAGTTAAGCAAAAGAATCTGTTTCAATTTATGCAGTAGCATGGAAATGAGACACTGAACTCAACACCTAACCCCATCTATATGGTCTGTACAGAACTAATAGTTTTGAATAGTCCTTGATATTTCTAGTTGTTCAGCTATTATTGACAAGTGAATCACTTATAACCTCCTTTTGAAAGAAGATTCTTTCCTCATTTTGATGAACACTTTTTGGACACAAAAATCACCATGAAAAACCAGAGAACTTTGACATGAGATTTTTCGTACAGTGAAATATCTAGAAATAAAGTGTTTAATGGTCTTAAGTCAAAAATATGGAAGACCTTCAAGAGAGCTAACTTTAAATATCCAAAAGTATATACAGTGGAAGATTTACTTTATATCTCCATAAATCAATTCTAGTCTATACCTATATTTATAAAAAAGCACTTAGTTATATAAATAAATAAATAAATAAAAAATAATCAAAACATATAAGATTCTAGATTTCCAAACCAGTTCTTAAAATATATTGTCTAAACTATGTCTATCCCTCTCCCCACATATTTTTAGCACCAACAAATCTCTTCCTACAGAAATTCCTGTGCATATTTCCCTTTGAAGCACGTGCCAAATTTTCTGCAGTCTGGCAAAGGCTAATGCTGCTGCTGCTGCGGTTGTTCTGAGCAGCTGCGAATTTTGCCAGGTAAGAGTCATGAATATGCAAAACAAGGGTAAAATTGGGGCCAACAGGGAATTTAATGCTGAGTGTACACTCAGCTATTTCCTACATTCTCTATATGCCCAATAAGACTGAACCAAAATAAATAAATAAATAAATAAATAAATAAATAAATAGTGCATTTGGAAAGGCAGATGGGACTCACCAGAAGCTCCTCTATAGCATAATAATTTTTGTACTGAGTCCATGACTTCTGGATGACCTAAAGGACTTCTTTTAGAAAGGCATCCAACCTGGACTTCAAAATTCCTAGTTGTTCCAACAGCTAATTGTCATTACTACCAAAATAGAAGGAAAAAAAAAAAAAAAAAGAGGGGGGCAGGGGGGAACAGAGAAAAAGAAAAAGAAAGTTCTGGCTGTTTGATCTTCTTATGCCTTTGACTGTTAGTATAGGTTCCACTGCAGTCAAAAATCCTTTTCCCTTTTAGAAACTCACAGTGTATGATCATGGCAATTTTTGCCAGCTCTTTTACTTCACCAAAGTAATTTTGAAATGATAAAAGGCTTGCATACATTTAAGATGAGCTAAAATACAGGGGGCAAAATTGTATTGTGAAATGAAATTCAATTTTATTACAACAGACTACATGCTACAGTCCTCACTCAAGTCCTTTAAAGTCAGTAGGAATGGTGTTTGAGAGAAGCCACCAGAATTTGCCCCAGATTGTGTATGATAGCAAAAAAAAAAATAATAAAAAAAATAAAAAGGAAAGAAAGCAAGCAGACAAGAAAGAACCTGTTGATCCACATATGTATTTAAATTCAGGTCACAAAGATGTCAGAACCTCGCACACTGAATTATCTAAGACATAAAAAGAGGAGAGAAGAATGTGGGAATGTTATTCTGGATCACATTAACAGTCCCCCAAGTTTGATGCTTGATATTCAACAGCAGAGAGAAGCTATTCCAAGTTTTTTGAAATCTTAATATTAATTATAGGAATAATATGTATATAGAGATGTTTCTAGTTTATGCTCAAGTTTAATGGATGTTTAGGTTCTGGATTAGCAAGGATTACCCACTTCATATACTGTTATCCTGCCTCAAAGATATTGCAATTAGTAAAAAAATTAATCTTTTTTAACCCTTTAACCTCAATATCTTATGTCAATGAGTACATAAAAGATATAGGAAAAGTTTTTCACTTTGTTATCTTTTTCTGTCATATCTATATGTTGTAAAAAGAATAAATTTGAACAAATTAGTTATTCTAACTACTGTATATATATATGTATATTTGTCCTTCGGTGTGTCTCTTTTTGCCTTTTTCCAAAACCATCACTTCTTAAAGTATGGTTACTGAGACATTTCTATTTATTTTGCTGACTTTTTTCAGACGTATCTATTCCTGATCTTTTTAGAAGACAGAAACAGGTAGAGCTGAATATGTTGTGCAGTATACATGGTTTTCATGAAATTACGTATTGATACAGCTGATATTATCACAGGTTTTAAGCTAGCCAGTTAGAATCCAAACTTTTGAACGTGGTCGGACACACAGTAGAAAGCAAGAGTGTTGTAAGAAATTATGAGATTTTTTTTTTTTTGCAAAAATGATTATTTTTTATAACAATATATCTATTGAATTCAGGCTATTTCTTGTACTGCTCATTACCCCAGACTTGTCAACATGGAATTTCATCTTCATCATAGAAAATGTTTGATTAAATATTTCCTTTCTTAATTGTTCTTAGACATTTCTAATTTGAGCTATTTTAAAAGTCTTTTTCAATTTATGAAGCCACCTTTCAGCTTATTAACTATCTTTTCATAAGCAATTAATTAATATGATAAAGACATGTCTTTACTATAAAGGACATTCAAACACCTTCTTACTAATGAGAGGAACAACTCATGGCTTAAGATACTGGATTAGGGTTTACAAAAGTGGTCATATTTTGTTTCCATAGCTCTTCTCTTTGATTATAAACCTCTCCATGCCTCAGTTTCCTGAAGATGAAATAGGCTTACTTTCTCCCAGCCTCATGGGAATGTTGAGAAGAGAATTGGACTACTATATACAAAAAAATGTGGATTTAGCAGTGTAAGTGTAAGAAAAATATCATAATATAATACTTAGTAGAGCATCGTTTATTATACTTATTGATTTTTGTTGTTTTAAAACAATTTCTAAACTATGAAAGAACTTTTATGTTTACAACGCATCTGCTTAAATTCTAGACTCAAGTTGGAAGAATATTGGAGAAGCATAACTTTTCCTCAAAGGGCTTGTTGACTTCTTGATTTATAATCACCTCTTTGCTTCTGACTAAATTAGACTAAAGTGTAATTCAGAGATCTCAGTCATTTTGCTGTGATTTTTTTTTTCCTAACCAAGATATACAACACTTACCATCAATCATTTCCCTGGAAGATTTTTATGAAATGTCTTTATAGCACTAACTCATCACTAGATTTGGAATGGCTGACTGTTTTCTGTGTCTTTTGGGAGATTCTAAAGCAGTTTGAATTCTGTATATGCCTTTGTAAATTTCTTGAAACAACTGCACCCTTAATAAAATAAATAAATAATTCTGTCCAACTAAGCATGGATAGAGCAATTATCAGTGCTCTATTTCACATGTATTCCCAACTTGTGTATGCATTTTTTTGGTTCCAACGTCTTACCAATTGTCTTAGCAATTCTGTTTTCTGATTCATCTTTTTTGTTACTAAGCTCTGACAGTATCTAATCTTTATTACCTTCCAGAGATTTATTTTTATAAGAATCCCTTCAACATCCGTTGTACTAAGATTGGAGAAAAGAAACCATATAACTTGCTTGTAATATACCTCTAGC
>NC_139721.1:60914693-60967673 GCF_964211835.1 Anser anser
GAAAGAGGAAAGGAAAGAGGAAAGGAAGAGGAAGGAAAGAGGAAAGGAAAGAGGAAAGGAAAGAGGAAGGGAAGGGAAGGGAAGGGAAGGGAAGGGAAGGGAAGGGAAGGGAAGGAAGGGAAGGGAAGGGAAGGGAAGGGAAGGGAAGGGAAGGGAAGGAGGAAGGGAAGGGAAGGGAAGGGAAGGGAAGGAAGGGAAGGAAGGGAAGGGAAGGGAAGAAGGGAAGGGAAGGGAAGGGAAGGGAAGGAAGGGAAGGGAAGGGAAGGGAAGGGAAGGGAAGGGAAGGGAAGGGAAGGAAGGGAAGGGAAGGGAAGGGAAGGGAAGGGAAGGGAAGGGAAGGGAAGGAAGGGAAGGGAAGGGAAGGGAAGGGAAGGGAGGGAAGGAAGGGAAGGGAAGGGAAGAGGAAGGGAAGGAAAAAAAGAAAAGAAAAGAAAAGAAAAGAAAAGAAAAGAAAAGAAAAGAAAAGAAAAGAAAAGAAAGAAAAGAAAAGAAAAGAAAAGAAAAGAAAAGAAAAGAAAAGAAAAGAAAAGAAAAGAAAAGAAAAAAAGAAAAGAAAAGAAAAAGTTTTCCTAAACCTTGCTTCTTGAAAAGATTGATCATGATCTTACAGGCTTTACCTACTCTTCACAAATAGCAAAGTAAAATACATTTTTTGAATCAGTTGAAGATAGAATACAAAGATTATTTTCTTGGTCACCTTCAATAATGTAGACACACTCTCTGTCAGGAGGATACTTGTTGGGATAATTGGGAGAAGTGAAGATGCCTCCTTCTGCATATTTTGTCCAAGTTCCACACTGCACTGGTTTCTGTCCTTCGGCAGTAGTCTGCTTTTCTGTGAAATGATCACATTAAGCATTATATAGTTAACTCAACAATTGTTATGTCCCTATGAGGCTTTGAACTCTCTTACACAATAAAACAGTTCCTTCTGTTGGTGGTCTCTCTCAGCTTTTTTCTGTTGAGACATGATCATTGATCATGTATGATCATGTATGATCATTGATCTGGAGACAAATGAGTCAGTATGAACATATAATTCTCATTGAAAACATATTTTTTTTAAAACAAAGAAGAGGCTTGGATGTCTAGGGAAAGTCATACTTATATTGTTTTTTAAATAACAACCTTGTAGGAAAAACATATGCTCAAGAATGGGAAACATGAGTTTTCCCATTCACATCTCAAAAGACTCAAACATGTACCCTGTCAGCAAGATTCAAGCCGTAATACCAAAATACATCAGAGTCACAAAATCAAGAAGAAATAAATGAATGACATTGTACTGATAGAATGTAAGAACTGTTTTTAATTTACTGTGGCTTGACTCTAGATTCACCTGACAGAGATGGATGGAGGAAATCCTGGATTCTCATTCAAAAATATTCTTTATTTTATTTTGCTGTTTGCTGTAAAATGAATAAATAGCTCTGGGGTCACAAATCACAGCCCAGAACTTTCCTCTTCCTAGGCGAGTCACCAGAAAGGAGAATCAGTCCTTCTCATTTGCTTTCTTCCTAGCCCTGAAACTCTTGCATTCCTTTCAGCACACTGTCTGAGAGCCTGGACATAAAGCTTTGAATCTTTTCGGGCTGAAAGAGATGAAGAATCACTTCTTGAACATTGGACTTTAACTAGTAAGCTAAAATAAATGTATTTGTTGGAGGAAAAAAATAGGCTTGAAGGATAGTAGGTTCTAGGAAGGGTAGAAATTTGTAGACCTCACCCAGGCTTCCTGGGTAAGGCCTCCTATGTGTTGCTCCAAATCAGGTGCCTATATCTAACCGTTCTATCTAACTTAAGCCTCTCATGTTCAGAGGTGAGTTGTTTGCTCTTATGATCAATGCAAACAGAGACAGGATGATTCTTCCTGTCCTGAAACTTCCAAGGATGATTTTAACCACAAGAGATTTGCCTTGTACACTGCATGTATTTCCCTTCCTTCATGGTCTGTATCCAAGCTAAGGATGGTGTGGATCTTAATTTCCTAAAATGAATTCAAGCCTGCAGGGACTGAGCATTCAGACACAAATTCAGACACACACTGTGTTTATCATCTCTCCCTGCTTGGCTGTCACCACACTTAAGATCCAGGGTTTTCAAGAACCTTTTTCTCTCCTCAAAACTGCACAAGGAGCCAGGATGCCTAATTTCAGATTTTGAATTCTACTTCAACAATCAAAAAGACTTTAAGATTAGACAGCTCAGTACCCAATCTGAACATGCCAATCTGTAAAGGGGGGGTGGAGGGGGTGGGGGGTGGGGGGGGGTGGGGGTTAGTAGGACTTTACAGCCTTTGCAAGAGTCAGGCCAAGCCTTTAATTAGATCTAGCCATGGATCAGGTCAGTAACTCACTAACTTGTTAAAAAGTACCACTGGATTTATGACAGTGTATGAACACTAATACTAAAAGCAGATGAACAAAGGACAGACCTAAACAACTCAAATCCATACTTTGGGCTTTAATATGATGTCTGAAAAAATCTCTGAAGTTTACATACCTGTTCCTTTTTTGGTTGCCCCAGACAAATGTAGGATGATTAGACTTGCTACAACTGAAAGAGAAATATACATTAGATGATATAACAGTGTGATAGGGCCAACAAACAAATCAACTGTAAACATTTATCTGAAAGGATATAAATTAAATAAAATTACTGTACAAAACCAATATTTCATTTACTTGCATCTTTAAATTACTTATTTATTTATTTATTTATTGGTGATCTGCCCATGTATTCATCTTTATGAATGTATCCAAATTAAGAGGAGAAGTTTTTGGCTTAAAACAAAATTTCCAAGCATTGATGTTTCCCTCTTTTTTTTTTCATTTTTTAATATTAGAAGAAAATATTTTACCAATATTTATATATATAATCATCAGTTGGTTCAGTAATAATAATAAAAAAGTCTGTATTTATAGACAAAGACCTACTAAGTTTCAGTGCCACTGGTCTCACTTAGGTCCCCATGGCATAATCATTTTTGAAAATAAGTACTTTCATAAGCTATGAAAGAAGTGAGGGGTTGGCTTTTTCCACTGAGGCATATGCAAACCCTCAGTGAAATAAATTATTGCGTGTGCTTAACAGTCTCATTAATCTAGTTTGTTTGACTAGACGAGGGTATGTTGCTTTATGCTGCAGTGAATTTGCAGTCTATTTTACAAATAAAAATCTCCTATTTCCAACCATAATAAGACAGCTGTGGCTTGGGAACAAATGTGGATTTTAACCTGGAGATAATTCTTGAGTTTCTGGGTGTTAAGGCTAAGAGGGAAAAGTTCAGAACAGTAGCAATGAGGCTGCTTTGGAAGACCAAAGTGACTGGATAGCAATCTGATGAAGCAGACATGCACTGATGATGATCATATTTTTCTCCCATCTCCCATGTCTTTTTTGGCTATTGGAGAAAGTGGGATAGCAAGAGCATGAAAGAACAGGTACATGAGTTCCTGGAATGCTCAGAATTTTGACCCCAGCTGGTTTGGCATAAAGCCCAGACATAGTGCTCAGACTGCACTAAAGTTAAAGTGGAGATGAAGTTCCTTATTTATCCTGAGTATTTTGGATTGATCTGCTGACATTTATATTGTTGACCATGACAAGGAATTGATGGACCTGTAATTTTTAATAAATGTAACTGAAAGACATATTTTCCTCTTATCCCCAAGAGACACCAAAGATCATCAAGAGCTAGTAAGAAGGTACCTAAATGGTCCTTTTGAAGATGGTGCTTGCATACTTTCCAGCTTTTTTTACTTCAAATTGTGTGCAATTTTTACCTTGAAGGAAGCAAGTCTCTTTGTATTTTCCATATTCTGATAACATGGAGATCTCTATTTCTATGCCTTTGACTCTTCCTGTGTGACAGAGGGCTTTAGATCTGGATGATGGCTAACTTATTAAAGAGGGAAAGGTTGAAGTGCTGGGAAAATGAAGGCTTGGCAGCATATTCACTATTTCTTGGTCGGGCTCACATTCCCTGTGTCTTTTTGAATCCCCCAGCTAACAGAGACGGATGTTGGCAGAGCTGGTGGCTAAAAACTCTTCTGTGTCATGGGCATTCAGTGAGAACATTACATCTTCTGCTCAGATCTGGATGCTACCCAACCATTCATGCCTTTACTGTCCTCTGGGATAGATTCTGGAAACACATCCTAGCTGGGACTCTGCCCATCAGCTATGTCAGAATCTGAAGGCAATGAAGGATTCACGCATTCACTAAGTTGCTCATTTACTTAGCTGGGTTTCGTGCAGTGAACATACTGCACCTATGTCTATAATTCTCACTAGTCAAAATCTAATTTCTCAATATTTAAGGTGGTTTGTTGTTGGAATATGTAGCCAGCTGCCAACATTCTTTCTTCCCACAAATTTATGAAAGCTAGAATAGAAGGTACAGCAGCTAAAAAAACCCTACATGAGAAATGTTTCTTCTTGGGCAATTAATTCATATTTTATTCTAACAGCTTCCTTTCAAGTATCTTTATCTATTAGCTCTTCCCTGTTTTTCTACATGTTAAAAATTGAAGTTCAGAGAATTAAAGAGATTAAGTCCAAGTCAACAGGATATTATTATAGATATGAGAGCAAAAACACAGGTCTTTTCAATTCCAGCTTTAACCACTAGAAAGACTGTTTCCAAGTTGCAGAGCCATGTTATTCCAAAGCAGGGAGCTACGCTTACACATTAGCAAGCCAGTATTTATTATTAACAAGGAGTCAAAATTGTATTGATAATAAAATGTGAAATGTAATAGATAATAGCAGACTAAGAGACTCTAAGCTTTTTTTTCTGCACATATCATATCCAGCATTTGGAGTGAAATACTTCTCCCATATTAAAATAAATAAATAAATAAGAAAAAAAATCTTTTTGATTTAGTGGCATTAACACCACCATTACAAAAGTATGTATGATGCCAGAAAGTAATTAAAATTATGAGCTTTATGGGAAAAGATAACAAAATATTTTTCACTCAAGCAGTCAAGACAGTCCATTTTATTCTATAACCCCTTGACTTTTTCTTTCTCAAACAACGGGAAAAGAACAGTGCTTCTCACGGAGGTATAAAATAAAAAGGAAGGAAGGAAGGAAGGAAGGAAGGAAGGAAGGAAGGAAGGAAGGAAGGAAGGAAGGAAGGAAGGAAGGAAGGAAGGAAGGAAGGAAGGAAGGAAGGAAGGAAGGAAGGAAGAAAGGAAGGAAGGAAGGGAGGAAGGAAGGGAGGGAGGGAAAGAAAGAAAGGAAGGGAAAGAAAGAAAGAAAGAAAGAAAGAAAGAAAGAAAGAAAGAAAGAAAGAAAGAAAGAAAGAAAGAAAGAAAGAAAGAAAGAAAGAAAGAAAGAAAGAAAGAGAAAGAAAGAAAGAAAGAAAGAAAGAGAAAAGAGAAAAGAGAAAAGAAAAGAAAAAGAAAGAAAGAAAGAAAGAAAGAAAGAAAGAAAGAAAGAAAGAAAGAAAGAAAGAAAGAAAGAAAGAAAGAAAGAAAGAAAGAAAGAAAGAAAGAAAGAAAGAAAGAAAGAAAGAAAGAAAGAAAGAAGACACACAGTCTTTATTCATTCAAAGCTGTCACTTGGGAAGCTTTGACAGTACTGTAACAACATTGGCATTATATGGGTTTGGGAATTATTTCAAAGAAGTTTCCACCACATTTTTTGTTGCATTCTCTGTCTTCCTCATCCACTTTTCTCTCCTAATCAAGAGTGTAATTATAATCACGCTTTCTAGTCCCACTGATTACGCATCTTTGCATCTTTATGGATCCATGCATTTTTTTCATCACAAGTTGTATATTAAGAGATTTATCACTCTTCCAGGCAGCTTTTCAGAGGCTATGATTTGGCATGGACACGGTTTAGCCTAGCAAAGAGTTTTGGGAAAAGTAATACCTGTCCATAGCACTGCTGTTTTACAGGTGTGGGCGTAGAGTGATGTGCTGAAAGGAAGGGTCCAGCCAAGCCCCTTCAGCAGAGGGGACCCTCTGCAAAACTGTGGCAGGGGAGAGGGTCCCATCCACTCAGCCCAAGGTCTCCGATGAATAATTAACGCATTTCGGGGCCTCCCTGCTGCTCCGGGAGGATTTCTCCCGAGGGGCCTCCAGCATAGGACCCTCGCCCGCCCTGGCCTTCCGCGCTGCGGCGCTCGGCGCTGCCCCATGGCTGAGGGTTCGAGTCCCGGCCAGGGCAGCAGCGCAGCGCAGACAGCAAGGGGGCCGCCTCTTGCTTTACCCCTTACCCCCACCACGCCAAAAAACACCAGAGGCGTCGCGCCCGGGTGACAGCCCCCAGCCCACACGAGCGTGACCGTGGCGCTGAGAGATACCGACCTCCCTCTGCTGCATCGCAGAGTGATGGGTAAAGGGGTGGTGGGGTTGGTTTTTTTTTGGGGTGTGGGGGGAGATTGCCTCCAGGGCGCGGAGTCTGGGCGTCCCGTTAGGCGAGTTGGGGAGGCAGCGGAGGGTACGAGCCCGTGCACGGCAGCTGAGCTCAGGAAGGGAGGGGGCGGGCGGGGAGGGGGAGATACTCACTGTGAAAGAAGCTGCGCCCATGGGTCATGTCTGTGCCTTACACAAGGGGCTTCGGTCTCCACTAATTCCATTTAGATACGGGAGGACTTCCAGTGGCGGGGAGAGGATGGAAGTAGGAAAAGAAGAAGAAGAAGAAGAAAAAACAAAATCCTGAAGCCCACACACAGCAGAGCGGAGCAGCCCTTCCTCTCGCTCGCTCTCCCTCGCCGCCTTCCACTAATCACCGCCGGCTCGCTCCCATCGCACCCGAGCTACCGGCAGCACCACCAGAAGCGTTGCATCGCGGCGGCGGGCAAGGCGGCGGCGGCGGCGGCGACCCGTGCATCCAGGTGCCGGCGGGCGGCGGCGGGGCTAGCCGAGCCCCTAGTCACCAGTTTCATACAAAACCAAAAGCAGATCGAAGCATTTCCTGCAGGACTCCGAGCCCAGCGACTTCCAGCCCTTCGGCTTCTTTTGATGCATTGAAGAAGGGATTAATGGGTCCGTCATCAGCTCCCTGTGCTTGCTCCTCTGAAGGGGTGGGGGTGGGCGGGAGGGAACCCAAAGAGGAGGGGTGGGGGGAAGAAAGATTTACCAAATAGGGGATTTAGTCATATTTGTGTGCAATGCGATCCTTATTAGAGAAGAAATCCTTTAAAATCGAACAAATCCATTTTGCAAAGCCCTCTCCCTGCGCATTGCATAGTATCAAGTGGTTGCAGCGGCAAGAGGATGAAAACACATTGCACTGTCTCAAATCCTTTCGGGTATGGATGGAGCGAGATAGAGATGGATGAGGATAGAGAGATGTCCCCTCACTGCTCCAGTCCAGGGCGAGAAGCAGAAGAAAACCCTGGAGACTCTTCCATTCACTCAGTGCAGGGAAGGGGAGGGTAGGGGAGGGGAAGGACAGGAGGGTGGCAGCGGTGGGGGAAGAATGGTTATAAAACTGGGAGAGGAAGAGTGAGGAGAGGGATTTTTTCCCCTCACCTGGTCACTTTATGGATCAGGCAAACTGCTCCTGAGTTCCTTCTTGAACTGCACCCTCCACGGGGAGCCTGAAAGGATTTTCTCCTCTGAGAAAAGATTTCTCCATTTGCACACACACGCACGCACACACACACGCACAAAAGGGAGCAATAAAAGTTTAGCTGCTAATCCTCCGTCCGCAGATACAATGATTGCCTCTTCCAATCAGCCCAGAGACGGCAGCAAAATCTCTCCCTTTCTCTCTCTCCCCCCTCCCTTCCTCAGGCTTATCTTCCTCCCCAGCTACATCTCACCCCAGACACCCATCCCTTTGAGGTTGCACAGGGGTAATGGCCAGCGCGGGGGCACAGCAGGGAAAACATATTCATAATAAGAGTGGTGAGAGGAGCTGAAAGGATTTCAAAGGGGAATAAAGAGAGAGAGAGGAGGAGGACGAGGGGAGGGACAGCAAGGGCAGCATCCCCTCCTGGACGAGGCAGCCGGGAGATGCACCCCTGGCTGGGCAAGGGGATGAAGGGGGCGGCGGGGGGAAGGGCGGCGGGGAGAGTCGAGGATGTGTGCCACCGAAGTGCGAGGGGATAGGATATGGGATGGGAGCCCCTCGCCTGTCCACAGCACTGCTGCGGGGGGGGGGGGCGAGCTCCCCGGTCCCCTCCCTGGCCCCCACAGGCCGCGGCCAGCAGGGCCGCCCCCTCTCCTCCTCGTCCACAGCTGCAAAGAGAAAAGTCTGGGAGCGCACCCCTTCCGGGGGGCCGCTGGGGGACGAAGCTGTAAAAGGAGTAGGAATAAAACAGAGCCCGGGCTCCGGCTGTGCACGGATGAGGAAAGGCAAAGGGGAGGCGAGTGCGGGTCAGGCGGCGCGGGGCGCGTTTGCAGGCGGTCCCCGCGGCTGGGCACGGAGGGGCGGTGGGGAGGGACAGAGACAGAGCAGTCGGGAGACCTGTTGTCCTTAGGGCGGCTTTTTAACCAGCTCTTTATTATTATTATTATTATTATTATTATTATTATTATTATTATTGTTATTATTATTTGCTTCCTTCGGGACAGGGCTGAACTGCTAAGCCGAGAGGTGAACGATGAGAAAGCCTCGGGATGACGTTTTTTTGTTGTTTGTTTGTTTTCAGCAAATCTCTGTGCTCTAAGAAAGAGCATCGTTTTTTATTTTCAGCCTGTGGATTCCCTGCTCTGTATTCTGAAATCAAGAATATATCTGCCATCGATTCTTACGAATGCAGCCAGTCAGCAATAGCAGCATGTGCTTTACAATAAGTCTGAGGTGATCTTGGCTGGTACAATCCATCCATTCAACCAGCCAGCCGACCATCACCCCAGCCAGCCAGACTCTGAGCATTTAAAAACCCTGTTGGGTGAGAAGGACACAAGATTCAGCTACAGGGCTCTGCAGTAATCTCCTTATCATAAGGAATCTAGAAAAATAGGACTCCATTAGAAGATTCATCTATGTTTTGTGTAATCTATCTTGCCATTAGCAACATTGTCTACAGCTGTTAATCTTAATAAACTGTTCTACTCTGCTTTCTAGCCCTCTCAGCTCTTTCTCTGACTTTCTCTATTCTCTCCCACCTCAAGTTAAAGTATTTTATTTGTGCGGTAATTGAAAGTCGCCTGATTTATCCATAAGATAAACTTCTAAACTACAGATGTGTAGAATCTGCCTTAGTCAAGCAACAGTAGGCTAACTGAAACAAGATAGTGTTGGAAACAGCCAGAGTGTTTATAGACAGTCAGAAGTTTCTTCTGCAGGATGATGCAGCCATCCATATGGCTAAGTTTCAAGTTATAGTTACTTAAAAAAAGGTAATAGAACAAGTAGGCACAAAACAGCTGATTTTGCTCTCCTGGGAAAATGTGCTGCATCACATCATATAAGAGTGAGCTTCAACATTTCTCCTTTTCTGAGTTAGTGAGTTTTCTTTAAAGATCTTAGATATCTTTTGATTGGCACTCTTCATTTTAAGGACACACACATTACAATAGTAATGACAAATAGCATGTGCTACATAGCAGATATGTTTAAATTATGCCAAAATGTAGTTGGTAATTGTCGCTGCAGAGTAAGACATCCACAAAAGAGCTGAGGAATGGCCACAGTGACCATTGTCTGTTCTGCTAATGAGACCTTAAAGGGATATGTTAGGATTTGCATAGCTGGATGCCAAAAACCTTGTTCAAATGTGTTTGTAAGCAAGAACACAGGGGTTGCAAGTTACAGACCCGTCAAAAACACTTTCTACTTAAAGGTATCTCCCTCCTGTAGAGAGTCTGAAATGTTGAACTTCATACAGTCTTCACCACTACCTTTTTTTGTCTTTATGTTCTATTTTGTTGCACAATCTGTTTGGTATGTTTTCCAAAACAAGAGTTTTGGTAAATACTCTTTCTGAAAAAGTACCAGCTCACCAGCCAGCGTGCACCTTTCACTACACTGGTTTTACATGGGTAAATATTTGTATAAGTAGTGAGTATTTTTTTTTTACATCTTTAATGAGCCAATATCATACCCTCAAATTTTTACTAAATGGTAAACTAAAAAGCAAGAAAAGGATTTACATTTAAGAGAGCGTGAAATGTTTAAAGACTTTTTTTTTTTTTTAAATAGAAAAGAATATTGGTCATAAACAATTTTCTCAAATAACATCTAAGTATTGTTTGGAATCTTTTGGTTTTCCTTGCTAAAATTCCCATTGTTATTATATATTTTTTTAATGGTTTCAAGGTTGCTGTGTTTTTTTGTTTGTTTATTTGTTTTGTTTTGTTTGTTTGTTTTGTTTTGTTTCTTTTTTTTTTTTTTTAGGTTTGAAGCTAAATTTTGCATTTTCCTTATAGTAAGAAAATCACCTTATTTTATTACAAGAAAAGACAACTACACTTTAAGTTTAAAAATATACTTTTGTATTAGTTTTTTATTGGATGTCAGTTGAAATCTTATTCTTAAAAATAAGACAGGCATGGAAATGCAATTGTGTTCCTTGATTCAGTACATATAGCACAATGTTATTCTTTGTAGTTTTAACCATCAGTTACATAGCAATCTCTCTGTATTCTGCCAGCCTCCCTCTTTCACTTTCACGACTGAGTTTTTCTATTGATTTTTATGAGAGTTTGCTTGGATCCAGAAGATTTTATTCAGTAGGACATGGAGCACTTCCTTCCTGTAGTCAGTCCTTAGTGTAACCTAAGGCACTGATCATCCTGAGGATGGTTGGTGTAGTAGAAAAGAGAACAACAATTTGAAGATAGAGGCAGTATGGAAGATCTTTTTAGGTGAGACCTACGCAATGAAAAAAAAAAAAAAGAAAAAAGAAAAAAAAAGACAAGCAACTAAGACAATATTTCTAACAATTCTGTCAGAAACAGTAGTGTACAATCTCTCATTTGGAGCTAAGTGAGGGTCTGGACACTTTGTCAGAAGAAAAGCTTTTGCCTCTGGAACTCTGTTTTAGCGGTGTTCTGTCTTGCTTTCCCTCTTCTGTATTTAATCTCCATATTTATACAATAAATAGAAGAAGAAAGCACTGGGGGAAGAAGAAGAAGCATAAGGAAAGAGATAAAAAGGATTTTCTCATTTTTATGATAAGGGAGAAAAAGTAGAGATGAGAATTGAATTATCTTGCTTTCATTTGTAACATGTAATAGAATTAGACAAAATATAAGAATGATTTTCTCCTTGAACCAAATGATATCTTTTGGAAGATTACTCAGTCTCAGTTGATAATTTCGTAACATGAAGGTATCCTAGGTAAATTGTCCCAGTAGCTTTTTCTGTTAAAATATTTTTTATTAAGACAGAACTAGTCCAGCATTTATACTTTTTCTTGGCCATTTCAGCTTGTCTCATCCTAGCCCTACTCTGCCATTGAATGCTGTTCTATGTCACTTAATAACTACGTGAATTAATTCCTCTTGTTGTAGATAAAAGACTGAAAAGATTCAAAGTAGCCATGAGTTACTCCCACACTCTTACAGAAAGAACACCTTGAACTGCAATAAACAGATAAGTTCTGAAATGGAGGAGACTTTGGCTTACTGCTTTATGAATAGCAATCTACCCTGCTGAGGGTGGTAAAGAAGAAATAAGAGAAAGATATTTCACTTCTCTACATTTAAAAAAAAATGGTGTGAATTCTATGCTGACGTATGCAATCACAGATGTACTTTTTGTCACGATCTCGTTGTGAATGGTTGTTGTTGCTAGAACGTAGCAAATCCAAACTACATGCTCATAATAATACAGCTATACACAGTGTGACATTTGGAAACGCTAAAATGAATCACCAAGCCAATCAGCACATCTACATTTGTGCTTTGGTTCAGATTAGGAGTGTGGTTTTGAAGTTATTCTCCCAATTGCCCCCACTTACTGCATTTTGGATTGCAAATTGGAGCAGTCTATTTCATTACTTATGGACGAAACTAAACTGAAAGATAAATTCCAAGATCAGAATCTGTTTTCCAGCTCCTAAAGGGCATGCAGTCCACAGGAACAGAGTTATGCTAATGCATAATAAATTCCTCCCAAAACAGATACAGTCAAGGTGTGGGATCTTAGTAACAACCATTTCACTTTTTGGATAAGCTCTTTTTTCACTGACATATTCATGAGTGTGGACTTGCCCACTATTTCTTTCAGCTGGGATCAAAGCTAAAACAATGGATACCAAAATATACTCTTTTCTTTTTGTGATGAAACACTGAGAGGCAGAGTTTATATATCAGACAGGTTGCTATTTGATGTTAGGATAATGGCATCTTCTGGTCACTTCAAATAAAACTTATTTTCTTGTTATCTATTTCCTGGGCATATGTAGACCTCTCTCCTGTAAGTGACTCTGGGGTTACACACTTTCAACCAAATATCCTGAACACAGCAGGGGTAGAGCACTCCTTCTCCCTACCTTGCCTTAGAAATGGAAGAGTGTTTCCCTTCTTCAATCCAGCTTGAGTGATAATACTTAAATATCAGAAGAAAACAGTTAAATCTAGACAGAGAAAGAAGAAAGATCTGCTTTTTAATTAGAGTTACTCATAATTAGCCCAGGATTTATTAGGTGCTACTTGGACTATGCATGCTATATACATGATACCTCATAATTCAAAGAGATAATAGACTTTTCTTTCTACTGGATGCTTTATTATTATTGTTATTGTTGTTGTTATTATTATTTATTACTATCTGATTTAGCCTCACTCTGAAATTGAATTAATTAAAAGGTTGTGTGACACAGGAATTGACAAACCTGCTTATTGCATACAGGCTTCTTTGTTTTATCAAGAACAGTGGTCTCAAAATAGGGTGCACACACTCCAAAGGGGACACAAGACAATCCATTGGGGTGGAAGAAAAACAAATTTTTGTAACATTAAAAAATAAATAAAATAAAATAAAATAAAATAAAATTAAATTAAATTAAATTAAATTAAATAATAAAATAAAATATTGGATTAAAAATAATGTTTAATTCATCTTTATCTCCTATTTTTATTTTCTGTTTTTAATATATTTTATAATGTTCACAATACATTAGTATAGTATATAATTTATGAATAAATAAATGTGCATATATTGGGGTTGCATGCTCACAATTTTAAGAATTCACAATCTAATACCTTTGGAGACCACTGACCTGGAAGTCAACCTATCATCTCTGGAGTAAATTATTCTTGCAAAAGTGCTAGTCAGGATTCCATTTATGAGTCTGAGATACATTTGGCACATGGGCTTCAAGGACTTTTGATTTTGCCATTAAAGAATAAGGGTCATTCCTAACAGAATTTATGAGTACAGCATATGTGGTGGGGTTTTTTGTTTTGTTATTGTGTTTGTTGTTGTTGTTGTTTGGTTGATTGTTTGGTTGGTAATTCACATGTTGTTGAATTGGTTTATGATTTAAACATAGACATTGCTACATGAAAGAACGTTTGAAGTTCTATGCTTATTATTGGAAAAATCTTGAAGAAAGTTGTTAAAAAGAAATATTGAACAGTTCTCTTTTCCAATTCATTTAGTAGGAGTTTTGTGATTACTACTGTTGCCAAAATAAAGATTAAAAAAAAAAAAAAAACTGAACAAGAAAAAACTTCAAAATAATCAGTTTTCAAAGAAGCCACAAGAATCTCATGCCAAAACTCTCCCAAAATTACATTTTGAATCATCAATCGCAGGCTAAGAATTTGAAGAAATCTGTTGAAATCTGAAATGGCAGAAGCTAAAATTAATTTTAAAATCTATATTTTCCTTCTTAAAATACTTCTATTTTTTTTACCTTACAACATAAAGAAAAAATAATTTGAAACTGCTACTTACATTTTTCCTAAAAAATTATTTCCAGCTAGTTGCCACACAAAAAGCATATTAAGTGAATGTCAAAATTTCTTTTACATAGGTCAGTCTAATTGAAATCATAAATATTACAGTAAAAAATATTTACTAATATGTAAGATCACATAACATTAATTGGCCTATGGAAAACTTGGATCTTTATATCACAGTTAAGGTTGACTCTTTAAACCTAAAGACCACCATATAAATGACAATTGGTATAATTAATTAAGACCTATTGCAAAATCAAATGCAACCGCATATATTTTATGCATTCCCAGAAAAAAAAAAAAAAAAAAGTAATGTTAGGTAAATGTGTCAAAGAATTAAAACTATCTGATATTTATTATGAATTAATAAATTAAAAAATATATCACTATATATTAATTACAAGTATTTTATCAGTCCTTCTATAATTACTTTATTATTAAACCTGCTATTAATACTAAGAAAGACTGTGTTAGATTCTAGAACAATATGAGGTATTAAATGATTCAGGATCTTATACTGTGGAATCATTCAGGCTAGTTCAAGAGGTTAATATATATACCTATTTTTAAATTCTGAAAATAATCCCTTGGGTGCAAAAATATGTTCCCGTTGATTCATATTTACACAAATAAAAATTTGGGACTTTTTCAAGCCTGCAAAGTATGTAGGTCATCTTTTACTTTTATATCCTAAACTGTATTTCAAATTTCTAAATCTTCCTAAAATCAAACACTACATATATGCATAAACACAGTCATATGCATTGCAGAATTTTGGAATTAGGTATTCATAGTAGCAATGCTTTATCTTGTATAACGAAGATTAGAAATAAGTAAACTTTGAGCTTTCTAACTTCACGTTTTTTGAACTATGCCAATTCAAGTATGAACATTCATACAAGGCAGAACATATTTAAAATTTTAATTTCCATATTTACATGAATTTAAAGAAGGTCTTGCAGAAATCTTGCTTAACCTTAAAAAATAGGGGGGATAGGAGGATGGGGGATGAATTCTTTCCATATGATACCAGCTGTAGAAAATGTTAATCCAAATGAAAGCATCTGATAAAGCCATGACACTTCCAAATGCAGGAATAAAATAAAATCTGTAGGATGGATTTCTCAGTATAATCATGTGACTGCATACTTAAGAAGACTCCAGAGCCCACAGGCAAACAGTAGAAGCTGCTGATGAGGAGCTTTTTGCGAGTGCAAGTAGGACAGTTCTGGGCCTCACTCCTGTTGCTCTTCTGAAATATAACCTTCCCTTTCAATTCTTAGGGGAATAGAACATTTCTCCTATATCATCCCTAACTGGTTACATGCAAATGTTATAACAGAGCATTCATTCATTTGCCTATCATTTTGCCATGTGTAAATGGAAAATGTCTGGAAATAACTATTGTGGTAATGAAGCTTAATGATTGATGACATTGGGACCTTGGCACAATATACAGGTAAGGTAGACTATACATCGCTGTAGAGCTGTGTTCCAGTGGCTTATTAGCTATTAGCTGATTCATCTGCACTTAACTCTGAGCCATTTCATTACAGCTTTGCCTTCTTCCTATAACTGTATTTTGGAAAAAGATATCCATATAGCAAATAGAGTTCCCACCTGAAAACTGTCTTTAAAAATAGTGATATGCACAGGGACTGTGAAAATGCATTAAAAAGTATATGCTATTTAATGTATGTTGTAGTAAAGTTGAATTTATTTATAAAGAAACTTGCAAAATTTCCTGAAGCTCATTAAATATTCTCTTTGCCATTAACGAAAGAAATGACTTCTTTTTTTAAGACTGAACAGCACTGTTCACTGTTCACTACCTAATAATGTGGAATCTTAAAAGAGTTAATTTGGAAAGTTCAACTAATTTTTATTTCATTAATGTTCAGTGGAACAATGTGATTGAATGCATTTTTCCAGGGGATAGTTAATAGGACTCAATTTACATTTTAAGACAAATATTCTTTCTTACACTAGGGAGGCAGGATAGGTATTCTTTATTATTTAAGTGGACTGTTTGTAATATCAAGCAGTGGAAAGAAGAGCATGAATCTTGCTGTCTTGTCAAACATTTCATCCTTTTGAGAGAGTAAGAAAGGCAGTGTCTGGTCACATATTTTGGACTGAAGTTCTTTATTGTTAGATACGATGAAAATACTGTAAACCTCATCAAAGAATACTCATTTATAATGTCTTAGAGAAAAAGAATTTGAATGCTGCATGTTGTTTTTTAACTGCCAAATCAGCACCTTTTTTATACCTAGCACATGAGTTATATATGCAGTATATAAGTCAAAGATACAAGTAAATAAATGATGTATCAATAACTAGATTGAGATGACAGTAAAAGAGGAAGAGTTATACAGGAACACTGAATTAGATGTAGATACCTAGGTTGGTCAGCAGGCGTAAATCAACAAAATTTCATTGAGGCTGTTGGATGCACATTTATTAGTCCAGCTGAAGTTCTGTATTAACTATTATCTTCTAGATTAGCACTTGTATTGCATTGTTCTTCTCTTAATCTTGGGGTGGAGAGAAGAGGGAAGGCTGGCAGGCAATGGAAAGGTGACAAGTGGGACATACTTCTAATGGAGATACATGGATACCATTGCAGACAACTCTTCTCAGGTAAAAAATACTTGATTATTAATACTTCAAAATACAGGAAGCTCACTATTAAATATCAAATCAACATCTGGAAATGAACATTAAATACTTCTGTGGATCTGAATTCATATAACCGAAGTACTTGGCAATGACCTCTGACTGATTCATTCAGGATCATGCCATCCAGTTACACCCTCCAGCAGGTGTCTCACCTTTAAACACGGTGACCATGAGTGAAAACAGAATCACATGTAGGTTCTAAGAAATACAAGCAAATCCAAGCAGTAGTGTCCCCAAAATGGGGACAAAGCTGTTGACTTGGGAAGAATATAAAAAGCACTCCAAAGAGTCACTGTCCCAGCAGCACTTACACAAGTGGAGCTGGCAACTGCTACTTCAGGGAGTGTTCATTACCTTCCCAAGTATCAGGAACGGACTGTTGCTTATGTATCGCACATGGTTCACACAATCAGTCCTTGTTTGTAATGGACACGCTAATGCCACATCTGTCCTTATTTGAATATTTTTAATGCTTCCAGAAGTTAGTTGACTTATGTAGAAGCCTGCTTTATTAATGCCTGAAGTTATCTGGGGTGTTTTTCTTGTTCTGTATACATAGAGGTTTTGCTTTTAGGACACTAGCACCAAAATATTCTAAATGGGGAATAATATTAGAAGGTATTAAGGTAATCATTTCTGGGGAAAAAAAAAAAAAGTTATTATAAATACAGAATCTTTCCTTGAGTACTGTTTGCATCAGTACATTGTTACCAGATGAAATTTTTACTCAATTTCCAGTTTAAAATGAATATCTTGTTATTTAAATTCTAAAATACTTTTCCATAGTTAAATAAATATGCTAAAAAACAGCATTTTTTAGTACACATCTCCTTCAAAATGCATTGTTTCTTTCCAAGGGCTATATTCACAGAAAAGTAATCATCTGTATTTAAAGTCCTCACTAGGGCAAAATTTAGTATCATTAGGTCAATAATGCTATGATTGGTTTGGATTTCCATTTTTTGAATGGTCTTTCATTCACAGTTCACATATGCAAATTTTCACAGAGGTCTTCATGGTTAAATTAGTAGTATGCAGTTATACATGACTGTTTTTTTTAAATTACAGTTCTGCTTATTCAATGTATTCTGAATCAGCTTTCTAAAATGAATAGCCTGGAGTTTAGCTACCCTATTTTAAAACTGCCAAACATTATTAGCAAAGCAGAGAAGCAGTTCAAAAAGTAATTAATTCCAGGGCTTAGAGTAAACTGCTATTTTAATTAAAAGAGCACTAAATACTAATGTCCTGCTTTTTTGTACTTACAACATGAAGAACATTCTAAATCAGTTATGTTTAATACATTTTAAATGTAAGTTGAAATAAATTAAAGGCATGTGTTGAGTTTCTGATATTTATAAACCTTATATATATATAAATATATATATATATAAAAGTTAGATTATATACCATATTTCTTGCTTATACTGGACCATTTTTTATTTTTGATTCTCTTCCAACTTACACTGTATAGGAAAATCCTTTTTAAATTTACAGCTTTACCAGGTTACCCAAAATTTAGGTTTACATAAAGAAGTTACTCTATGTGTGAAGAAACATAAGTTTTAGGCAGTTTGGTTTATACTGCAATTTTACATTCTCCTGTTTGGCGATTCTGTCTCTTTGTGGAAAGCAGTGAAATTCTCGCAGGTTGCGTTCATTGTGCCAAGAACCATAGAATGGCAGCTCTTAATCCAGCTTGGATCCCACTTGCTGCTAAATCCTGCTCCATCAGGATAATCACCATGGCCTGAAGGAGCTTGAGCTACAAGGCACCCATGGGAAACATGGTTTATTTTCTGGTGCTATCTCAGGTATCATGTACCAAGCTCCTTTGCACAACATAGACGTGCCTGATTATTTATGTTTGTCATGTTTATTTCACCTCTTAGTTGAACCACAGTGTCCTGGTTCCAGTTAGGACAGAGTTAATTTTCCTCATAGTAGCTGGTAGGGTGCTATGTTTTGGATTAGGATGAGAAGAGCACTGATAACATGCTGATGTTTTAATTGTTGCAGAGCAGTGTTTACACCAGGCCAAGGACTTTTCAGCTTCTCGCTCTGTCCTGCCAGCGAGCAGGCTAGGGGTGCAGCAGGAGCTGGGAGGGGACAGACCCAGGACAGCTGACCCAAACTGGCCAAAGGGGTATTCCATACCATCTGACGTCATGCTAAACAATATATAGGGGTGGCTGGCCGGGGTGGGGGGCCGGCTGCTCGGGGATAGGCTGGGCATCGGTCAGCGGGTGGTGATCAATTGCATTGTGCATCACTTGTTTTCTTACACATTATTATTATTAATACTATTATCATTATCACTATTATTATTATTGTTATTATTATATTCCTGTCTTAATAAACTGTCTTTATCTCAACTCACCGGCTTCACTTTCCCGTTTCTCTCCCCCATCCCAGACAGGGAGGGGGGAGGGTGAGCGAACAGCTGTGTGGTGTTTAGCTGCCAGCCGGGTTAAACCACAACACTCAGTAATGCAATTCATGTCAGCATGGAAATTCCCACATGGAGAAATTCTAGTTTGTGCAATAAGATATTAAAGGCACATTTCTTTGGCACGAACAAGAGACCAGGCCTGTCCTTTCCTGTCCATGATACTTGGCTTTCCCTTACATTTCTAGTTGAGTTGTTTCTTTACGGCTAGAGCCTAGGGAAAGTAAAATATTAATTCAAATTACTTTGAATTAAAATCATAGAATATCCCAGGTTGGAAGGGACCCACAAGGATCGTCAAGTCCAACTCCTGGCACCACATACGTCTACCCAAAAATTCAGATCATATGGCTGAGAGCATAATCCAAACACTTAAACTCTGATAGGCTTGGTGCCATGACTACATCCCTGGGGAGCCTGTTCCAGTGTGCAACCACACTCTCAGTGAAGAACCTTTTCCTTATATCCAGCATGAACTTCCTCTGTTGCAGCTTAACTCCATTCCCTCGAGTCTTATCACTGGTCACCAAAGACAATAGATTGGCATCTGCCCCTCCACTCCCCCTCATGAGGAAGCTGTAGACCACAATGAGGTCTTCCCTCAGCCTCCTATTTTCCAGGCTGAACAGATCAAGTGAATTGTGACAACACTCATTCTTTCAGTTAAAAATATAAAAATAATAAATATATATACATTGTACTTTATAGACGAAGTCCGAAAGAGGGGATAAAGCTGTGGGATTTATGTTTTTAAGGAACTGGTACAAAGTTTTAAGATCACCGTGAAGTAAAAGAGAAGTATAATATTCCCCTTTCTTCCCAGATCCAACATTCATCTCTGATCCCATCTTCTATAATACACTTTTAAAGAGTTGGAAAGGAAACCTGTATTTGGAATCTGAGAAATCTCTGCAATCTCTGCATGCTGCATACTAAGCAATTATCCAAATGTTGACCACAGTCTTTTATTTTACTTTTTTACTTTTTTCTGGAAAATACAATGCTGGATGGAAGAAACTTTTCCTAAAAGTTTTTTCTTGAAACTAGCATGTTGTCAGAAAATGTTTCACTTCAACAAGTCATTATGTTTTAATGAAAAATAATAATGATAATAATAATTGTCTTCATGAAATTTCTCCCTGAAAAAATCCTAGACCTTCCAGATTAAGATAGTACATTTACTATATATATATACATATATATGTATATGTATATGTATATATATATAAAGCAAAAAATAGCAAACCATTCCACTGCATACTCCAGACAGCAAGACAACAAGCTGTCAAACACTTGAGTGGTATTAATCACACTAACTGGTACACTTATTTACTAAAACTGTGTGGCTCAGGTGCCAGGTTAGGTCAGCTGCAGAATTTGAGAGAGAACAAAACTCCAAATCTAAAGCATAAATATCCATACCATGAACATTATTGAACTTGGCTTCTGAATTTACATTACCAGCAGAGACACAGACAGGGATGTTTAATAATTCATTCTCTGGAGTTTAACCATTCATTTCTTTGACCATTCAGCGATCCAGGATCAGTGAAATTTGTTTTAGATGTACTACACATGGAATAACTGTTCTTTACCTACGGATAAAATTTTATGTTATTCTTGTGCTGGGAGAAAATTTTGTCAGGGCTACCAAGGTAGTATATGAGATAGAATTTTTACAAGCTACATTATTGTCATATGACATGTTAGTATTGGTCCAATGTTACTGATATGAGCACATATCTTTTATGGTGTATCATGGCTTATCAAGAGTTTCTCTGCATTTTCAATTTTAAGGTCCATTCTCAGTTTCTTATATTTTTCTAAGCTTTATTCATTTGTGTAGACTTTTTCTGCCAAGTATCTGGTTCTATCTCTATACTTTCGAAAAATGTCAAAAATGGTTCTGCCATTTCTCAGTCTGATGTAAAGGAAAAATATTCTCTTCAATAATTCTTTTCTATAATTATTTCACTGATAATTTTTATTGAGATCTTATTTTAAATAGAGAAACATGAATTTCTTTTAAATTTCAAGTGACGTGTAAATTAATAAAAGTGTGCCGAATTTCACAAAATTAGGAAACTTTGAGAGTATTCACTTTGGAAGCTTATTAGGGCTATCCTCCACCCATTAGCAAGAAAGGAAGGAAATGATAGGTTCAAAGAGACTAGCACATAACTGAAGCTATACTTCTAGATGGTGCTATTGCTTAGCTCTTGTGGAAAAAAAAACTTTTTAGAAAAGAAAGAATCAGGTTGTGATAAATTAATTACAGTCTATACTATTTATTCAAAAAATAGATCATGTTAAGACAACAAAAAAGTCTTTCATATTGTATGACCTAACTTTTGAATGTATACTTGATATTTTCATGTACTTTTTAAGGTAATTTTCATTTTATTTAAATGCTGTCATAACTACAATATATTGCAGTATTCAACACTATTGATTTGATCTTTAAAATTAATACTAAAATGAGTCACTGAGCATAGAAAGGCTTGTCAATTTCCATTGAAAATATTAAATAAAGAAAAAAAAAAGGAAGCCAGAAAAACAACCAAACAACCAAACAAAAAATGATACAATCCTCTGAGATTTGCATGTACATATAAAAAATCAGTTGACCTACACAGAGATTAGAGGTCAAAGAGGTCTCTACAGGTCAAAGAGGAAATATACTAAATCAGAGAAATGTCCTCTCTAGGGTTATTTACATTTATTACCACTTACAACATACTAATTAATTCCTAACAATCAGAATGTGTTCCCTTCTGTTCAGATGCCCAATTTATTTACATGGATTTAAGAATAAAGGCTTCACTGAAAATAAATTGAGGAATTCAGTAGTGTAAGTATTCAGATAAGCTGTAGTTCAAAACCCTTTACCTGGCAAAAGTCCCAGGAAGGGAGCACTTGTGTCATCTATTCAAAACATTATACAGCTCCATTATTGCAGTCTGTGAGTATCTCAGAGCTTTTATTATATTTACTTTCAAATCTTCACAGAATCATAGGAAATAAAGCTAAGAGGGACTTCGAGAGGTCACTGAGTTCTCTGGCACAAGGCAGGATCAACTACTATATCTTTGTCATTCCTGATGCATGCTTGTGTAGCCAATCTTTAAAAATCTCTAGTGAAGGAGATAGCAAAGTCTAGATGGGCAATTCATTTCCATGCTTCAGTAAATTTATTATTAGAAGTAGTTATGCTAATATGTAACCTGAATCTTTCTGGATGCAAATTTACAATATATTGACAAAATGCCACCGACCAATAGAGCATATCTAAGCATCACAAGTGGGCTTACACTGTGTTGAGTACAGTGGTATTGCTCAGCTGAAGCTTACTCCTCCATTAAGGCAACTGGATTTTGCAATTAAACTGTATGATCAGTTTAGTAGTCTTTGGCTCAGAGATCACAAAAGGATATCAAAAACAGTTATGATAAAGCATAAACTACAGGTTTAACAGTCATAGTGCCTCCCTCCAAAGAGCCTGAAGAGGAGCTCTTTGCCAAAATTTTACTGCCTCTGTAAGCTATATATGGGATACTTTAAGCGATTTATCAGTGGCTTATGGAAAGCATTGCAGCTTTAGTTCAGTTACACCATTTAAGTTGTTTGTGGAATGGGATATAACATGAGACCACATGCCTGAGACATTCGAGATGCCAAGTATTCCTCCTTCATTTCTTTCCCAGCAGCTTAGAGCTTAGTGCAGCATATGAAACAATGCCCTTCACTACTGCTTGCCTTGCCATTTTGGCTGATACTTCAAATCAGAGTTTGGTTATCACAGGCCATTTCTGCATAAGTCTTTCATAAGTAAGAAAAGAGACAAATTACAAAGTACAAAATTCCTTATGCTTTACCTATAGCATATAATGTGAAGGCAGAGTCCAGCACAAGGCTATGCTTACTAGAATCTAGGTAATTCCTAGATAATCCCTAAATTTTCTAATAAATCTCAAGGACAGGCATCTGATTTCATTTGTGAAAATAATAAAGCAATAATCCTCATAAATCATATCAATCCACTTTCAAAATATTCAGAATTCAGCTGTCATAGAGAAAGTGAGAAATTGCAGGTGATAACATTTATGAAATCATTCAAAAATTAATTCAGAAATGGTCTGAGAGTTACATACAATCTACTCATTCATTTGTCGGATGACAGTGTTACAAAAGTTGTGTTGTCCTTAACTTTATTTTGAAATGCAGTTTTAAAAAAATGGACTCAAATTCATCACTACTGAACCCCTGCACTATATTATAAGGGTCTTTACCTTTGCAAAATAAATTATTAAAAAAAAAAAAAAAACTATTAATCATGTTTAATGAGCGTATTTCCATAATAGATCTGAACCAAATAAACATATCACTTTTGTTTGATTTAATGAAATGCTCTATTTGCTAAAGTCTACCACAAGCCACATTCACATTCAAAGATGAAAATATTAATAGGGTTAGCATTGGATTTCACGCTCTTTTCAGAATCAGAAATACACGATACAGCAGAAAATGGAATACATTTGTTTGGTATCCATTGCTTCATAGTTTAATGAACCTGTCAGGACAGATGCATAAAGTAGACATATAAGGCAGATACATTCAAGATACAGATGATATGCAAGAAATATCAAGTTTAATAATAATAATAGGTAAACTCTGTGTATTGTTTTTCATCACAGAGGTAAGGATGTTTCCTCTCTGGAACTATTTTATAAGGATAGTGTTTTAAACACTTTAAAGCGTTGCTTAAACTGCAATTGTTACAAGAGGAATAAAAGGTGACACTAGCAATGCCAGTAACCCAGGTGGTGATCTGAATAACCATAGATCAATCTGAGCTCTATCATGGGCAAAACTGTAGAAATGAGAGTAAGGGGTCACCTAAGGATAAATCCAAAGGGTAAATACTGTATGGTACAATGTAACAATACAGCTTTTGTAGAGGAAAGTCATATCTGATATATCTATTAGAGTTCTCTGAGACAGGAATAAACGTGAGAAAGGGAGAGGTGATTTGTTTAATAGGCCATTCTTGCCTTTTCAGTGTATTTTACACAAAAACTCCTGTACAAAATAATATGTCAGTGATACCAGTTAAGATTTTACCTAGGTAAGAAAAAAAATAAATAACAAAGGAATAAATGGTCAGTTTTCACAATTGTAGGGACTTTTAAGAGAAATCTTTTCAGGTCTCTGTTATTAATTTTGTTTGCAATAAATTTGAAAATTATATGAGCATATCTTGCTGAGAATAAAAAAATACACAGAACAGTCAAAGCTGAATGTGAAGTACTAATGAAGAACCTTACAATACTTGGATTATGCCAAAAAAAAAAAAAAAAAGAGATAAAGTGGCAGATTAACTCAAAGGATGTAACATAAGGTAACTCATTTTATAAAGAAATCAGCCAGTGGTATACTAACAATAACCAACTGCCCTTTAGTACGATCTATAAAAGAGCTCTTGAAGTTTATGTGGATAGCTCCTTGAAAATATCACATAGCATTTGCAGCCGGCAAAAAAGCAAAATGAGTGTTAGCAATGATTAGGAATGGGAAAAACAAAATAGACAACTTGGTTAGAACTCACACTTTTACTTGCTGCCAAAAGTTCTGTTCACTCCATCTCAAAACAACAAACAAATAAAACCCACACCAAGATATATTAAAATTTAAAGGCATGGAACAATAGATTCTATAAAATAAAATGATTTGGAGAAAGATTACTGGTAGCAAGTATGGTAGGGGCCCACAAAGTTATCAGTGACATGAGAAGGGTGAATTGGGAAAGCTGGAGTATAAATACTCACCTTTTTTCTTGTTTTCCTTTATGTATCTGCTCTTGGCAATCATGAGGGACAGGACACTGGTTTGATGAAACTGGTCTGATGAAGTGAAGAATTGTTGAAATACTCTTGTTTGCATTGATTTTAGTCTCTTTTCCAAAAAAGAAAAAAAAAAATCATGTCAAAGCATAATTTGCATATAATCAGTATGATAATCTAAAAAGTAAGATTTTTTAGCTTGTCTTGCTCTTATTGTATGAATTGCTGATCAGGTATTGTCATGTGTTGGTACAGACTACCACTGCGTGGTACTGGTTCTTTCAAAGGTAGCTGTTTTCCAGTTTTACCTAGTTAAAACAACTTCTACAAAGGACCTGCAAGGTTCTTTAATTTATATTTTATTTTATTTTATTTTATTTTATTTTATTTTATTTTATTTTATTTTATTTTATTTTATTTTATTTTGTTTTATTTTATTTTTAGTTATTCTTAAGCAGGTCACAAAAACTTAATCAGATACTTTAACTCCAGGAGAGTCCTGCCAAAAAATCTTCCTCTGCCTTGGTGACCACAAAGCTCTTGCAATATTTAAAGCTCCCTGAGGTGCTTGGAAATCATAAAGGGCTGATAGTCTTCCCAAGTGTACTTGAATAAGGTTAAGGTTCTGGATTTTCAGGTTCTTCCTAGGGGGTGTGTAGAAAGGTTCTTTCTTGTCTTAGCAGTCCCTGTGGTTTCTGGAGTCCCTAATTTAATTCTAGGCAGCTACAGAGTCTGGAAAGCCTGGCTTCAAGGCTCACTGTCAGTACTTCAGTCAGTAGTAGCACAACCCATGCTTTTTCTGCAATTTAAGCAAAAATCTGTAGCCAGTTAAAAGTTTTTAGTGCTTGAAATATATACTCAATTATTTGATCTAATTCATTTACATTACCAGAGGCAAAAATCTCTGCTTAAACTTAATCAATATGGGAATTGAACTGTTAAGTCTACAACTCAGGTCTGTTACAGACTGCTATGAGAGTGCGGAGAAAGCTTACCCAACCAAATAGAAAAATAATTATAATAATAATAATAACAGATCAACATTCTTTTTGCAGAATTTTACAGAAAAGAAAATGTTTGTTGTTTTGGTTTAGGTAGGGACTGCCAAGGTCTAAGTGAAACTCAAACTTGGAAAAAAAAAAAAAAGAATTGATTTCTGAATTGAAATTGATGAACATCTCACTCTTGACAGCTTGGGTTTTCTGAGTTGATAACATTTTTGCAATCAAACGTCTCAAACTTTTTGCAGAATTTTACAGAAAAGTTAGCAGTTTGTTTATAATAAAGTCTACATTTGGAGTCAAATTTTCTTTTATGTATTTCCCAGTCATGAGTAAAATAGTGTGTTTAACTCTTCTCTTTTTGTAATGCCACATAAAGATGCCATATCTAAAAGAAGAAAAATTGAAATTCACTTTCATTGTATGAATCAAAGTGTAAATGGAAAAAAAAAATCAGAAGTTTTACTGCTTCCGAATATACAATGTGTTTACAGGTTTTTTCTATACTCTGAATGAATGGCATGCTGAAAATCTTGCTATATCCACAACATATAATGCAATACTCCTACCTAAACATGAGCAAAAATCTATTTATAATTTTGGTTTCAAAATTAGTCTCTCATCTTAATCACCATCTGAATTTCCTTTCTTCTCTTGATTTAATATAGACCCATAACTGATATTCTTAGTTGCCTCTGTGATTAATGGCAGTCTTAATGGACAAGAATTTTTAACTGACTTAGGTTTGGACAATGTAGTTTGGTTGAGAACAAATGTTCTATTTGTCTGACTGACTAAATGAAGGGAGAGCAGAATAGAAACAAAAATAAAAACATGATCAGGATGCCAGATAGTTGGTTTATTTTGTTATGTGCCATACAGATGTCATAGATGAAAGGCAGTGTTAGCTTCATGATAAATCTGAATTATTTTAAATGTGTTTTAATAATATTTCACCATATTCCAGAATATGACCAGAGAGCTCTTCCTGGAGCATCTGTCAAAAGTTTGCTTACATCATTCTCCTATAGAGCAGTAAGGAGATCCTTCTCTCTTGAAAATCCAGTTTATGCTTCTTAAAGTACAATATGTTTGTGGACTATCTGATTTGAACACATGCCCAAGCCAGAAGAGTTTTACAGGTAAAATAAGCCCTTTTTAAAAAGAATATGTGTCTCTTCATTGCAATTGTATGTTATTAATTATAGGAGTACAGAGAGAATGTTTTTTAATTATTAAACTGGAAAATTTTTACCCGAGCAATATCTATGGCTAGACAAATACTGAATGGTGCAAAATGTGACTTACAGGATGCTTTAAAAATAATTGTGACTGGAAAAAGCTTATTTTGGATGAAATTTAAAAAAGCTGTGAAAGATATCCCAGATATCACAGTGTATTAGAAATGATGAACTTATTTTCAGCATTAATGTAGTATTAAGTGATTTCAAAGACATTATAAGAAGAAAGCTTGAATGAGGGTGGACACTCATTTACCATACATGCACATTAAACACACAAGAGTACATGATGGCTTTAGCCTTCGAACTCGCAGAATCCTGGTATGCATCAGAAAGATCCAAAACATATGACAATGCATAGGAAGATAAATAGACTTCAATGTCAGATTACCCAGTTACTGAAGTACAGCCAAGACGATGACATGATCAGTTGACTCCATGAGGAAATAAATTATTATACAAAGACTTGGTGATTAACAATGCACTTTGCAAAAATAGGATTTGAATACTGGAGGCTTTTCTTCCTGGCTGCCCATGCTGAAGGTACAGGGAAAGAAAAAATGGAGAGGGACACTCTGACCAGAATGAAAGGACCATAGGAAACTGTAGATGATCACTTTATGCAAGCTAAAAAAAAAAAAAAAAAAGTTTCTCTGACCTTGAGGTAGTGGATTTTGACTAATTAGTCTTCTCTGCTTTGACACCTACAGTTCACTGCCCTTGGGGCAAGGAATGTCTGGCCATTTATCTCTGCATTTTTTAGTAGCTTGAAAAATGAGGTGATAAGATATATCTAGGTTCGCAACTAATGTTGATGTGCTTGCAAGTCTGCCTTACACTGTCAGATATATTAACATAATGTTAGTGTTTCAAAATCATCAGGGTATTCCAGGATGTAAAAACACTCAGTGCAGCAAATGCCTATCTGCAAAATGCCCTTGAGCAGTATAGTCTATTATTCCTACAGAATAACCACTGCAAAAAGAGAACATAGTTCTTCCAGAAGGTAACAAAAAGTCAGACGAGATTTCATTTAGCAATTTCACCTGCATACACTTATTTTGAAATCTTTCACGTGGAGTCAATAATAATAAGACGGTTCTAAATATATTGAGAAAGGTCATGCAGGAAAACAGACACTGCTAATGATATAGTCACATGTCTGGGGATATGAAAGTTTTGATAGTGATTTATTTTTGAGAGAGGCAAATATTATACAAGCTGTTCAAGTACCAGTTCGAGGGTAAATACCACTTAAAAGGTTGCTAAAGGCAGTCTCATGATGGTGACATGAGTGACATAGTGATATTAATAGCAGGTCCTTGGGCCTTTTTTTATTACAAGTTGAAAATAAGCAACCACTTGAATTTCCGGTGTCTTATGAACAACCAAGTGACTGCTGTAATCTTTTGTAAAGCTGATATAGATCATAGCCTTAAGCTGCAGGATCTATTAATAGAACATAGCAGAAGATAACAATTTCATTCTTCTTAGGATTTCTTTCTTATTTTTTAATTCAAAAATAAAATAAAAACCTCTAAGTTCTTTAAGGAAGGTGTGTGCCCTTTAAGTATAAAGGTTAGGGTGTTCACTTGGATGACAGGATTCTAAAAAGTTTTCAGTCTACACTGAAAAATCTCAATCAAAATCTCTTTTATATGCAGGTTGGGACCTTGAGCAATCAGCCTGAGATAACATTTTCACCAACATGGTGAAGCAATGCAATACTACAAAAAATGTTCTGGCATGAAATGAGGTCAAAATTACTTCTTTCTGAGCATATTTTTGTTTCAACTCTTTTTTTTTTTTATCTATTTTTATCAAGACACTTTTAGAAGACCTCTAAAAGTTTCAGATAATATGTTTCCTGGCAATAAATATTTTTTTTTTTCTTTAAAATGCAGCAAAGCAAGTGTTCTGTACCACTTGGACTTATAGTCTAGATAGAAAAAAGTCTGGTCATATTTACTGTCAGTATGGGGGTTATACTTCCATTCATTTCAATTTTGGTTAATCAGAACACTGAATTGTATGGTACATAAATACAATTTGGGGGGAGCCAAGAAACAGAGTTATGTAATTTTCTTCTGTTTATGCTCTCAAAATGATTTCTGAAATATTTCTGATCATATGTGCTTATGATTAGAAAATTATCCTGTACGTGCAGATGATGGCATAGAATTTTTTTTCTCAAAACCTCTCCTCAAAAGCTCAAGCTACCAAAGAATGTCAACATACCCAGCTTCCATTGCTCTGTACACCATAACTTGTATTTCATTCATATTTAAATTATTATCTGTGGATGCAATTCTATTCTGAAACACACTTAGAAAATGACAGATCGAAACGTTTAGAGCAATTTTTTCCTTTATCTTCCAAAATACCTACACATTTCATTTGGTAGACTCAGTTTGGATGAATAGCTGTATATTTAAGCTGGGAAATAACTAAGGAGACCATTCTGTGTTTGCCAGCTGGATAATTGCAGTCTTAAAGGAAAATCAACATTAAATCAAAGCAAATGAAGATGCTATCCTATTAAAGACACATAGCCATAGAAATTATTTGAAACTTTATGGTAGTTTTCACTAGCTTGTTATGGTGATGACATTGTACAGGTACTTTCCTTAAAGCATTTATATAAACTATTTGAGCCATCTTATTTTCTCTGTCCAAGGACAATCAAGAAGAATGAATGGGGATTACAGCTAAGAGAGTGCCCAGGAATTTTTCACTGACACATAAAGGAGGTTTCAGAATTTACCAACAGGACTTCAAACAATACAAGTAAAAAACTATGAATGAATCAAGTGCCTAAATGAAGAGAAGATAAATTAAAATGCACTGACCAAAGAATAAAAAATAAATAAAATAATAATAATAATAATAAATAAAATAAAAAAGTCTTATCTTTACCTCATTATCCTAACTTTTACAGCTTATATATTGTAAGCATCCATTTCTTCAAAATTAAAAATATTTTGCAACATCACTGTCTTGTAGTTAGGGATGACCAGCTTATTCATGAATGGTTTTACAAAAGCAGATGTAGCATATTCAAATTAACAAAACCTTGTAGATTAGCAAGCTGATGTCACATACCAGCAAACATTATTGAGAGAATAAAGCATGCCTTAAGGTTTTCCAGTGAACTTGCTTAAACAGACAAATCAAACAAGTCAGTTCCTTTACTTGTAGGTAGACAGAAATGTCTTGACAGGATATAAGAACAAGGAAATGTGTCACTACACTTCTATGAGACACGGGTTTCTAATATCTAGAAAAATCATCTGCCATGCACATTCAGTGTTCAATTACCAACATATAGATTGAATTTATCACTGTTTCACTGCATTTTCAATGCTTTTGGTTTCAGTAGATTTTCAGTCTATAAAAATCCAGTACATTATTTCCAGCTGCATTGCAGTAGTTACAAAAATGATTTCTTTATATTGTACACCACACCAGAACTCCTTTAACTTCAATTGTTCATGAACTACTGCACAGTAGTTTTACCGTCTTGTCTTTTTCTTTTCATGACTAACATAGTGGTTCAGTTCATACTAACAATGAGTGGGCTGTCAAAAGGATTCTATGTCCATTGGCTTTTAGATTATTAGGATTACTTCAGTGCAAAATTCACTTTTTGCTGCAACAATATCACCACCATAAGTGTCTGCCATAATCTGATCTCAGGAAAAGGATTTATCAAACAAGTCTAACAAAGCAAAATACTGGCAGACTATGTCACAGTTGCTGCCAATCTTATTTATTTTTAGGCCTTTGGCAATGATTATAAATTTACAGTGATGTTTCTGTGCCTTGATATTACAGGTAAAGCAGACTAAAATTATAATATCTCTGGTTTGTACTAAAAATAAAAACAAAACAAAACAAAATGTATATTTCTCTTTTTCCCAATAGTATGTTGTTAATTATATTGAGCTTGGGGTTGGCCTCTTCCTGCAGATAACTAGTGATAGGACTAGAGGGAATGTCCTGAAGTTGTGCCAGGGGTGGTTCAGGTTGGAAATTAGGAGACTTCTTCTCAGAAAGAGTGGTCAGGCATTGGAACAGGTTGCCAAGGGAGGTGGTGGCATCACCGTCCCTGGGGGTGTTCAAGGAAATGTGGGACCTGGTGCTTAGGGACGTGGTTTAGTGGGTGACAGTGGTAGTACGGTGGTGGTTGGACCAGATGATCTTTAAGGTTTTTTCCAACCTTAATTATCCTATGATTCTATGATTGTTGTACATGACAAAGAAATATATTTTTGTAGTATAATCACATGATATTTAATGTAAATTCTCCACAGTATCAAACAGTAAATTGTACTTTTTAATAATATATATCTTTTCCTCTTTCAGGTTTTCCTGCTCTTAGATGAGCTTCAATAGTACTTTGTGAGAGCTACAGAAGACTTACAGGATGTGAGAGATTCACCATTTTTCAATCAGATAAGAAAGAAACTTGGAAGCTTAAGAAAAAGACAATATAAATATAAAAAGGTGAGTGAAAAGCTAACCAGGTAACCTTTAAAATACAATCTTGTAGTAGTAGTAGTAGTAGTAGTAGTAGTAGTAGTAGTAGTAGTAGTAGTAGTAATATTGCTAATAATCACCTAACAGTGATTAGGTTCTTCTTGATTTATTCTCTCAAGTTACTTTGTGAGCTATTTTTCTAGAATCTTAGAATTCTTCAGCCTTTGCAATCTTTCCTATAATTTTGATCATTTGATTATTTGATCATTTCTTAGCCTGAGACAATTACTCTTGTGTAATACAGAAGATCCCTGGAAACTCCTCTGTCTAGTGAGGACTATTGTAGACACATAGTGTGACAAACATTATGATGAATCTGCATGGCTTGATTAAAATCTTGATTATATTGGAAGAGTAAGAAAAAACTCATTTCCCTGTTTACTTTTCTTTCCAATCAACAAGTGTACAAAAATATTTTAAAGTGAATTGTTTACCTTGTCATGCAAATCGTGCTCTTTTATAGTTGATGATCAATCATAATTATTCTTCAAGCTGGGATTTTTACTTAATGCCAAGTTATATAAATATATGTATGTGTGTGTGTGTGTCTTCATAAATACACAGTTTGTCATTGTCATCAGCATTTCTGCTTTCCTATTGCACAGGAACACTTACAGTGCAACAGCTTTCAGCCACAAATAGATGCAGATCACTGCCAAGAGGAAAAAATATTTAACTGCAAGTGATTTTCTTTGACTGGTATTGTCTCTCTATATCCACATTCTATGGCCAACTTCTGAATTGCTGCACCTGCAACTGTAATGTTGTAGGGAAAAATATCATGTGCAGTAGAAAAAAAAGATGCACTGAACGGACAATGGAACTCTTAGTTCAGTGGGAGATGAAAAGAATATGACAAGATGGTTTTAAGGATACTCTTAGTTCCTGATAACTAGACGTGTTTTAGAGGAGGCTGAAATTATAGAGAAGATGAAAAAGAGATGTTAGTCAGTTAAACTTCAAAAGGTTTTCATTGTGGCTAAATTGTCTGTTCTGACTGTTAGCATCTCAGATAAGGATTGTGCATGATTTAATGTGCCTTATGTAAATATATACAAAAGCTAGTTCCTTCTTTCTTCTCAGGGGTGCTCTAGTAGGAACTGGGGATTAAATACATAGTGGCCTTGAGAGTTTAAAGAATGTGAGAGCTCATATTCACACCATAAATGGCATCAATCTTAAACATCTATGCATGGTAGTCAAAAAGATTACCTTATAATCCAACAAGAGCAAGTAACAAGATAGCTATCTGCAGTAAAAGTCCTTGTTTTACTATTCAAAAATCTGTGAAAATACTGAGATCCACATTTTTTTTTCATGGTATAAAGACTTAATTAAATATAATCAATCATACCATACCTTAAAATAGTGATCCTTCAGAATTAGTGAAAATAAGAAGAGGATTTTGGAAAATAATGTATTTTGTCATTCATTTTATGATAAATGATACGCAAAATGCAACCTCTCATTACATACGTATACATTTTCGTCAAAACGACAAGCTTTTCACCTCTCTCTATGGTCCTGTTTGAACCTTCAAAGCATTTAATGCAATACAATAAATATAGTTTCATAGTAGTAAAGTAGGATAAGTGCAATCTGAAACTGGACTTAAATTTGTGTCCTCTCCTAACATTGCATGGAGACATAATTCATTGTTTAAAGGAATTACCTACTGCCTTAAATCAAAATCCAGACTGCTGTACTTGACAATAATAAATGTTACTGCCAGTGCATCATATGACAAGCTGATCCTATGGTAGCTACGTATAAAGAAATCATGCTACTGAAAAAAAAAAATGCCTTCAACTCCAATAATAACGTGTCCCTTCTCTTTTTCTTCGTCCATGTGATACATGTTTGGGACAGAAAAGAAGTTATTGATTTTAGTTTATTCTATATAAAGGCACAAGCAAATATTAAAAACTGCAGCATAAATATTAATGAGGTGGTTGGAATCACCAAGAAAAATTATGAACAGTTCTTTAAAAATGGGATGAGATCCTCAAAAGGCTGAGATTGGTCAGTTGTTTTCTCAAAAAAACACAATACAGTAAGTCTTTTAAGGAGACAAAGTCAGAAAGACAGAAAGACAGAAAGACAGAAAAAGAAGGGAGGAAGGGAGGAAAGGAGGGAGGGAGGGAGGGAGGGAGGAAGGAAGGAAGGAAGGAAGGAAGGAAGGAAGGAAGGAAGGAAGGAAGGAAGGAAAGAGAGAGAGAGAGAAAGAAAGAAAGAAAAGAAAGAAAGAAAGAAAGAAAGAAAGAAAGAAAGAAAGAAAGAAAGAAAGAAAGAAAGAAAGAAAGAGAAAGAAAGAAAGAGAGAGAGAAAGAGAGAAAGAAAGAAAAAGAGAAAGAGAGAAAGAGAGAAAGAAAAAGAGAGAGAGAGAGAAAGAAAGAAAGAAAGAAAGAAAGAAAGAAAGAAAGAAAGAAAGAAAGAAAGAAAGAAAAAGAAAAAGAAAAAGAAAAAGAAAAAGAAAAAGAAAAAGAAAAAGAAAAAGAAAAAGAAAAAGAAAAAGAAAAAGAAAAAGAAAAAGAAAAAGAAAAAGAAAAAAAAAGAAAAAGAAAAAGAAAAAGAAAAAGAAAAAGAAAAAGAAAAAGAAAAAGAAAAAGAAAAAAAGAAACAAAGAAGAAAATATCTAAAAAAGAGAGATTCAGATGAGTGAATGTTCTTAACAGGGCCAGGGTCTTGCTGTGCTCCAAAATGACCAAGTGCAACACTTAAAGTCCATCGTCCCAAGAAAAATACAGCTTTCTGATTTCAGTCAGTCATAAATGGCCAGAAACTGCTTTTAAAATCAGGGAATACAAATTTAGAAAACAAAAGGGCATAGAAAGAGGAGGAAGGGTAGGGAAGTGAAAGGAAGTATAGGAAGGGACAAGAAAGAATCTCTCATATTCCAAGTGAACTATCTAGGTGTATTGTAGGTTGTAAGAAAAACAATGCAACCTCTCAAAATTTGGATCTCTGTACGATAGAGGGGTAGTTCTGTTCTTTTCTGGCCTTTTTTACCAGAAACACACACATAAATTGCCACCCTGTGAATATCATTGGACTCTCAGTGTAAACTAAGCAACAAATAGTGGTAAAATTTAGTCAGACATGAATATTCCTCATTTCAGAAATTTTGGAGTGTAAGTTTCCTTTTGACAAAAAAAAAAAAATAAAAATAAAAAATAAAAAAGGCGCTTGGGAAATTCCGGAACCCCTGAAGCTAAAATAAGATTTTAAGGGTGTAAACTTTGGATTTACACATCTAAAATGGCAATTATCAGTGAAAACCTTTGCCTCAGTAACCTTATCTCTGTCCTAATTTAAGACATCAGAAATGTTCAAGATAAATAAATTCTAACACTCTCCTTTAGGGTGCTGTGATCTTTGAAAATATGTTTACATATTCATTTGAATTGATTTTACCATCTGTTCAGATATGAGTGGCTGCTAAATGATGATCTGCATAATGACACTTAAAGTTTCCTTCGCATGTTGGAAGCTTTCCTTTCAAAACCCTTTTTGGCTGCTGCCCTCAAAACTCACAGCCACTCTTTGAGAAGAGCAGAAAAACTTAGAAAAACTTTTTAAAAGTGGTTTTGTAAATGTACTTAAAAGCTGAGAAGAAAAAAATAAGAAAGGGTATATAGTTAATCTAGCTTCTATTACATTAGATGCGCTCGCATGCAATTGTGTCAAAAATATACTTAAATTAAGAACACTTTTTCTTTCATTTGAAAAAAAAATTGCAAGTTTTGTGAGCTATTATATAAAATATATATTTAAAAAAAAAGTATTTATACCTAGATTAAAATGATGTAGAAAGAATATTTGCAGATCCTGGAATTATTTAACTTCAAAAAAAAAAGAAAAAATATAAAAAGTTCTCTTGCATGATTTTTATCAACCAAAAGACAGTAAGTTATTGGCCTGTCATATTGTAGAACATTTGTCAAATGATGACATATAATGATTTAAACAAGTTTTTCTGTCATTTCATCCAGATATTCTGTGAATGGTGGACCAAAATTTAATTTTATAATATTAAGCCTTTCAATATGAAAACATTATTTTTAGGTGATTTAAAGATGAGATGCCAAAAAAAAAAAAAAAAGCATCTATATAAATCTATCTATCTATCTATCTAAAATTTAAATCTAAATCTATCTATCTAAATCTAAATCTATCTATCTCTCTATCAATCTATCAATCTATCAATCTATCTAAAAAATGGCTTCTATCTATCTGGATAGAAGCACTACCAGTCAGTTTTAAGTGTTTCAGTGGTTAGTCCTAATTTTGCATTCAGTCACATATAACTTATTTCCATTTCTGAGGTTTTGAATTAAGCTGAAACCCTTTGGACATACTCTTTCAAATGCACCTTTTTTCTCTTTTTGCTTCACCTATGATCTGCTCTAGATTCACAATCAGATTTTATTACCAGAGCTATTGTTTCTGAGAGCAGCAGGAAGATTTAGCCCAAAATACCATGAAAACTTTAGTCAATATGGGTTATCACTGTCTCCATAAGAAGTCTAGCACTTCCTTCAGCCTAGCAACTCATTTATGCCTTTGTGCCACACTGAAACAGATGTAGAAACTGATTGGGCTATATTTTTTTTATTTTTTCTTCCTTATTTAGGTCACCAGTTACCTGTCAACAGGTGGTGAAAGCCTGATGTGAAGAATGCCAAACCTCTCAGAAAATGTTTGTTGTTTTGGTTTAGGTAGGGACTGCCAAGGTCTAAGTGAAACTCAAACTTGGAAAAAAAAAAAAAAAAGAATTGATTTCTGAATTGAAATTGATGAACATCTCACTCTTGACAGCTTGGGTTTTCTGAGTTGATAACGTTTTTGCAACCAAATGTCTCAAACTTGGTGAGGCCTTCATTATTTGTCTATACAGCAGGAAACATTTCTGTGTCCCTTTGGAAACACCAACCTGCCAGCAGCCAAGAAAGTTTTGTCTGGATGAAGACTATAAAATATGGTTAACAGGTTATTAAATTGGTCATTGACAGAAGCAGAATAGCTTCAGGCATACAAGGGTGCAGAATAATAATAATAGGAAATCTGTCATTTACAGCACATGCCTTTTGGATCTCTAAAGGTCTTTCACAGGAAAAGTCTTGACAAGTTTATTGCCTGAACCTGACCAAACAAGAAATTTAGGAGCCCATTACTGTATTGGGCGTAACTGGCAGGGTTTTGGTAGTGGAAGGGGGATGGGAGGGATGTATAGGAGTGGGGTCAGGGGCTGACTTGTGCTGGGCTTCCAGGTGGCCAGCTGCTTCCAGCTGGCTTCACAACAGAAAGCACAGATACACTGTGTGCCAAAACTGAAATAATGAGATGAATTTATGGTGCCTCCGTGAAGGCATTTAAGAAATTACATTAAATGCTGAGAAAACAATGCCAGAGCAGGAGGGACACTAAACAACAGGAACAAGAGACAACATCGAAGCAAGAGCAAGAGAGAAGCAAGAAATATGTCGGGGCAGGAGGGACAGTAGAGAAGGAAAAGCACCAAAACTAAGCTAACTGCCCTGAGCAGAACAGGAGCAAAAAAGATACTCAAGCTGGGACAGAGAGGACACACAGGAGGAAGAACCATATTGGAGCAGCTGAGTAGGAGCCACAACACACTGTTCCTTAAGTGTTCACTTTTTTGTTTTTAATTTTCAGTATAAGAATCAGTAACATTAATCAGCAGTTGAGTTTCCTTGACTCAGAACTGTTTTCGGCTATGAGAGAATCACTCAGAGAGAAGACTCTGCATTTAACTTTTCTGTGAAGAAAATAGAAACTATTAAGAAGAGCTTTTTCCTTGACTATTAACTTAGGTGAATATTACTTCCTAAGTATTTTTCTTTAGTTATTTTAAGATCAAATGCCTAAGAGATAATTACTGTAATACTTAATTTGTGAAACATGGTCAATAACTCTTATCTGATTTAATCAAGAGGTCAAAGGGAGACAAGTAATTCTTCTCTCTCTCTAGTTATTCTCAAATGTTGGCCTTAAAAAAAAAAAAAAAAAAAGGGGGTGGGGTAAATTTCATTGTGTTTGTATCAACACTGAAATTAACCTAGAGACCATGAAACTGACCATCACACATTAGCATGGGAGAAAAGTTAATTAAGTTAACTAAAGATGTGAGTTTAAAGTAGATTACTTAAACCCATCTACTACTGATATGAGCATGTTCATTCAGAATTTAAATGGCATAATTGATCTGGTGCAATTCACTTCAAAATACATTAAACCAAACTGAACTGAAACCTTGCAGTTCTGACTAAGCATTCCCACACAGTGCTTTAATGTAATTTAATTAATCCTCTTTGAAACATTAAACCATGGTAATTTTGGAACGTCTTTGGATACCCTTTGTGAAGACACTGGATGGCTTACAATATAACAACAGTTTGTTAGCTTTTTCAGGAACCCAGTTCAAAACCTATCCAGACTGATTATAAATAAAAGTTGTTCTGTGAAAATATTGTTCATCAATGTGAGTGTGTAACTAATCTAGCTAGAGGGTAAATCAAGGCTGAAAATATTATTACCATGGTTGCTATTAGGAAGTATCTTGTGAGCACACTTAGCAATGGACAACAGTATAGCTAACAGGAGAATAAATTTTTCTTTCATGTAATTATAGGACAGAATTAAGGGAAGCCAACAAGGTAAGACTCACAAGAGGTATATTGTTGATTTATTAAACTGAATAATTTGATTGAGACATGTGACTTTTTGTTAGGACAAATTATTTACAGATAATGAACCACAGTGCCCCCAAACTAAGTCAGAGCGCTTGCTGGAATTTGGGAGAACAAATCTGAAGTTCTGTGTGTGGATCAGGCAGAATGGAAATTTGAGCCTGGGAACAGCACAGTGAATCCCTTTGTCTTTCCCTGTGGAAAAAAAAAAAATACATATATAATATATATATATATTAAATAACTTTCTGAAATCTCAAAAACACCCATAAAATAAAATAAAATTTAAAAAAAAAAAAAAACAGTCATCCCTGTATATTGGTTTGTCTGTGGTAATTAATGAGATTTCTCTCTTCTGTTTACTTGTTCAGGTCCCTTGATAACCAGAGGCTTAACAAACAATTCAACAAGTAGATAAGTCTTCCTGTTTGTGTGTGTTGCACTTCCAGAAATCCCACTGAATCATTAGAAATGGTACAGTGGTAGTGATTATTCAGATCAATCACTAAAACTCAACAGAGAGCTGTGATCCACACTTTTTCTTTAACTGCAGTTTAGTTTGCTGGGGAAAAAGAAAAACAAACAAACAAATAAACAAACAAAACCTCTTGAATTAAACTCTGGAAAGCATGGTCATTTTTCTGAAGTTGTATTTGTCATCCAGAAAAAAACTTCGCAGCATCAAGCTTCCCATATGAACAGATGGCAGCTAGCTAACCTCTGCTTGAATTCCAGGCACAAGTTAAATACTTTGTACTTCTCTGATCTTAGCCCAAAGGTAACTTTTCTTTAATGATCAAACTCAATTCTTTAGGAAGGTTTCGGTTGTGTTTCAGGACACGTCAGCTTTTCTCTTGCTTATTTAACAAAACACACTGAGTACTATTCCTTTATTAGGGTATTGTTCTGTTCTCAATCCTCCACTTTTTCTCCTTCTCACTAGAGATCAGTAGAGAATATCATATCACAAAACAGACTATATGTTCATAAAATTGTAATATATATATATCTCTTCATATTTGTAATATAATTTTTAATTCCACTGCACTTCCCATTTTATAAGGGTTCCTGTTTTGGATCTTGATTAATCCTCATTTAAAAATCTAAAATCTGTGGGGAAAAAAAAAAAAAGGTGTTGACAAATGTCAGTAATATTACTTGTCTTAATATTCTACATTTTCTTCTTTCCATTTGCATGGGAAGTGGTGAATGAAAATGACAGGAAGCAGGAAGAAAACTCAGTAGGGAAAGAAGTTAAATACTTTTACTAGTTCATAGATTCCAATGCCACAGAAATCAGTCCAGTTATATTCACACCCAGAGTTATAACTACACAGAAACTTGAAATTCAGAAAAGTCTGAATACAGAGTTTTAGTTCAGTGCCCTCTAAATATAAATACGCTTATATCTTTACTTAGTTAGTGTTTATGTCATCCAAAGCACAAAACAACCACCTTAACTTATAGATGGGATGTTGCGGCAAAGATTTCATTTGGGTTCATTTCTAAAATTTAATATGAATAGTCAGGGAGTACAGCAGTAAAGATTTACATAGGTATCTCATTTCAGTGACATCAGTAAATCTCTGCATTAATCTGCATGTGCTCCACCAGAATCCTATTTCAAATTTGCATGAACAAAGGTTTTTGATTTTAATTCTGTATAACTTCCTTAGTGATTTCTGCAGCTAACTGAAGCCTTAAGGCAGAAGTGTAATTTCAGAAACCAGCAACTCCATGGATTTCCTACATAAATACTTTGCAGAAAACCTTTACAGAAATCAATTGTATGAACCTATAAGAAAGGATGTAAAGTACCACTACATTAACATGTTGGAATGTTGGAATGTTAGCACTGAAGAAAATAACAAGAAAAGATTTATTTATTTGGACAGGAAAAAAAAAAAAAAGTAAGCAGGTACCCAGGTTTATGAGATTGTAAATGAACTAAGAATTAAAAATATAAAGATTTTAGAAATTCTTTCAAAATCTAGAAGTGATTTTTCTAGTTCTCTTTGTTCAGGTTGCTGTCCTGAAACTCTGGGGGACAAAAGCAAAATTAAGATGAAACTTAAAACCGAGATTTTCACTTCTATACCTAATGAGGTTCAATCTTGATTCAAGAAAGCCCTTCAAACATGGTCTTAAACATTATGTAGAACACCATCTCCTCCTATTCCATAACACTCACTTTTCTTCTTCTTCTATCAAGAAGCCCTTCATTTTAGGTGATTCATATTTGTTCTGCTTCCTCTCCAGCAGACTTTCTACCACTAGGAGATCATTTCATATTTGCAAAGAATTTGGGGATATTGTCTCTGTCTAATAGTGTGGACAGGTGGGAAAGAATGAGGTATATCAACTCAAGGCCAAGAGGTTCTTTAAGTAAGGGAACTAATTTGTAAAATCCCTCCAAATGTACTAGCCCATGACTAGCTCTAGGAAAAAGAATGCTTCCTTTCAATACTGCCTTTAAAGCCTGTATAAAAATTCAGAAACACTGATCTATAATTGAGGACTTTACAGAGACCATTTGAGATAAAGACAATCTTGGGTATCTGTTTAGGCTCAAAGAAAATCAAATTTTAGCAGCAAGTGGATCTCATGACAGACAGCTGTGTTTAAATTATTTAAGGAAGGACAACATTTACTTTTTTGAGACAAGGTTTTGGGCTTTATACTGATCAAAATTTTCAAAGAAAATGGCTTGGCACCTTTTCACAGCAAGACACCAAACCTCCAATTTTTATGGTCTGTTAGGACTCACTCCTGATTCAGTGTAAGTGAATCTAAACTTTCCTCTTCTACAGGTGTCTGAGCCTTATGGTAACTGAAAAATGAAAAAGAACATTACTCAATTTTATACCTCACTGGTGAGAGAAAAGGGTCTGAAAAAATGTTGACCCAAAATATCTGTATTCTCTTTGTCACACTTAAATTACAAGAGGAGCAAAGGAACTGAGAAACTTCAGTCAGTTCTGCCCACTTTATATTCACAATAGTATATATATTGTGGTGCTTTTAACAATACTGTGCTTCATATAAGTTCCATGTGAGTGCATTTACACAACACAGATAGGAAAACTTTGTTTCATTTTTGAACTTTTTTTCTTTGAATTACATGACTGGTACATAAAGGAATCGGAAAAAAAAAATGTTACATGAAAGACTTGGGCTGTTCTGAAACAAAAGAATAGGTCTACTGCCACAAATCCATAAGCAACAAGATTTTTTTTTAACATCACTTGTTATGCTTTGCAGTTTGAAAGGACTTAGGCATATGATCAAATTTCTCCAGGAATAAAATAACACAATACATCAGCTGATCTCTACTAGAATTAGCATCCTTTACCCCATCTAGCTCAGCAAAGTTAGCAGAGCTGAATAAAATATATTTGAATGTTTCCATAGTTCATGTGATTTGGTCAGAGCTATTATTTAGGAAATAAAAGTGTTATAAACACACATCAAAGAAAATTCCGACTCAGAAAGGAATAACCATGTTAACTAGCACATAAGGTTTTTCAGACTACCACAAATGGAAGATATTTTCCATTTTGACAGATGTGGTCCAGTAGGAAAAACAAAACAAAACAAAACAAAACAAAAACTTAGAGACTTCCAAAGAAATGAAATAGTTCAAGAAATATATGTTCTACCCATTGCAAATCCACAGTCGTACAGTCACACTTCGTGCTTATTCCTCTGACTCTAGCACCAACTAGTCTCTAGCACCGACTAGTTACTCATTCTAGGGATGACAGATGAGAAAAAAACACGTAGTTATTTGTACAACTTGTATAAAGCATGCAGTCATTCAAACTCATGCTTTTGCTTTACAAGCTACATAGGCAGGTTTAGTGCCAGACTGCCAATGAATGCAATGAGACCCTAGAGGGGTTTCACCCCAAACTGAGGGGTTAGCATCCCTGCTCTTTCCCACTTCCTGTGCTTCCCCTAGTATAGGCATTTTCAAAAGAGTGCCAAATTACAGGGAGGGGTCACACAGCTCATTGTCTTTATCTCTATTAACATTTGAAAATAAACGTGTTAAATGTAGTCTATGTGGAAACAAAGAAAGGGTCTGAGTTTTGTTTTGTCTACGTTCCAAAACCTTTCTGTAGTCAAGACAGCTGTGAGTTCAATGTGTAGAAGTCCCACAGGAGATGATAGGTACCTTGTAGACTCACCATCCCCGATAACAAAAATTGCTGAAATATTGTTGCTCTGGACTTTGCTTTCAAACCTTTTCCCAAGTGAGCTGGCAAGCAAGGGCTGGCAAAGGACTGCTTATTGTGCCTGACAACAGCTGCTGTGTCTGGACTAGCTCTGAACAAGACTTAGGAGTTTTGACTCGTAAGGTCAGTCACATCTCAGACCCTTAAAAGAGAGTTTCTCACTTTATAGTAAATGCAATCCAGTGGTATAGTGAAGGTTTGGTAGGAAAGAGATTTGTATGTCATTGTTATGTCTTAAAGCCAGGCATTTCATCCACTGCTTATAAAAATACACAAAATTGAAAGGTGTATGCACCATACAGACAAGACTGACTTGACAAAAATTATGTAGTTCCCTACAATAGCTACAAGCACAGTCTCCTTACCTTCTGCTGTGGTCCTTTAGGTGTGGCTATGTTCACTCAGCAATGATTGCAATGACACAGTAATTCAGTTTGTTAAATAGACTACAAAAGAAAATATTTAAGGAAATCAAGTCAAAAGCTAAAATTCCAACAGGAATTTATACAAGACCAGTTGCACACTGGAAATACTTGTCAGCAAAATAAGGAATGCGATGCACAGGCCATTTTTCTGAAAGAACCTTTTAATTGAGTATTTTTGCTGCATTTCTCTAATCAAAGCCAACCTGACAGGCCAAGAAAAACAATCGCTTTTCCTGTGCAGTGTTAATACTCATTAGCAGCTGCTGCATCCCAGATTGCACCATATCTGTCATTATTTGAAAGTTGTGGTTTAACACTGAAGCTTCTGCAGCATACTAAGTGCATCCCAAATAGTAACAGTTTTGTACAGTATCACTGAATACTCTATGAGTAAATTGTGTCAAACAGTTGAAATTATCTAGTCTTCTGTCTGTATCTTGTCTTACATAACCTGTGTTAGGCTTCTGAGTTTGGAAAGTCACACTGGCAGCTTGTCAAGCCACAAGAATTCATTGGGATTTTAAAGCTTCTAATGATCCTAGCTGATATTACTGCCAAATATTTTTACAAGTTACTTTGGTTTGTTGCTCCTCAAATGAAAATATAATCAGACGAGAGATTCTCCTAGGCTTTGTAAGGTGTGTTTTCCTAAAATTAACTGGCGAGTGTGACTATCTTACTCTTTACAACCATTATTTCTCAAGAAGAACATACTGATGTCATAAAAAATAATTTTGATTCAATACTTGCAAATTTGTGAAAACAGAGGAAATTCTTATCCTCATTCAACCTTTGTATCCTCAGAACTACATTGGAGAACAGTAGTTCTCCAGATGCTCGCTTCTGATGCTAGAGGCAGCAACCCTAATCTACTGTTTCATATTAACATAAATGACATTCCCTGTTAAGTAATCTACTCTAACCCCAGCACAACATTGGTATGTAATGGCAAAAATTTCAAGGGCGAAAGAAAGATATTAGTCTGTCATTGACTAATCTGAAGATTACATTCCAAAAGATTTATGCTTGGTTGCTTTTTTTTTTTTTTTTTTTTTTTTTTTTTTACACTTTTTAATAGGAAAAAGTAAATATAAAAACTTAATTGATACTCTAATCAAAGTACAGTTCAGGTTCTTGCCCACTGCATAATATATGATTATTCAGATATATATAAAACAAGAGTGGAATAATAGAGCTGCAATACTTAAGACACATGCATATTTGTAGTCCCTGGTCCATTTCACTTCAAATGGATGGCTCATCCTTAAGATACATGGTAAGACTCCAATACAGATTAAATCACTGAATCACAGAATGGCCAAGGTTGGAAGGGACCTCTGAAGATCATCTAGTCCAACGCCCCCGCCGAGCAGGATCACCTAGAACACATTGCGCCAGATGGCATCCAGGCAGGTTTTGAATATCTCCAAAGAAAGAGACTCCACAACCTCTCTGGGCAACCTGTTCCAGTGCTCTGTCACCCTCACAGTAAAGAAGTGCCCTCTCATATTCAGACAGAATTTTCTGTGCTTCAGTTTGTGCCCATTGCCTCTTGTCCTGTCACTAGGCACAACTGAAAAGAGACTGGCTCCATCGTCTCGACACACTCCCCTCATAACATTAATGAGGTCTCCCCTCAGTCTTCTCTTTTCCAGGCTAAACAGGCTCAGTTCTCTCAGCCTGTCCTCATACGACAGGTGGTCTAGTTCTCTCATCATCTTCGTAGACCTCTTCTGAACTCGCTCCAGTAGTTCTGTGTCCCTCTTGTACTGGGGAGCCCAGAACTGAACACAATACTCCAGGTGTGGCCTCTCCAGGGCTGAGTAGAGGGGGAGGATCACCTCCCTTGTCCTGCTGGCAACACTCTTCTGAATGCAGCCCAGCATCCCCTTGGCCTTTTTGGCCACAAGGGCACATTGCTGACTCATGGTCAGCCTTGCAAAGATCTTCTTTAAGTTGACTCTTCCACCTATGTGTGTGTTTTACATATTTTAATGGTTGTATTTAAATGCTTCCATGTCTTTTCAGCTCACTTTGAGCAACAGTGTGTCAATAAGATATTTAAACCTTTGCGCACTCTACGCACAAAAAGAGTTGTTCCTCCTCTGAGTTTGACATCCACTTCAAAGTATGGGACTAGCCACAGTTATAAGGGTTGTTTGTCTCAGCTGGGCTTGTAGCATTAAGCCTTCAAAGTGGAGTGAGACGAGATGCTGAGGACAAGTGTAATCTTATATTTCTTGTCCTTATGCATTAGTTCCTTTATACTCACAGTAAACAAAAAGTTGTGAAGCTAGCTCAGCTATAGGATACATTTACAGTTGAATGCAGTTTTATGATAGCAACCTCTCAGCTTCGTATATCGGTGTTGATTATGGGGTTATCCTTGACTTTTCCTACTCTCACTAAATTCAGGGTATGATTTCCTGGACTGATTTTTATTGAGTATTCACACCCTGCAATTAAAACACTTATTGCAGTCTCCTTTTCCATAAGTAATTGTGTTGGGTTTACCTGGCAAGGATTCGGTAGCAGGAGGGCTGCAGAGGTGGCCTCTGGGAGTGGAACCCAGCAGTAGCCGCATGTCAGATCAGAGCCAGCTCCAGCCTGCTCCAAAATGACACGCCACTGGCCAGAGCTGAGCCAGTGAGCGACATGGGTTGCATCTCTGTGAGAGCAGGTTTAAGAAAGGAAAAAAACTGCTGTGCAACAGCAGCTGGAAGAGTGAGGAGTCAGAAAATGAGAAAAACAACCCAGCAGACCCCAAGGTCAGTGCAGAAGGAGGGCAGGAGGTGCTCCAGGTGCTGGAGCAGAAGTTCCCCTGCGGCCTGTGGAGAGGCCCCTGGTGGAGCAGGCTGTCCCCCTGCAGCCCATGGGTCCCACAGTGAAGCAGATCTCCACACTGTAGCCCATAGAGGAGCCGCCGGTGTGGCCCATGGAGATCCCCTGCAGGAGCAGGCCCCAGGCCGGCACTATAGCCAATGGAGAGGAGCCCACACAGGAGCAGGGATCTGGGGGAAGCTGCCGCCCATGGGGAACCCGTACTGGAGCAGTTTGCTCCTAACAGATGGATCCCATTGTATGGACCCATCTTGGATCAGTTCTCGAAGAGCTGCTGCCTGTGGGAAGCCCACACAGGATCAGTTTTGGAAGGATGGCATCCTATGGTAGGGACCCCATGTGGAGCAGAAGAGTGACCACGAACGAGTGGTAGAGATGAAATGTTACGGACTGACTACAGCCCCCATTCCCTGTTACCCTGCACCACTTGGGGGGAGGACATAGAAGAGGGTGGATGGGGGAAAGGTGTTTTTATTTTGCTTTTAGTTTCTCACTGCTCTAGCTTGTTAGTAATAGGTAATAAATTACATTAATGTCCCTATGATGAGTCTATTTTGCCTGTGATGTTAATTGTTGAGTGATCTCTCTGTCCTTATTTCAACTTTTGAGTTCTGTCAATCCTATTTTCTCCTGCTTTCCCTTTGAGGAGGGGGAGTGAGAGAGCAGTTGTGGTGGAGTTCAGCTGCCCAGCACAGTAAAACCACCACAGTAACCAAATGGAATAATTTGGTTGCTAAGTAGCTCTTTTCATGCTCATGGAAGTCAAAGGTCTTTTACCAAGTATGGGTTAAATACTGATGGCACACCAACTGTATGGAAAAATAGAGAAGTCATTATGCTTTCAGGAAAGGCTTGGACAACATCCAAAGACATAGGCTGATTTTAGTCAAAGGGGATGTTGGCTAGAATCCTGCATTTGCTTGGTGGCCTGATAAGGAAAAAGAGCAAATCCAGAAATCAAACCAGATTCTCTCAGGCAGACAGTGAAGAATATTACTCATAACACTTCATTGGCATTGAATTTCTGTAGATTTGCCATTTATTATATTTCAGTTCCTCAGTTCATTGGGACTTTTTTTGTTTTGTTTGTTTGTTTGTTATTTTATCAGTCCTTCAGCACTTTCGCTGGTGTGAGTGAATGAATTCTTATTTACCAATACAAAATGTTCCCTACGCACTCTTTTATTTCATATGGTCATTCCTTCTATGCATAAAATCATTTTCATTTTCCAAATTTGATATCTGCATTCATTTAGATATTCATACTTGCATATTTCATTAACTGTTTACTATACTATATATTTTCAAGGATTGTGTTAATCTGTGGCAAAGGGTAGTTTATGGCTTATGGCTAGAATTAACTAAATGCGTTTAACATTCTATATGCTTTTCCTTTAATAAATAATTATTCCTTTTATTTTAACACATTAGATCATTATATTAAAAAAAGTATAAAGTGCTAACATTCAGGATCAATGTTAGGATTGCAAAGATTTAGTTCAAATTTTAATTGGGTTTGAATTTTTAACTTTAGCTACAACAGAGTTCATATTTCATTGTAGCCATTCAAACATAATAAAACAATGCCAAGCAGTACAGAATAGTACAAAATGTATCTGGCATGACCAAGACACGCTGTGCGAATGTTATTGTCAGTTTAATGAGCTTCACTAACTGTAGCTAATAGGTCATATTGTGCAAAGAAAAAAGCATAATCAAATGCTATTTCTACGTAATTACACTATCCATTATTCATTACTAAAATGAAGACACTTTAAAAAGCTTTCTATCACCATAAAGTGTTAGAGAAAAATAAAGATCATTTGAGATGAAACATGTTTCTTATGCTTTGTTATATTATGTATCTCTGCAATCTATCTTGGAAAAGAAATTCAATAACTTCCTAAGAGTAGAAAGCCACAAGAACACATCAAACCATCGTTATCCGATGCTATCTCTTGCAGATGGAAAGTGGATGCAGACCAGTCATAAAAAAAATCCCATATAAGAAAAAAAATAAAAAGATGCCACACATATATTTTTTAGTATATGGTAGCCATACAGGAAAGGGGTTGTACATATATGAGTAAAGAGGTGTTGAAGGATAGGTGTATATTTGCTATGTTGTGAGGTCAAATTAAAAACCTTAATTATCGCCAATGCTAAGCAGCAAACTTGACCGTTGTGTGAATTGTCCAAGTCATCTGAGAAAAAAATCTGAAGTTTAGAGTTAGTTAGCATGGAGTTAGTCACCTCCTTGCTATTATTTTATTCTTCCTTTGCCTTATGGATAGAGCTTAAGAATCAGATACACTGAATTTGAAAGTTAATTAAAATTGCGGTATCAGTTGAAGTATGGACGATATATCATCAGTAATTTTCCTGGGAAATTTGATACTAGTCACAAAACTGTGTTAAAAGGAAGAAGAAGAAGAAGAGGAAGAAGAAAGAAGAAGAAGAAGAAGAAGAAGAAGAATTACTGTGTTTCAGTAAGAATAATAAAAAGAAAATATCCTTTCCTTTTTTCCCCTATGAAGCTTATTGTGAAAGAAAAAAAAATAAAAAGAAAGAAAGAAAGAAAGAAAAAAATCCACCCTTAAACCAAAAAACAACGTTGAAGTGCCACAGAAATACCAGAGAATTTCCGGAGAATTTCTCTTAAACATTACACTTCAGGACAGTCTACTTGCTTTTTACAACACTGTTTAAATGCTGTTTCTCAGAGTGAGAGTAGTGCTAGTATCCCCATACAAAATTCCAAAGCATAATTTTACATAAAGTCAATGGTATCCACAGGAGAAATTAGTTGGGAAAAAAAAAAAAAAAGCCTTCCTATAATGTTTGCCAGCAAATCAAATCATCTATGTTTATAAGAAGAACACATTTTGAACACTGAAATCTAGTGAGAGAAACTTAACTATTCATATTGGAAATGTTCAGAGATTCCAGTTCAGCATTTAGGCATAAACCTCCAAGTGAAGACCAGAAAATGTGTGGTAGTGAGATCCAAGTTCCTTTAATATTTTATGTTTCAGCTATCTAATTACTTAGATGGTAAAGACAGAAGTAATGATTCCCTCTGCCATCCTAGGCACTGGCCAGCAAAGAAGGAATAAATTAAACAAGCTGATCAAGGTATTCTTCAGAAAAAAGAAGAATAAAAGAAAAAAAGAAAAAAGTACTTCCTTGTTCATTGATCTACTGTGTCTGTTCCAGAAAGAGAAACAAGAGATTCTCAAGACAAGACACAGAGAACATGAGCAGTGCAAAGACAGTGGTAAATTTCTTTCCACAGTGTATGTACAGCATAATAGAAAAGACAATTTTAACTCTTAGAATTACAAGAATATAAAATATAATGGAATTTGAATACCAAACCATTTTTCAGCAAGTGCCAGCAAAGAAAAATGCACCCAATTATACAGTGATACTAGAAGAATAAGAAATGGGCATTTGTAACAATGAAGAATGTGGAAAAGATTACGTTAGAGAACCATGTCTAATAGGTTACATGTGGGAAGATAGATTAGATCTAGGGAGAAATAAAATGCGCTATGGTCATAAAATGAAGAGAATGCAATGGCATGTATGAATTCTGTGATCAGACTTGTTTCACAAGGTAGGTATTAAATTGACTAGAAAATATGTAAACTCCTGCCAAAATAAGCTGGACAAATAATCATTGAAAAGGATGTTTTCCAGTCTGATAAATAAAAAAAACTCTCCAACCTTTGAAGTGAGTATAAGAGATCAATAATTTCCACAAAGAAAACATAAAAAACAAACAAAAATAAACCAAACAAACAAAAAACATGTAGGAAGCAATACTAAAACATTTTAGAAGATGATAAAAATAGGAGACATTCTAAAGATAGGAGAGGCAATAGAGAGAAATGGTTTTCCTAATATCATAGAGTAAATGGTCTCAGCTCTTGGTATTACACTGAGGCCAAAGAGCCAGAAGTTTGAGAAGCATAGAAACTGATCCACTGTGACATTACATGGAACTGTGATTTCTGTATAGCATGACTGATTCATAACATTAATCCAGGTTTTAGATTCAATATTTTTAATTTTCCAGGTTATATAAATGTTTCGAAAGCATACTATTCTAGAATGAAATTTCTACCAATAAATAAATAAATAAATAAATAAATATGACTGCACCTTGTAAAACTGTTAGCAACTGAGAATTTAAATAACCATATATGTGTGAAATACATTTCAATCCATTGTTGAGGTATCTGCTACTGAATTGTCTTTTTTATTGATTGTTTTTAATATATATTGATTGCCAAAAAATTGCAATGTTTGAACTCAGAAAAACAATCCATGGTCAGCATTGCCATACCAAAATATACTATTTTACTGGCTAACAAAAAAAAAATAATAAAAAAATGCTAAATAGCAAAAAGAAATGGCACACAGTGACACAGAGTGGCACCTTTGAAATATGTTGTCTAGATTAGTCTTACATTAAAAGTCCAGAAAATTATGCAGAAAGAATATTTAGGAATATAAAGCATAAACTTTAGTAAACTTCCAATTTATAGTTCACAAATGAAAATAAAATCAAAGGAGTATATCAGCTGCAGTCATGGTCAGGTAAGCTCTGTGCCTATTGACAAGAAACCCAAACCATGCTTGGGAGTTGCAGTACGGGGAAGAGATCCTACCCCCTGGCCTTACATACAACAGTGTGTATGTTACCAGTGTTGTTACCAGTCATTGCTGAGTAACATCAACATGCCACCATCTGGCCTTACATAAGCCTCATACTACAAAAGCAGCCTCGTTTTCAGTGGAAGTCAAGATATAATATTGATCCTAACTGTGTGGCAAATGCTCCTTGTGCAGTGGTCAAAATGCCGTCTTTCCCACTGAATGCCAAACAAGCTTTCTGATTACCTACTTTAGAGTTCCTGCAAACTAAGACTCTTGCCTGAACACTTCCAAAATGTGATACTCACAAATGGTCTGTATAAACTCCTGAAAAGCTGCAGAGCACAAGGGGTGAAAAGCAGGAAAAGAAAAAAAAACACACACACACACACACACACACACACACACACACACTTCCAAATAGAAACTTAAATTTTTGAAGCTCCAGTGGTTTAGAGAAAAAGTTGCTGTTGCTACAAGAATGCAAATCTAAAGACCTTGATAGTCAAAATGATAAGTCATTCTCTGGGTAATCTCAATTAAGTTGCTTCTAGTGTTCAGCAAATATTTCTTAAATGTATTTTCCTGTACGGAAGTGGACAACCAGCAATGTAACATTGTTTTAACCTTGTAGGAAAATGTCAGGCTTCATTAGTAGTTTTATGAAGATTTACATCTCCAGTTAATGACACCGTCTGCTTAAGTATATTTTTTCACAAATCATCCTTAGAAAAGCACTGGTTAAAGGGTTAGGTAGTTAAGGGTGGCTTAAACCAGTTTCATTCTAGTCTGCTCATGTGTGTCTTTTAATACTTACACTTTTTGTATAAATACTTTCTAGGTTCCCCCATTTGACTCAAATGTCAACCTTTTAAAGGACTATCAGAAAACATGCCAGATGTATTTATAGGAGAAAGAGTAAAACCCAACTACTTTCTTTATACTTTTTGCTCTTCTACAAATATTGCAGTGAACTTCCATCTTAAAGCACTATTTTAGTTTCTTGATTTGGGTTAGGAAAATTAACTAGATGATATAAAATTCCTACTTTAAATTAGACTAAAACCAAAGTTTTTAGTCCAAACAAAATTATACAAATTTGATATAAGTTGCCAGTAATTGAAAGTATTACTAAAGTTTGAAAGGTCTGGATTAGGGTATAATGTTTTAATTTTAGGCCCTAACTGACTGGTTCTCAGGTAATATAACCATGAATAATGTAGAGAAGGAGGAACGAACTATTTTTTCTGGTCCAGATCTTTTCTTTATGAGCAAGAGATGGTTCAGATTGGAAATTAGGAGACATTTCTTCTCAGATAGAGTAATTAGGCATTGGAACAGATTGCCCAGGGAGGTGGTCGAGTCACCATCCCTAGGGGTGTTTAAGAAAAGTTTGAATGTGATACTTAGGGACATGGTTTAATGTGTAATATTGGTGGTAGGGGGACAGTTGGACCAGATGATCTTGGAGGTCTTTTCCAACCTTTATGATTCTATGATTCTAAGAGATGTCAAATAAACTAGCAGAAATCAAAGAAACTGAAAAAAATGTGCCTTTACGTCAAGCATAGAAGAACTGTGCAACTCCTTGCCACAAAAGCTTTTCCAATACTGAAGGAATAAAAAAGAGATTAGACAGTTTCACAGAAGAGCACCTATGGAGGACTCATGTACACCAATGAAAATCTTGTTTTTGTTACCAGGACCACTGGAGTTTCAGCTTGCTGATTATTGATGTATTCAGGGAGCATCACTGCAAACTTACACTGATTTGTATTTTTTCCTTGGGATATTATGCACTGACAAAGACAGGGTGATGAGCTGTGACTTTGGTATAACCTGCAGTGGACATCTTCCATTCTTAGAAAATAAGCTTCACATCACAAAAACTGCAGTTTTTTTATACTTAACACTATCCCAGCCAGAGCCATGACAAAAGGCTAGCTAGTTGTCTAAAAGACAGAATTTTGTTGAGGTTCTGAAGCTTAATGAAAGAAAATCTTTACTCTGATGACTTCTGTTTGTCCCATATATTTCAAAATTATATGAAGTGTGAAATAATTTATATGAAAATACATTATATGTCATTACTTTTCAAGAAAAAAAAAAAATCCTTACTTGTTTTTTTAATGGGAACTAGCTTTCATTGAAAAGTAACAGATTCTACAATGCAGTTGCAAATAGAACATAAGGAAACATTACTTGTTCAGACCTGAAGAAGTAATTGGCAGAATAAGATTCAAGTTATGACTGAATACACACAGGGAAATACCTACTGTGTATAATTTTGTACCATTTACTTCCACATTGACCTAATCAGTATTTCACTTTCAGAGCATATATATGGAGACAGTTACTGAAAAGCATACCACTGAGAAAGATACTGCAAAAGGAAAATATACTATGAGAAAACAGTCTTGTAAGATATTTTATTTGTTTCTCAGTACATAATCAGAATACTTAATAAGCTTTATAAGTGCTGGAAAAAAATAAGTCAGACTCTAGTACTAATTGTGCTTTACATATAT